>NC_066511.1:10015764-10078264 GCF_024679095.1 Eriocheir sinensis
AGAAGGAGGAAGAGGAGAAAAAAGAAGGAGGAGGAGAAGGAAAGGGAGGAGATGGAGGAGGAGGAAGAAGAGGGAGGAGAAGGAGGAAGAAATGAAGAACAAAATGAAAAACAAGAAGAAAACGATGATGATGAATGTGAAATGAAGAGGAGGGAGGAAGAGGAAGAGGAGGAGGAGGAGAAGGAAGAATTATGAAGTGAAAGGCTTATTAGTGATGGAATAACGTAATTTTTAGTTTCTTTGTGTAGTTCATTGTTGACTCTTTGAATTAGACACAATGGGATGATTACTGTGGCCTTTTGTATTCTTGATATGATGCAGTTTATATACCTTGAGTCCCCTGATTGGGCTCCCTTACCTCATTCACTTGTCACAGCAGTAGCTAAACACACCTCGTAACCTATTTCTCTTTTTCTCTTTCATATCTTTTACTTTATCCTTCCATGTCTTTTTATTCTTCATTTTCTTTGTCACACTTCACTCGTTTCTCTTCTCGTTCCTTCCCTCACCCCTCTTTCTCTCCCCTTCTTTTCTTTCCTCGTTCGTTACCTCTTCCCTCCAACTCTCTTCCTCCTTTTTTCTCCTCCTCCCTCCCTTTCTCATCCTTTCTTTTCTCTTCTCATCTCTTTCCTCCTCCCTCCCTCTCTCTTCCTTCTCTTATATCCGTTTCCCTTTCCTCCTTCCTCCCTCTCTCTTCCTTTCTTTTCTCTCCTCAACCCTTTCCTCTATCCTCCCTCTCTCTTCCTTCTCTTCTCTCCGTTTCCCTTTCCTCCTCCCTCCCTCTCTCTTCCCTTCTCTTATCTCCTCGTCTTTTTCCACTAACTTCCCTCTCCCTCTCTCTTCCTTTTCTCTATTCCTCTCTTTTCTCTCTTATTTTTCCCTTTTTTCTTTTCCCTTGACGCTTGCCGACTTGCGTTTCCTTGGTCAACTCTTGGTTTCGGGTATGGCCAGAGGCTAAACTATACGAGCTCAAGAGTCAGTGTGGTTAACCTTTCTTAGGGCTGAGCTGCTTCGGGGGCAAGAGATTGTTTTGTGGACGGAAGTGGGAACGAGGGACCCCCATTGAAGCGCAGACGGCAATTTTCCAGTCAGTGAGTGGCAGAAGATTGCTTGAGTGCTATCCATCAGGCGTAGCGAAGAGTGCAGCTTTGGACAAGTGAGGAATCGGTGGTCAGGAAGAGCCTTAAAAAAAAAGCTACTATATATATCTAACTACCTACCTATACCTACTTACCTACCTACCTACCTACCTACCTACTTTTTTTTTTGAGGAGACAGTGCAAGGGCGTAAAAAAAAAAGAAAACAATAATGAAAAAAAAGCCTACCATCTATCTGTCTATCTACCAATCTATCTGTCTATTTACACACACACACACACACACACACACACACACACACACACACACACACACACACAGTCCCGTCCACTCACCGGCGGGGCAGCAGGGTCGGGAGCGTGGGCCGATTGTTCCGGGAAGTGTCTCGCCTTGGTGCAGGTGGGCGGCGGTCTTCCCCTCGGGCACACTGATGTCCTGGTGGTGACGGCGAAGAAAACAGTTTGCTTTAGTTATACACTTTATCATAAACCAATGGCAAAGAAATTTAAACCACACACACACACACACACACACACACACACACACACACACACACACACACACACACACACACACACACACACACACACACACACACACACACACACACACACACTCTCGCGCACATGAGTGTATGATAGGAAAAGATGTGTCCATTATTAAGGCGTGACGGGAAGGAGGATGAGGAGGGAACGTCTTGGCGAGGAAGGAAAAAGGTTTGGCGAGTGAACAATTCCAGACAGTAAAGAACACAGAGAGGAGGAGAAGGAAGAGGAGGAGAAGGAGGAGGAGGAGAAGAAAAGGGAGGAGGAGGAGGAGGAGGGGGAGGAGGAGGAGAGAAAGACACTTCGACTGGAAACTGGAGGAAACAAGCTTTTGGTGGGACTGAAGATTTCCGCCATCACTGATGACAAGGAAAAGGAGGAGGAGAAGGAGAAAGAGGAAGAGAAGGAGGAGGAGGAGGAGGAGGAGGAGGAGGAGAATAAATATGAAAAGATGAGGGAAAATAAATGGACGGAGATGATAATGATGATAATGACGACGATTGTGATATTAATAGTGATAGAGAAATGCAATTCATACATACATATGTGTGTGTGTGTGTGTGTGTGTGTGTGTGTGTGTGTGTGTGTGTGTGTGTGTGTGTGTGTGTGTGTGTGTGTGTGTGTGTGTGTGTGTGTGTGTGTGTGTGTGTAAATTAATAGCAAAAAAGTATGAAGTAGAAGAAAATGTTTACAGAACAAAAAAATAAACGGAAGTAAAGAAAATGCTATAAAGAGAGACGGATGATTACCGGAACTGACTGATTTGTAGTTCCCAGGAGACGCACGATCACATTCCATTCCCTTGTTTGCTCCACAGTACCGTACCCCCTACACCCCCACACCGCTAATACAAATCATGCCACATCCTCACCTGTATACCTACGTACCAGCCACACTCGTCCCATCACCACTGGTATACATAATGCAACACCGCCACCTACATGTACACACCACCGTCAGTACAGACAAGCCTCACCACCAATAGTATAATCATCACCACTTGCCCTCCACCACCACCACCATCATTACTTCATCGCCACCACATACACATATATAAGCCTACCCGTACACCCTTTTCATCACCATCACCAACTCCACTCCGATACCAGAACCACCACATTTACTTTAACAACGCAGCTAGCATTACCACCACCATGCACCACCACCACCACCGCCAAAGCAACAGTCACCACCCCCGAGCACTATGCATCACCACCACCAATACCACCATCACCACCACCGCCACCATCCCGTCAGCCAAGAGAATCATCCATCATCAATTCTCTCTCCTTAATCCTTTACCATCACCATGAACAACAACAGCAACAAAAACAACATCATCATCATCAATAAAAAAAAAAAACAAGAAAGAGAAACCAAACTACACCACAACAACCATCAATACCACTCTGCAATCTGCTTTCCCTAAACACACACACACACACACACACACACACACATCACACGCATCACACATCACTACATGCACATTCCTACACACACCTCCATTAATTAGCCCACCAGCACCACCACCTTCACTGCATCCCGGTTACTGAAGTGGATGTTGCAATGGTGGTGGTGGTGGTGGTGGTGTGAGGCTCTACAAATAACAAAGCTTCTACACGAGGATCAAGGCACTGCACGTAGCCGGCCACTGTCAAGGACACGCATGGACACCTGAGGGGACTGAGGGATGACGGGTGAGGTGGAGAAGGTGGGGAGGTACGAGGGGAGGAGGATAGGAAGGTTGGAGGGATGGAAGGTGGTAAGGTATGTGGGAAGGTAACAGGGACGATAAAAGGGAAGGAAGGAGGGAGGGAAGGAATGAAGGTGGGAAGGTAAAGGGGAAGGAAGGAGGGAAGGAAGGTGGGAAGGTAAGAGTGACGGATGGAAGGGAGGAAGGTTGAAAGATGGAAAGGTGGGAGGGAAGGAAGATAGGAAGGTAGGAATACATAGGAATACATAGGAAGAACAGACACCAGAAGACCTATCGGCCTATGGCGAGGGTGTCTGTTTACTACCGCTACTACTAGTAATCTACGTGTGGTAGGATGGGACAGAAAAGATGAAGGCTCCTCGCCACCCACCTCTCCCTCCGGCAACGTGCCGGCAGGAAATAGTTAGAAGAGAAGAAAGGGCCATGGAAATTTTACAGTAAAAAGAGAAATAAGAGGAAATTACTACCCTTAGCTTACATTACTGGTAACCTAAGCTGTGGGGGAAAACTACTTCATTACATAAGAACATAAGAACATAGAAATACAGGTAGACTGGAAGAGGACGAGTGGCCTACACAGGGCAGCCCCAGAATCCCCCCTAATACCCACGATGGGTGAGGTGTAGTTTCAGGGGCACAGGTGGAGGCTTGATCCTCGTTTTACCGGCGGTACTAGGCACGCACCAGTAACCTGTCACCTTACTGCACCCACACCTCACTCTACCTGTCATGCGGACATTAACTGTTGCTTTACTCTATTGTTGACTTTCGCTACTTGCAATCTAGGTTGTGGGGCAGAATTATATGAATATAGGTTGAGGTCTTGCTGCAATCTGTCTGAAAACATGCGAAAAAGGGTCAGTATAATCTTATATCCCTGAAGTACTTATCCAAAGAAGACTTAAAGCTATTGATACTCTGTGCGCTAACTACTGACGGTGGGAGTCTATTCCAGTGATCGACGACTCTGTTATTGAAAAAACTTCTGCGCACCAATGTGTTACATCGATTTCCCTTTAACTTCATACCGTTGCTGCGTGTTCTTGTGTTGGTGTCTCTCTGAAATAGACTATCTGGGTTAATGTTGTCGAATCCATTAAGGATTTTGAACACTTTAACTAAGTCTCCTCTTATCCTTCGCTTTTTTAGGGAAAACATATCTAAACGCTTTAAACGCTCGCCATATGGCAAGTTTCGGAGCGCTGGAATTTGTTTGGTTGCTCTTCGCTGTATCTTTTCTAGCAAAACTTGATCTTTGATATAGTTCGGTGACCAGAACTGAACGGCGTATTCTAGGTGTGGTCTTACAAATGCTAAATATAATCTCTTCATAAGTTCGGGTGATTTATAATCAAATTTTATTGAGATTAATCCGAACATCATATTGGCTTTTTTACTCGCTGCAGAACATTGATCACTCATTTTAAGAGTGTTACTGATAATGACACCAAGATCTTTTTCTTGTTTTACTTCGCTGAGCTCATGTCCTTGAATCTGATATTTAAAGTTAGGATTTTTTTCACCTATGTGCATTACTTTACATTTATCTACGTTAAAACTCATTTGCCATTTTTCGCTCCAGTCGGCAAGTCTTATTAAGTCTGATTGAATGTTTTCGCAACTTTGACTGTTCATTACCGTACCTCCTAATTTGGTGTCGTCGGCGAATTTGGCTACTTTTGATAGGATATCAGTTTCTAAGTCGTTCACGTAAATTATGAATAGTGTTGGCCCCAGGACCGAACCTTGGGGCACGCCACTGGTGACGGGTTGCCAATCCGATGCTACACCATTAAGAACTACACGCTGTTCTCTGTCGGTGAGCCAGTCATGAATCCACGCACATAGATGGTCGTTAATACCGTGGGAACGCAGTTTTGAAATAAGCCTAACGTGAGGAACTTTATCAAACGCTTTCTGAAAATCTAGGTAAATTACGTCATATGGGCTTCGGGCGTCCCAACATGTATAAACATCGTTGAAAAAGGTTAATAGGTTGATAAGGCAAGACCGATTACTACGAAATCCATGCTGACTATCAGTTATCAAATCATTTGTTTCAAGGAAAGTGATCATTTTACCCCTGATTATTTTTTCGAATAGTTTAATTAGGACAGACGTAAGGCTGATAGGACGATAATTACTGGCTTGTTTTTTGTCTCCTTTTTTAATGATCGGGGTAATATTGGTCTTTTTCCACTCGAGAGGCACACTGGCCTGTGTTAATGACTTGTTGAATATTAATGTTATGGGTAATTTTAGATGTTGACTACATTCTCTCAACACGCGAGGACATAAATTATCGGGGCCCGGAGATTTATTTGGATCTCTTCTTTGCAGGTACGCACGCACTTCGCTGATATCAATTTAGGTCAATGCAAGCTTATGTTCTTCAGGCCCTTGAAAATTTTTCTTCGGGGCTGGAATTGATGTCATGTTCTCTTTTGTAAATACACTACTAAAGGCTGAATTTAGGACCGACGCCATGTCTTATCATCACTAATCGTATTGCCACTTAATAGTAGTGGGCCGATATTATTTTTAACAGTGTTTTTGTTTCTTATGTAACTGAAAAATAACCTTGGACTTTTCTTGGCATCAAGGCAGTAGGAATGAAGGAAGGAAGGTGAGAAAATAGGAGAGGGAAGGAAGGTGGGAGAGAACGAAGAAAGGATGGAAGGATGGAGCTGTTTATGAAGTATCTGTCAAGAGAGTTTTATTTTCTCGGTATTGGATGTTGGAGAGTTTGACGTTGTGTGTGTGTGTGTATGTGTGTGTGTGTGTGTGTGTGTGTGTGTGTGTGTGTGTGTGTGTGTGTGTGTGTGTGTGTGTGTGTGTGTGTGTGTGTGTGTGTGTGTGTGTGTGTGTGTGTGTGTGTGTGTGTGTGTGTGTGTGTGTGTGTGTGTGTGTGTGTGTGTGTGTGTGTGTGTGTGTGTGTGTGTGTGTGTGTGTGTGTGTGTGTCGTGGCCTGGCGCAATTAAGCCATACAAGGTGCAGCCGACATAATGGCCTGCGTGTAATGATCGTGATAACTCTTGAAGCCCCATGCGTCAACATGACCCACGCTTCTTCCCCTCCTCGCTTGACGGGGTGAGGCGTTCAACAGGCAACTCACTTACAAAGGACGGCTGAAGTAAATTCTTCAAATTTTTTTACGATATTTTCATTTTGTGACGGGAAGAGAAGGCAGTGCACCGGCTAAATGGAGAAAAAAATAATAATGATAATAAAAATAATAGTAATAATATGAGCGTGACGTTTTGCTCCCTTGTCCAAAAGTAACCGCCGATCTAGGGTGAAAGGAAGCAGGTAATGCTCTGAGATGAAGTGGCCACGCTTGTACACTCGCCACACACCGCCTCGCCTCGTGCTGTGTAGAAGAAAACAGAATTCCAATCATGAAGCTGCTGAATGTCCAAACACGGAATTTTTGTTTCATTACTGTTTCCCGATAAGTGTAAATCTAGAAACGAAAACATGGATGCGTATAAACAGTATAACTCACTATATTCCTTAAAATTATTAAATCTTTAGTTCGTACACGGTAAGAAATCTAGATGTACTCAAGTTCTGTTGGGCAAGTTTAAATAGCAACTGCAGTCAAGTAAATTTTCAATGTATGTTAACACGGGGAATTATATACTAACATTCTGTTGATGATAAAAGTCGACAATGATCGTGGTGAACTATCTGATGTGGGAGCAGCGGCGTGGCTGAAGTGATATACGATTCCACAAATATTTGGGGCGAGAGCTTTTGTGAGGGGGAGGCTGTACTGGGGCGAGGACGCGAGATTGCACCGGGTGAGGTGGTGTGATGCATCGGCGGGGCGATTGCAGCAACACCCGGAGGAGGTTCGTAGACGGGAGGCTGTGTTAGATAAATGATGCAATAGCGACGACCGTTGTAGGAACACCGTGTATGCCATAACCGTGTGTGTGTGTGTGTGTGTGTGTGTGTGTGTGTGTGTGTGTGTGTGTGTGTGTGTGTGTAGTTCCGGATTCCAGGTAATCTAAGCGATAATGATCCCATGAACCGGAGGCCGAGGCGGACATACGGGCGTCTTCCCTGTTGATGGCGTAGAGGAGTGAGACCCTTGAGGCGGTGAGCTGCGGCAATGGCCTTCAAACAGTGACCTCGGGGTAGTGGTGGTAGTAGTAGTAGTAGTAGTAGTAGTAGTAGTAGTAGTAGTAGTAGTAGTAGTACTGTTTGTTATTGTTGTTGTTGTTGGTGGTGGTGGTGATGAGGTGGGAGCGGTTATAATGGTTTAGCACCTAGTTTCATTAAGGCCTCGGTGTGGTCGTGTTGGTGGTTAGCGCTACACATTTCAACAGGTGGTGGTGGTGGTGGTGGCGGCGCCTAATGTGTTGTTTAAGCAAGGTGTTGTGGTGATGGTGGAGGTATAATGGTATGAGCAGGTGTTGTTGTTGTTACTGTCTGGTGGTGATGTTAAAGACGTCGGGTGCATGCTTCGTGTGCGCGTGTGTGTGTGTGTGTGTGTGTGTGTGTGTGTGTGTGTGTGTGTCAGTCTGCCTGTCTTTGTGAATTTCCGCGCTGCAATAACTCAAAACTCGGAGCACAGGACTTGAAAACATGATCCAGTTTGCTCTTTCCACCACCCATGCCCTTGCACCACCCTCTAGTGAGTCTAGTCCCTTGCACCCTCCCGTCCAGCCTCTCGTTCCATCCCTGCCTCGCGACGCCACGCCTTGTCACGCCTTGCTCAGGTCTGCCACGCCCTTACCCGCCCTGCCACGCCGTTCATACATAGACCCGCTTTGTTACACTTCATAATCCTCACACACACACACACACACACACACACACACACACACACACACATACCTCCTGTTTTTGGTAATGGCAGTTGCCCGCAGAAGATTTACGTAATATAAATAGTTCTACGACTCTCTCTCTCTCTCTCTCTCTCTCTCTCTCTCTCTCTCTCTCTCTCTCTCTCTCTCTCTGCACCCGAGTACCTGTTTCGCCAATGTGATGCAATTAACGATCACAAATACCATCGCGGCGAGTATACTTGTCCCCGCTGATAGCAGACCGATAAAGCAGGTTAAGAAACAGAGAGCCGAGGAGGAGAAGGAGGGAGAGGGGCACAGGGGGAGTGGGAGGAGGGAGGGAGTCAATGAATTATGTCCTGTGTGGCTGTGTTTGGTTTTGTGTATGTAATTGTACTGTTCTGTTTATGTACGACCACCTGTTTGTTGGGTTTGTCTGTTCTCTCTCTCTCTCTCTCTCTCTCTCTCTCTCTCTCTCTCTCTCTCTCTCTCTCTCTCTCTCTCTCTCTCAAAGACAAAAACAAACCTATATTTCGATTTTGACACATTGGCAATCGAATTTTGTGTTGTCGTCTGTCTGGGATTTTTTTTTCTTGGCAGTGAATTGTCAGAAAGAGACACATAAGTTTAATAATGAAGACAACTATCTGTCAGCCGTGGATTCAAGTCATAATGGTATCGGCAAGGCAGCGTCCGTACCTCTTACTGTAAAAACTGGAGTGCAAAGCTTAAAGGTTAGACTCGCCGGAACGAAATGTTGTTTTACTTTCTTATATTATAATAACTTTCACTCCAGCTTCGGGTTTTCACGTCTGAGGCGGCGGCTCTGCGGGAAGAAAACTCTCTATCAACTGTCTCCCTCCTGTCAAAGATAACCGAAGGCGTGAGAGTTAAGGTGGAGAGGGCGAGAGGTCAGAACGAGTGTGTGAGAAACTAGAAATAATGTTTTAGCTTAGAGTATATAAAGAAAGAGTCTTGAATACATGCCTCGGTTGGGGGTAATATTCTTCTCGTAATATGTCAGTGTGTGTGTGAGAATTTGAAAGATATTAGGTATTATTTTATCGTCCGTGAAAATAGTCTCCATTCTTTTTTGGTGTGCGTGTGTCTGGTTCAGCGTGGAAAGTATAACATCAAACGAATATTATTTTGTTTTCGGAAGTATAGTTCTATCATTTTTTTTGCACCTGCCTGTCTGTGTCTGTCTGTCTGTCTGTCTGTCGTCTCTCTCTCTCTCTACATATATATATATATATATATATATATATATATATATATATATATATATATATATATATATATTTATTTATTTATTTATTTATTTATATCTTCCCTCTCTCGTTTTTAGGGACCGGAAAATTGAGGTGGTGTACACTGGAGGGTTTCTCTTTCTCCGGGAAGCAAGAAGTGAGACGAGCTATGTGATCAATTATCAGGCGGACACGACAGCCTGAGCGAGCTTGCACTGCGGGTACTATTGGGGGAGAAGAAAGGAACAGGGATGAATGACTCGATATTCTCACACAGAGAGACGGATAAAACTCGATATTATTGTGCTAATATAAGAGAGACTCGATGTTAGACCCCAATTACCGAAACACAGAATGCAAAAGAGTTAGAAGAATCGTTACAGAGCAGCGGACAGTGACAGTGATTTGAAAGAAGAAAGAGAATGAGTCGATATTCTTGTAATACGACGGGAGAGATTCGAAGTTAGACCCCAATTATCGAAAAACAGAATGTATAGGAGTTAGAAGAATCGTTACAGAGCAGCGGACAGTAACATAATGACTGGGAAGAGGAAACAGAGATGAATGAGTCAGTATTTTTAAGCAGTGCGACGGAAGAGGCTTGATGTCAGACACCGACTGAGGAAGAACAGAATGTACACCAGATAAAGGTATCGTCACAGGGCAGCGGACAGTGACTTCGCGATTTGAAAGAAGAAACAGATGAATGAATCGATAATCTTGCAGTTATGGAAGGAACTCGAGGTTAGACCCCGATCAACAAAGGTCAGAATGTATACGAGTTAAAGGAATCGTCACAGAGCCGCGGACAGTGACTTGGAAGTTAGGGTAAAGGATACTGTTTAAAAAGGCTTGATAACGTTAGAATACGGCAGAGCCGCAGAAAGAACTTAAAATTTGACACAAGTTATCGGAGAACAGGTCGTAGACGAGTTAGAGAAGTCAATATAAGGCTGCCGGGACACTCAGTTAGGGAGAAGAAAGACACACGTAAAAGGATGCCCTATTATTATTTGAGTGCAGCGGAATGAAAAAGTTAAATCTTGTTCACGATTTTCAAGAGGAGAGTATCAGGACACCTCTCCACCCGATATTGACCTCTCTTTGGCCTCTCGTTCCTTTTTTGTTGCTGTTTTTGTTTTTTGCCTTTGAGCTGCCTCCTTTGCTGTAAAAAAAAAGATTGGAATGTATGCGAGTTTAAGGTCATATTCTTAAACATTTTGGCGCCGAAGCACACCCATTTGGCAAGGCTTTCGTAGAAATTTTGGGCCTTTCCAGACGTCGTTTCATGAGTCAGGTAATAGTTTGACAACGCGTCTGTCTTGAACCTAAAAACTCTTTACAACCCGATTAATCTCTTTCAGCCTTTGGAAATAGCTGATGTGAGAGGCGGAAGCGTCTGAGAATACCGATTTAAGGAACCACCGTAATGGCCTCTGAGGTCGACATCGCGAATAAAAAAGAAGTAGAGTCTCGTTAGGTGTGTCATTAGGCGGTGCGTCGTTACCTTATCCTATCGATTCTGAATAACTCTGACATCTGACTACATTCCTTCTCACCAGTCCCAATCTATAGTTCTGTATGACTCCAGATGTGAGATGTAAGCTCTATTACGCTGGGCTGTCCGGTAATTATTCTTCCTATGGTATAGTTTCGATATTTGACACTTCAACACCACGCGGAGTCATTCAGTATTTCCCTGGTTGATGGTGCCATCTGTACAACCCTTCGCTGTCTTAATCGCTGGAAAGGAAAGGACACTTCCGACTCCGTGGACTGGCGCCGGAGCGTGCTAGCATCGTTACGGGTGACGTCGCTACCTTTTCCAAACCTTTTCATATTGTACGCATGGTTAGTTTCAACACATGACTACCTTTCCACACTCCTCCCAAACAGCATCTGCTTGACCTTAGCGGTGCAGTCTAACTGAACTTTTTTAAGAACACCTTATACTTGTATACCATGACGAGTAGTCCGGTGGGAACAGTGTTCTTTTGTGTTAAAGGAATTGCATGGCCTTACACGTACAACCCTTTGGAAATACTTTTTCCTCTTCAAAGACGCCGCTAAGTTCCTGGTGCTGGTAGCTGTCCGTTGCAGTTTGTCAAGACAACCGGCAAGTCCTTGCGTCCAGTGGCTCGTTGCCAAGCTGCCTCGGGAAAATAAGGAAACCATCTGAGTCTGCGACGATAACTCGGCGAGGAGGAGCCTGCGACGTGACGGCCCGGACGACAGGGACTGATGAGCCAGATTATATCACAACCCCTGAACGTCTGGCCGGGAGATAAGGCCATTTTTATAGTGTTGTTGTTTACTAATAAAATAACGAACAAACTGCTTAATAAGATGTTACTGTAAACAAAAACAGATACTTTAACTAATATTCTTGACGCGACAACCTCTGATACACAAACACATGAATATTTTGATAGAAAGGAGTGAATGTGGATAAAAATGTTTTCCAGAGACCCTAGAACACGTATACCTGTGTAAAAATGTCATCAAAAGGTGACGCCGAGCACCATTTTCGCTTCACTTGTTCTGCGTCTCCTTCACTGGTCCAAGTAAACATTTTCTTTCAACATCATCACACCTCTAGACTGCTATACAAATGTCTTTCAGTCGCAGAGTTGCTTTACAATGTGACGCTAATAATGATTCGCCATCCATCTTTGCATCTCCTTCCCACGCAACGCAAAACATTCGATTCTCCTCCTTCAGACCGTCACTCTGCACCGCAACCAACAACTAACTCATCCTCACACGCAAAGTTAGTCCAGAAAGTGATGCTGAACACCTCCCTCCATTCTTCATTCTTCGCCTGTCTTTGCCAGTCATAGCACATCATTTGCTCTGTTTCAGCATAATGCTTTACACTGCTTAAACTAACACTTAGGTTCAAAGTTAGTCTAAAATGCAAAGCTTGCCATTTTGTATTTATTCTTTACATGTCACTATCCGTCAACGTACATAATTTTCTTACATTCAGCATATCGCTGTGCACTGCTTCAAATAACCCAGACGTAAAGTTAGCCACCTAAAATGTTCTGCTCGCCACCATTCTTTACTCATCACCACATATCTTTATCAGTCAATACACATCTTTTTCTTCCTTCCAATGTATCGTAGTAAGCTGCTTCAACTAACACTCAGATTCGAAGTTGGTCGAAAATGTAAAGCTGACCATTTTATTCTTTCCTTACAAGTCTTTACCAGTCAATGCAAAATTTCCTTCCTTTCAACGTATCCCTGTAGAGGCGGCTTAAAAAGCAATGGGTGTTCGATACTTTTTTGGACAACTGTACAGAGCTTCAACTAACTAAACTGGCCACCATTCTTCACTCGCCCCGTGTGTCTTCCTCGCCATATTTCTTCTCCCAACAACTCTTTTTACACGGCAATAGATCGATCCTCAGACGCAAAATCAGTCTCATCATCCCTCGGTGTGTGTTTTTAGTCTCCGTTACCTGCCTCGCTACCTTCCCCTCCTCGCACCTGCCCGAAGACCGGTACAAGTGTACACACATTCCTCCCCCCCGACCTCTGCTCCCCTGATGACGGCGGCCCCTTGTTACAAATGACTGCTTCAAAATATATAAAAAAGGTAACTAAAAAAAAGAAAGTGTGATGAGCATTCTTCCGCGTCGAGGCAGATCAGAGGCCATTTGCATTTGGGGAGTTTTTTTTATTTATCTATTTTTTTACTTTCTCGTTCCAAGGGTCAGGGGGTCGGGGGCTTCTTTCCACATATGTTTTCAGACTTTTTTTCCAAATTACTTTACTTATTTTTACTATTATAAGAGACGAAACCTCAACACACACACACACACACACACACACACACACACACACACACACACACACACACACACACATACACACATACCGTTCCTATAGTACTACCTGCCTCTCGATAATGCAAATTCCTCGCGATATTCAACCTTGCAAACAGTACTTGGCGAGGGACCGTTAACACCCACACTTCATACTGGAGGAGGAGGAGGAGGAGGGGGAGGAGCGAGGAGGAGGTGGAGGAGGAGGAGCATGGATACACCTCGCGTCAAGTCATTACCTCCACATTCCACGTCAATTGCCAAGGTGTCGGTACTGTGGTGGTGTGTGTCGCCTTTCACCGCCTGCTTTCCCTCTACTCCATCTCCTTCCTTCTCTCCTTCCTTCCTTCCCTCCTTCCCTCCCTCCCTGCCGCAGCGATAACAACCACCAGGCTCCTGCGCTTCTTTCTCTCTCTCTTCTTCTACTTCCGGTGTAACATTTTTTTGAGGGAGAGAAGTCAGGAGGAAGAAAGTTTTGGGTGGTGGTGGTGGAAGGCTTACACTGCGTTATGGCTCCTGCTCGTCTTCTTTTTCTGCTTCCTCTTCTTTTCCCTCTTCTTCTTTTTCCTCTTCTTTTTGCTCTTCTCCCTCTTCTTCTTCCTCTTCTCCTTCGTTCTTCTTTTTCTTTCTTCTTTTTGTCTTTTTTTCCTTTTCGTTCTTCATTTTCTTTTTTTCGTCTTTTTTCTCTTCTCTTTCTATCTTCTTTTTCTTTTTCTTTCTTCTTTTTCTCCCTTCTTTTTCTTCTTTTCTTCTTTTTTCTTTTTCTTTTCTTTTATTTTCTTCTTCTTCTTCCTCTTCCTCCTCCTGTACTTGAAGAATAACAGTAAAAAAAAAGAAACGTGAATTTGGCCAGCATAAAATTTAAAACATTCTCACATGAACTACGAAGCGAGCATATTGTGTTACTTAAAAGATGTTTAATGATAAATCTTTTCGTTCGTTTTTTTCACTTTAATTCAAATCACAAGAGACGGACATACTTAAGAATCGTGTTCAGTATATCGCGGTTCTAGGTTATGACCGGTTCGAATTTAAATTGACTCCCATTAAAATAATCCGGTGCCTTAAAACTCGCTTAAAGAAGTCGAGGTTTAAAAAAAATATAATATAATAAGTTGGTGGATAAAATATTATGACTGAGGAACCACAAATGAGCCACACAGCCATTTATTTCACACTTGAGGCGAGCGCACACACACACACACACACACACACACAGACAGACTTCCGCTATACAAACAAATAAACAAGAACACAAACCTACATACTCGTTCATAATAGCATGCACATAAGGTCTCCTACTTACAGAGAACAAAAACATGGACGCAACAAGAGTGCAAAATCAAACACATACTGGAGAGCGAGACAACGAGGGCATGTGTAAAAGGAATAGCCAGTGCGTGTGATTCAGCGGTCTTCATTCCTTCAGCTATTATAAGTGTACTCGTGTGTCAGTATTTCAATAGCCCGGTAGCAGCGACGGGGCAAATATGTGGCTTTACAGTATACCAGCGACGGGCCACATTCTTGCCCTGACATAAACCCCCAAAATAGAGGATACATAAACTGATCACAAATGCATTAATACATATAATATACTAATGGTTGGCGTGAGTGATGATTTTTTCTCATTAATTCGCTTAGAGGGGTCTTTAAGAAAAATTATCACCGCAGCTACTGGGTTAGGATTAGTATATGAGGTGGTTGGAGAATGAGATTGAGTGAAGGCATATAGCAAGGAGCAGGAGCAGTACGTAGCGGGCTTTTATTTCATTATTATTTTTTTTATTTTTTACGCCCTTGCACTGTCTCCTTTGCTGTAAAAAAAAAAAAAAAAAAAGTAAAGGCAAAGCAGGTCAGACATTTACTTTGGTTCAGCGGACCCCACTCGTGTTTCGTTGTTTTTAGGAGCGGTATAATTTGCGTTTGATTGAGTTAACGTTGTGTGTAACAAGGCCAGATGATGTGTCAGCGAACTTCATTCCTTCACCCGTTAGGTATGTAGTACTAACACTGCACTCGCCTTGCTCTGGTACCCGAGTCGTCCGCTACTTTTAAAACTGTTTGTCTAAAGTGATCCGCCAACCTGTAAGTAAGTAGCTGTTTATATAAAGGGTGAGCCAACTAATTGTATGGGTCCGTGGATTTCACCTTGTCCTTTAGGTTTACTAGCGGTGCAATGTTATTTGAATTGTTTGTGGAGTACGCGAATCGCCCGCTACCTTTACAGCTGTCTGTCTAAAGTGATCGGGAAACCTGTAAGTGTTTATATAAGGGTCAGCCAAATAATAGCATGGGTCCGCGGCATGGAGGTAATAAGGGACTTCACTTCGTCCTCCGTTAGGTGTACTGGCGGAGCAATGTTTCTGGAATTCTTTGCGCTGCACCCGAGTCGTCCGATGCTTTACGAATGTCTGTCCAGTGATCGGGAAACCTGCAAGTAAGTGTTTGTATGGAGGGCCAGCAAACTAATATATGGTCCGCGGACTCCACTTCTTCTTCCGTTAGGTGTACTGGCGGCGCGATGGTTTTGGGATTATTCGCGGCACACCCGAGTCGCCCGCTACTTTACGACTGTTTGTCCAAAGTGGAGCACTTATACTCGTCGCCGCCGCCGCCACCATCGCCACAATCACCGTCGCATCCGCCCCCGAGCACCATTACCGCCCGTCCTGCAGCTGGCGGCCTCCGAGGGTCCTTTCGTCGTTACAACAGGTTACGGAGCGAGGCGAATTAACGGCATCGCAGCGGGACAGGAAGCAAGAAAAGGAACATGTCCCTCTTGGTGGTCGAAATATAGTTGTCTGAGTCTTCAACGCTTGGACGTCTTGAGTGACTGATGATGCAGGGGGGGATACATGGTTATTTTTCTAGACTGTGTCTGTTTGTATCTGTTTGTCATCTCTCTCTCTCTCTCTCTCTCTCTCTCTCTCTCTCTCTCCCCCGGACGTAAAACAATCATACTTTATTACTCGTATAGAAAGCTGTATTATATCTTTGGGGGTGTGGTGGTGACAACACGAAGAACAGGGGAAGGAAGGGAAGACCCGACTCTGGACTAGGGCAGCAATATGTCATAAATATCAAAGAGGCCTAAAAGTCTAGCTGTGGCAACTGAAAATGCCTTGGCTACTGCTCTGGTGGTTGGGCGCTCGAACTTTGGTCACTAATGAGAAAACGTTGTAATCTCTTGTAACCCTTGACCTTAGTTTTTATATCTAAGCCTAGTGGAAAGCTGCTACTCAAGGCGCAAACACCAGTCTTGTGGAACTCCGCTGCTCGCCGAGACACGCCTGATAAGCCCTGACACACTTTTCCTCCACCGCAATGTTGGTTCTTTCTCTGCTCCGGAACCGCCAGCGTGCCTTCATGCTTGGAAGACACAAAGCTGTCAGCATCTTTTCCTCGCCACTTACGTTGACCACATTCCGTTCGCCGCGCTACACCGGGCACGAGGCTCCGTTATATACACTATTGAAATTACACTTGCAAATATTCGTGATGAAAGTTTTTTCGGTACAACCACAAATATTTTCCTCGTTTTTTTCGTCACGCCACGGATGAGATACACGAGCCTTTCAGACACAAACAAAAGTGTATACCGAGCAAGCTGGTCCGTAACTGGCATAGGAAAGGCTCATTTACCCGACATACACCAATGATGCTCGACAAGGCAATAAGTCACGTATCGAATGGTGATCAAATAACGCGTGCATAAAACAACGGATGTTATTGGAAAACGCGTGTTCGTCGAGTCACCTCATTCAATAACACGCTAACTTTCTGTGGACAAAACCGACAAGCTTAATCCGTTCCCCCAGAAGACGAATAACCTGCAGAGCTCCCGTCACCCAGATACTCTGCAGGGAAACTGGTCGTAAAAGTCCTCAGTAATGGTTCTTGTTGTGGCTGGAAAGTGTTGGCAGCAATTTTCACAGCCGATGACGCCTAATCAAATGTTGCTGTAAAGTTTCAGAGTTTCAGAGAGAGATTGCGACAGAGAAAGGGGAACAGAAAGAAACCCATTGCGTTCCGTCCTAAATACAATAAATACAGTAGATTAAAGAAAATAGCGCCGGCACTTGTTTCTCCGTGAGAGGTGTGAAGTAATTCCGGGCACCACGACCGGGGATTATCCTGTTCATTGTTCCTTTCTTTCCTTTCGCCAATGCGTGAGTAACCTTGAGGCTGACGGAAAAGGAGGAAACAAGAAGGATGGAAAACGACCTTGCCCCGCGTATCCCGAGGAAGTGGCTGGCGCCCCGCACCTGCACACACCTTACTATGAAAATATTATTCAACTAGGAAGCCATAAAGGTATTATTCGACGTCTTTGCATTAGCAGCGCACAGGAAAACACTCGTTTAGAAGTATTACGAAAGTTTATTTCCTTGTGAGGGGGATCAGCTTCCTGGATTTAATTACATAATTACTGTAATTAGCTACAATATGTTTAAAACTGAAGTGCGGCGCGTGACGTAAGGATTGTACTAATGCGAAGGACGAGTCTTGGGGCCACGACCCAGGGGTGGCGGGGTGTGCGGGCGGCGGGGCGGCCTTGACGTACGTAGGACGCCGCCGCCCCAGCAATCACGAGGCGGGGCGGAGCTCACCGCGACCCATGGAGGCCGCGACCCTTCCTCCCGCGAGGTGGCAGCTCCATCTTTCCAGGGACTGAAACGTTTTGGCGAGCACTTGGCTACAACAGCCTTCGACTACGATTTCTTATATTCTTAACGTGATGCTGAATAAAAGACGTCACATGTTAATAAACCCGATTTTTTTTTATACATATTGGCCTATTGCGCCTGTAGGCTGTAGGCTTTCCTGGTGGATACTAATGGTCGGCCCAGCCCGTTCTGGCGCAGGCAAGTGTTTCTTGTGGCGCCAAATTGCTTGGCTCATGCTGCCCTCCGGAGCTCATCTCTGAGCCTCTCTTTAGAGAGGTTATCTTGAGTTATTTAGAGTTATCTAGAGTCCGGGTAACTAGGTGGTCTTCAGGGCGGCATATGGCGGTGACTGAAAAATCCCTGCTATGTGGCTAGCAGGACTCGAACCCGCGTCCTCGCTGCGCCGGCACGTTAACCACTCAGCCACCGCTGTATTATCGTTAAGTTTTATTTTATACGTAATGAAAATATTGCTCTTCATCAATCCATATCATAACGTTCCTGCTATTAAAGTAATCGACGGAAGGAATAATAAAGTACTGGGATTGGTAAAGCTCCTGTGCCTTTCCTGTGAATGGAATGCGATTTAATTAATTTTAACAACCGGCGGATCACACCTGAGCTCAGCGCAGTGACCTTGAAGCTGCGAGAGGGTGATGTCCAGGTGTGACGCTTCATTCCTTACCATAAAAGGCGTGAGGCCAAGTGATAAAAGCAAGTGAAAAAAAACTTATCGTAATTTCTTTCCATAGCCATTTCTCCTTCTGGTCCATTAGGAGACTAAATATTTATCGCTTGAAACGTTTTTTCTCCCAAAACGGCACATAGAAAATACTTTAATGCCACTAAATTACAAGAGAACTTCTAATTACATAATACTGGTACCAACAACAACAACAACAACAACAACAACAACAACAACAACAACAACAACAACAATAATAATAATAATAATAATAATGATAATAACAATAATAATAATAACAATAATAATGAAACAGTAAACAGTAGAAAACTCGTAACCCCAAAACACGTGAGAGGCGAGAAAGTTGGAGGACGGAAGGTAAATCACCGTCACCACAACCACCACCCGCCGCTTGCTACAGGTCTGAACATATGTCGGCCACACCTCGCCGAGCCGCCCTCCCCGGCCCAGACACATGACTCTGGAGGGAGGGAGCGTTTCGTCTCGTCCTCTCCAGGCATCGTTCACGCCCTAATAAGTCGTAAACATCGGCTGTGGGTGGGAGGGAGAGGGGCAGACAGCCAGCCTCCACAAACAGCAGTCGGCTCGTGGATGGTCGCCGCAACAGCTCCATTGCTGCACTATGTGGCGTCGTTACTCATCGCCGCGCTGAGTGTTGTGGTAATGATCGGTATCCTCAGACGCTTCCCCCTCTCGCATCACATCTATTTCCAAAGGTCGAAGAGGAAATTAATCTGGTTCTAATCAGTGTTTTTTAGGTTCATCGTACAGAAGAAGGGTCATATTACCATTAAAAAAGGAAATTAATCTAGTTCTAATCAGTATTTTTAAAGGTTCATCGTACAGAAAAAGGGTCATATTACCATTAGGGTCATAAAAGTACCCCTGGAAATGCCCGTAACTCCTACGAAAGCCTTGTAAAATGTGTGTGCTTAGGCTTAGAAATGTGGATATGACCCAGTCTCGCTGCGTCGGAGCGTCGGGGGAAACTGCGGTGGCGGCGGCGAGATGAAAGTTTGATAATGGGGATCGACGGTGTGGTTTGAATGGAGGAATTACCCGGGAATTACTCGGTCTCGTAAAGTGAAATTAAGCTGAATGACGACTGTAATTGTGTGTAAGTTTGAAACAACAATGACTGCTGAAGCTAAATCACATATTAACGCAGTCAGGTTTGAAACAAATTATATTCTTTCATGAACCGGCCGGGAAGTGAATCGAATAAAAGGATGAAGTGGGGTTCATTTTTACTCCTGAGAGATTATGATTAAGCTTTCTTTCTTTCCTGTTACATGAAACAATGACGTATATGATGCTAACGTAATAAAAGGATATGGTTTCGTGGACGAGGAATTAGTTCGAATAACAGGACTGAGTGAGGTTCATTTCGTTCTCGACAAATTGTAAAAAGCCTTAAATTTGTTCAGGCTAAAAAAAAAAATGATGCAATCTGAACCCAAAAAACATTGCCTCCACTTTTTGATTCCTCCGACCATTGAGACGAGTGGCGTGAATGGTGAACGAGTGGCCGATTCAAGCCGCCACTCCTCCGCCAGACTCTCACTTCAAGGTTAATGAAGAGAAGAGCGCCAGCAGAGTATGACGAACAGATTTCTGCCGCGAGTGAGTCATCCATAGCTCATAAAGTAACTCGAACAACATGACTGTGAATAGACTGTCGTATCTTGAGGGAAATCAGACAGCAGATAACTCATTTTACGAGTACTTTAACGCCACTACTACTCGTTCCGTGCCATTCATAGCCCACAGAATAAAACGGACGGCGTGGCTGGGAGCAGACTGTCGTATCTTATGGAGAAGTAAGCAGCTTAGTAGAATTATTACACATTTTACGGGTAGTTTAACGCCGCCACCACTCGCTCTGCCATTCATAGCTCACAGAATAAAACAAATGGCTTGACTATATAGGAAGCAGACAACCGATTAAGATAAATTTAATGAGTCTACTTTAACGCCACCAAAAATCGTTCTAAGTCATTCATAACTTACAAAATAAAGCCCATAACATAACGTGGTGATAGATCAACATATCTTCAGCTAGCACAAGCATTCAACAGATTACAATGGTAACACAGGCTGTCATTTTCACACCGTTCCTTAATGGTTACAGATCGAAGCGAGTGGAGGTTGCAGGAGTGTTACAGCAAGCCGAACATTTTGAAGCATGCATGAGAAACACTTATTCTGCGGTCACTTCATGATATAACTGTATAATGGAGACGCAATGGACTAACCTCTTTATAAGCGTAGTAGAGATCTTCGGGCCACCAGACAGCAAAAGGACTAACTGTATACAAGCAAGGTATGGGCGCCGCATCAGACCACCCCTGTCACCTACGCCGCCGCCGCCACCGCCTCCACCATGCTCCGGAACTGCTCCATTTGCCTCCTAAAACAATAGTCAGTCAGTGGCTTTCGAGGGCAGACGGGGAGTTGGGGGAGTTGATTTCTGGGTGTTTCGTTTGTTCCTTTTTCTATCGTTGTTTGGTTCGTGTTGATATTGTTGGGGTAAAGTTTGATTGATTAATTTTGTTTTACGTTTCCTTCTGTTTGTTTGGGTGATTGTGTGTTTGCTCGGTTCGTGCGTGTTTGTCTTTTCTTTTATCTGTGTATCAATAGATCTCTCTCTCTCTCTCTCTCTCTCTCCAAAAGATTAAGAATAACATAAGCGCACAGTCGAAAAGATCTATCTTGGTAAAGTTGGGGACCGAGATTCGAACTCGGACCCGCGGATGTAACTAGGCACGTTAACCACTGCACCATTGGGGTTTTGGCCTTAACTTTATTGCGCCAGGAGTGAACTGAAAGCTGTCTTTACTGGGCGTCATTCAAGAACCTGACGAATTTCCTTTCTTGAGGGGCTATTACACTGGGCAAATTTTCCGTGGATCTTCAATCATAAAATCGTCGATTTTTCCCTACATGGACATACTACCGTCGTCTTCCAATTTTCACAACAACAAGTATGGCTGACGCCTGACGCCCCTGTTTGCACCCCCGTTTTCACTCAAAGTGTTACTCAACTTATACGAGCAACGCAAAAATAAAAGAATGTGGAGGCGGCAATGGCTTGCAGGAAGCGATGAGGGCTGTGAAGTGATGCAGCTGTTGCAAGAACTACGTCTAGAAGACGAAGAAGGCATGTCCAGTATTTTCTCAATTAAAGTGACCTCGGAGGCCTTGGTCCAGGCAACAACACTCATAGCTGAGCGAATGTATAGGGGCAGTAGGGTGTAACTTCTTCCTCTTCTTCATGTTTCTTGTTAATGCTGATGATGATGATTATGAATACTGTCGTCCTTCGGTGAAATCTACCGTAGCTACGGAAGATCGTGGACACGTCAGAAAACCACGGAAATGAGAACCACGCCAGCGGAAATCGTGGTTTGACTGAAGATCCACGGAAAATTTGCCCAGTGTAATGGCCCCTTTACCCTCTCTTCCCTTCCCCCCTATCCCCTCCTCTTTCCCAGTCCCCCTCTCTTTCCCATATTGTGCCATAAACCTCCTTCATTCACCCCATTCCCTCGTCTAAGTTGTAAATGCTATCTGCTCCCATCTCTGTTCTCCCGCTCCTCCTCCTCCTCTTCAGCCTCCTTCCCACCTCTAATCCTGAACACGCTACTTCTTCTACTTGTAAACACTCGGCTTTCTTCCTTTCGTCTTTTTTCTTTTCTAGTTTCTTTTGTCATGATTTATTTTCCTATTCCATAAACCTTTACTCTATCTATCCCTTCATAAACGTGGCAGAATTATGTTATTTTCTCTCTCTCTCTCTCTCTCTCTCTCTCTCTCTCTCTCTCTCTCTCTCTCTCTCTCTCTCTCTCTCTCTCTCTCTCTCTCTCTCTCTCTCTCTCTCTCTCTCTCTCTCTCTCTCTCTCTCTCACACACACACACACACACACTCGCAAGTGTTCGCCCAAGGTATAAAATAATGTTTGTTTTCCCTTCTTTCCCATCCCGTCCCCTCCCGTCCCCTCCCCTTCCCTTACCCTCCCCTCCCCTTCCCTTACCTTCCCCTCCCCTTTCTCTCCTTCACCCCCTCCCCATGATCCGTCATCCGCACCTCCTCATCAAACACGTGTTGCCTTCCTCTTGTGTGTCGCGGTTACTGTTAGGAGGAGTCTTGGCGCGGGTCTTGGGGCCAGTTTTATAGTCCAATACTGCAAGTTTGTGAGCTCCCAACCAAACACAAAATACGACGAAAATTCCTTGTAGCTCTAGTTGATATAAAAAGGTGGAGGGAATTTTAGGAAACTACACAGGAAATCTCTTTATTAGTATCAGGTAATGAGTAGAAATAGCGGATCAGTGTAGTGGATATGGTTTGGTTTGGGCGCTTACAATGACAGAGTGTTGGACTGTCGAACTGGCCCTTGGTATTATGGCCCATATTCTCGAGCATTTCGGAGCTCGCACACCCACATCTGATAAGGCTTTCTCAGAGGTGATGTTGGTATTTCCGTTAGTAGATTATGGGCTTAATGATAATTTGGCAAGACTTCTGCAGCATGGATGTAGAAAAAAACACTCTTGAGAACCCGAAATATCTCCTATGTGGCCTTGGAAAATAGTTGTTGGGACCCGAAAAAGTCTGGGTATACAACAGGCCTATGTGCACAATGACGGTGGAGGCGTAGAACCTTATCTTTATTTTTGACCTTGATACGGACTGATACTTATTGCTACCTAAAAATGCACGGATGGAAAAGACGGGCGAAGATAAGCGGTGTGCGTATTATTTTCGTGGCTTAAAAAAAAGGTCACCAGTAAAGGGACTTGTGTACTATTATTTTGACTTAGGGGAAGAGAGGAGAGACCAAAACGCTAGCTAACCCATACTGAGGGAAACACTGTGCTTAACATTATAACACGTCACTAGTCTTTTCAACGCAAGAAATGGAGAACGTCAGAATGTTAAACGAAAGCTGGGTGAAAGGAAATCATCTCGGACGCCGAAGATAAGAAAGAGGAAGAAAAAATAAGTTATATAGAAACAAGAAATTCAGTAAATGTGGAAGTGAAAGCAATACAATTTTTCTTGCTTTACTGAACCCCAAGAGTGAGTGGCTGGTCGTGGTGGGTAGTGAAAGGCTCCAGTGGTGGTGGAGGAGGAGGTGGTGAAGGGAGTGGAAGTGGTGGTGGAGGTGGAGGTAAGGGTGGTGGTGGTGCTGGTCTTTGCCTTACGTCGACGCCGTGCTGAGTGACGGCTGAGTGGAAAGCTGAGTGAGGAACGAGACAGTGCTTAGTGAGGCATGAGAGGGTAAAGGAAGAGTATGAAAGAGAGAAAGAGTAGAAGAAGCGGGAGAAAGGGCTGAGTGAGGGAGAGAGAGAAGTGAGAGCGGAGAGAGAATGAATAAAGGCTGAGAGAGAGAGAGAGTGTGAGAAAGAGAAAAAGAACGAAAATGGGCTGACCGAGAGAGAAAGAGGTGAGTGAGAGCGGATGAAGGATGATAGAGGGCCAAGTAAGGGCTGAGCAAGGGCTGAGTACAGGGCTAATATAAGAGAGGGCTTCAAATCATCTCTCCCTCCTCCCTCCGTGTTGGTCTACGAGTCAACCTTAACGGCAAGGAATCACGTACATTCTTTTTCCTCTTCCTGAAAGTGTGTGGGTCTGGGCGTCACGGCAAGCTAGCGCCCCTCGACCCTCCCAAGCGTGTGTCGGCAATGAGTCGCGGCAGGAAGGAAAGTGGGTACAGGAAGGAAAAAAAGAGGGAGAGGTTGTTGACAGTAATATGAGAAGGATTTTGGTGCTGATAAGATTATTTATATCAAGAGGTGAGCCAGGAAAGTTGGAACAGGAGGGAAAAAATGTGACTGTAGTGAGTGGAAGCGGGAAGGAAAGTAGATATAAGAGAGAAATAAAGAGGGAAAGGTTGTCATGATTTTGGTGTTGATAAGAGTGCGTACATGAAGAGGCGAGTCAGGAAAGTGAGTGTACAAGGAGGGGAAAAAAAAAGCTTGTTAACAGTAGGAGCACGATTTTGGTGCTAATAAGAGTATAACGAGAGAGCGAGAAAGGAAAGTGGGAAGAGAAGGAAAACGAGAGAAATGTTGAGGGTAGTAATAGGATGTGGGTAGCAGTACTAGAAATTGAGGGTAATAGTTGATGTTGATAGTAATAATTGATGTTAATAATACTAGTTGTTGATAGTAATAGTTGATGTTGATAGTAATGGATGTTGTTGATAGAAAATAGTTGTTGACAGTAAAAGTTCATGTTGATAGTTATAGATGATGTTGATAGAAAATAGTTGTTGACAGTAAAAGTTTATGTTGATAGTAATTGCTGATGTTGATAGTAATAACCTGTTGATGTTACTACTACTAATATTTTTACTACTACCACTACCACTACAACTACTACTACTACTACTACAACAACAACAGCAACTACTACTACTACTACTACTGCTACTACTACTACTACTACTACTACAACAACAACAACAACTACTGCTACTACTACTACTGCTACTACTACAAGAACAACAACAACTACTACTACTACTACTACTACTACTATTACAAGAAGCGAATGAGGAAGGAATGTGGAAAGGAGAAGAAAAAAAATAACGGAAAAGCTGTTGGACGCAGTAATAGGATTTTTGTGTTGAAAATAAAATACCAAGAGTCGTGGCAGAATGGAAAATGGATTGAGGATGTAAAAAAAAAAAAAAGGAATGATGGTTGGAAGTTGTATATAATAAGATTTTGGTGTTAATTATATACCTGAAGATCGTGATGATTATGACGGTGAGGACGAGAAGTATAATGATGATGGCAATGATAGTGATGATGATGATGATGATGATGGTGGTGGTGGTGGTGATGAGAAGCATAATGATAACGATGAAGATGATGACGGTGGCGGCGATGATGAAAAACAATCAATTAAAAGAATGACAAGAACAAAAATAAAGGTTCCTGTCAATAAGTAGTGAAGCAAATGAATAGAAAGGCAAAGAAAAAAGTAACAAAAGAAGCAGTTTCGGGAGAAGTGGCTATGCGTAAAAGAATGAATTAATTGATTACAAAGACGCAGATGGAGATGCTAATGATGATAATGATGGTGGTGTGGCAGAGAAGATGCGGCGTAACAATAATAATGGTATGACGAGTAGATGAAGCGCAGGATGTGAAAGAGAAGATGGTGAGTAGCAATAATGATAATGATCCGAAGTAGATGCAGAGTATTATTATTATTATTTTTTTTTTGCAACAAAGGAGACAGCTCAAGGGCACAAAAAAAGGAAACAATAATAAAAAAAAAGCCCGCTACTCGCTGCTCCTAAAAAAAAAAGAATCAAAAGAGGTGGCCGAAAGAGAGGTCAATTTCGGGATGATGCAATTAAGAAGCTACATAGTAAGAATGATAATGAGGGCGTAGAGTAGATGGAGTTAGATGCATTAGACGAAGATACAGCGTTGCCAAAATTATCGTACTCATGGCATTGTATTTTCGTAGTTTCGGACCGATAACTATGACAAAAAGGAAAAAAAAAGAGCATCAATAAATAACAGCTTTAACGCTAACTTTAATTTTCTATCGTTATTTGTGCAGGTACGAGAGTTTGAGGCTTAAAAATTATAAATACGATGTGGTGAATACGATAATCTGGCAACGTTGCGAAAATAAAAAGAAGAAAATGCGGATTAAAAATAGTAACAGCAAAATGACGACGATGTGATAGAGTATAATGAAAATAATAATGATGGTGTAGAGTAGAGGGAGAGTTAGATGCAATAGACAAAGATACGATGAAGAAGATGCAGATTAAAAGTGTAGTAACAATATAATGATGTGAGAGAGAAGACGTGCAAAACGGTAGAGTAAAAAAAAAAAGAGATAACCATGGACAAGTACTACTATTTTGATTTTTTTTTTTTTTGCAGCAGAGGAGACAGTGCAAGGGCGTAAAAAAAAAAAAAAAAAAACATAATAATAAAATCCCGCTACTTATTGCTCCTGAATGCTCCGTTAAAGTAATAAAGCCAGCATTTCGAAGTAGTGGCGATGATGCTAAGATAATTAACAGCCGACACGAAGAGGTGAAGAGCAGGAGCAAAAAAAAAAAAAAAAAGAAAATTCCTCAACTTATTATTATAGCAACACACGACTTGCCTGATGTAAACACTGCATCAAAAAGAGCGAAAATGATGTCAGGTATATTTACATTATTTTCGGTCGAGGGGAGCAGAAAACTAAGAGACGTTCACCTGCATGAATATACTAATGAATGCCTACTTACCTTTACGCACGCACACCTGAGAAAGTTGAAGGAATGCGTTAGATTAAGGGAGGGAAAAATAAGTCGCGAGATTCAGTACGTGTGTTCCCTATCATTACCTCAAGGCCCTTACGTGTTACTGATGATGATGGAGGAGGACGAGGAGGAGGAGGAGGAGGAGGAGGAGGAGGAGGAGGAGGAGGAGGAGGAGGTGATGGTGGGAATGAAAAGAGGGGAGAAAGAGGAGAGAAAACGTAAATACATGATAATGATGAATGAATGAATGAAAGGGATAGTGGAAGAAGAGAAAGATTAGAAGAGAGAGAGAGAGAGAGAGAAAAAAACAAGAGAAATTTCAAACTGCTTCATCATAGCGGCGGTGATCATGTCATTTCCACTCTTAAGCATCGTCTGAAGTGTTAAGAAAATATTAAAGAAAGAAATCATCAAAAGGAAAGGAAGCAAAACGGTGATATTATAGTTTGTAGCGCTCTTAAGTATTTTTTTTTTTCGTCTCCAACGTAAAGACACGCTGGAGTAGCAGGCAGGTGGAAGGCAGGTGTGTGTGTGGAGGGGGGGGAGGGGGGAGTGATGTGGTTTCGAGGAGGAGGTGCTGGTGGAGGTGGTTGTGGTGGTGGTGGTGGTGGTGGTGTAGTTTATGGTCTCATCTGTAGGGAATGAGTGGATGATGATGAAGTGGAGGAGGTGGCGTAGTGGTGGCGGCGGTTGGCTGGTGGCGACGCGCGGCTGCCGAGGACTCAGAGACTGTTGTGATGCAGCGGCCGTTGTTCTGGAGCGTGTAATGAATAGGTGTTGCGAGACGTGTTGTGAGTGGGAGGGAGGGAGGGAGAGACCGAGGGAGGCAAGGAGTGCTAGAGACGAATTGCTAGGAGTGGAAGCAGAGTCATGTGTTAGATGATGTGGATTGTTAAAAGGTACCTGCCTCCTGTAGTCTCCTTATGTTCTTATGCTCTTATGTTCTTATAATAGATATGACTTCCATGTATGAGTATAAGATTCGTCTTACTTTGAGGTGACATGGAAACAGACCGAGGTAGAAATTTACACATTGGGATGATGATGGTGCCGATAAAATGAATGTATACAGAATGACGTGTGGTTAGCTTGATGGAGGTCAAGCAAAAGGTCCTTCCTGTGAGGTGATCATGGTACAGGAAAGGTGAAACTGACCTCTCTTTCGCCCACCTCTTTGGATTCTTTTTTGTGAGCAGCGAGTAGCGGGCTTTTTTTTTTTTATTATTGTTTGCTTTTTTTTGTGCCCTTGAGCTGTCTCCTTTGTTGTAAAAAAAAAAAAAATGTAGTAGGTATAAATATAAGAACGTATTGGAAAGGTGAGCTATAAGACGTGGTAGGCCTTGCTGCGTGGAATGTGAAGTCAGTGAAAGCGTTAAAGAAGGCTGATTTGAAGGTGTTTAGGGGCTAAGGGTGGAACTAATGGCGAAGACAATGAGTCCATCTTGTTTAGTGATGGTGGTTGGGGTTGATAACATGGAAAACGAAAGCCGTGATATGACCGTGATCAAGATAGGACTTGTGAGGAATGTTGAATCAGGGCAAGAGTTTAATAAGGCTAATCTGAAGGTAGTTGGAGGTTAAGGGTTGAGCTAAGGGTGGAGCCAGTTAGGCCTTATTTAGTAATAATGTTGGGGGTTGATGGCATGAGGGTCAAACGCCGTGTTATGAGTGTGAGTAAGATCGGCTTTGCAAGGAACGATGAGTCAGTGAAAGCATTTAATAAGGCTGATTTGCAGGTGGTTGGAGGCTAAGGGTGGAGCCAATGAGTCCTTCTTTAGTGATGGTGATGGAGATTGATGACACGGAAGACGAAAACCGTATTATGAGTTTGAGTACAATTTGTTTTGCGGGGAATGTTGAGTTAGTGTAAGCGTTGAAATAAGGCTGATTTGAAGGTATTTGGAGGCTGAGGGTGGAGATAATGAGACCTTTTTGTTCAGTTTTGATGATGGAGGTTGATGACATGGGAGACGAAAACCGTGTTATGAGTTTGAGTACAATATGGTTTGCGGGGAATGTTGAGTTAGTGAAAGCGTTGAAATAAGGCTGATTTGAAGGTATTTGGAGGCTGAGGGTGGAGATAATGAGACCTTTTTGTTTAGTTTTGATGATGGAGGTTGATGACATGGGAGACGAAAACCGTATTATGAGTTTGAATACAATATGGTTTGCGGGGAATGTTGAGTTAGTGAAAGCGTTGAAATAAGGCTGATTTGAAGGTATTTGGAGGCTGAGGGTGGAGATAATGAGACCTTTTTGTTTAGTTTTGATGATGGAGGTTGATGACACGGAAGACGAAAGCCGTATCATGAGTTTGAGTAAAATATGGTTTGCGGGGAATGTTGAGTTAGTGAAAGCGTTGAAATAAGGCTGATTTGAAGGTATTTGGAGGCTGAGGGTGGAGATAATGAGGTGATTTGATGATGGAGGTTGATGACATGGGAAACGAAAGCCGTATTATGAGTATCGGTTAGATCGGCTTCGCAAGGAACGATGATTTAGTGAAAGCGTTTTAACCCCTTGACTGCGGATTTCCTACAAGAAGACATCACCAAGCTACAGAAATGGATCAAAAAGTGGCTGTTAAAATTCAATGAAGTAAAATATAAAGTCCTGCACCTTGGAAGGGGATATCCAGCACACCAATACCACATGGGAAACACTCCTCTATCCACCACAGAGACAGAGGAAGACCTGGGAGTATATGTTTCCAGGCTACTAGTGAAGGCTAAAATCAGTGCCAATCGCAGCGGACGGGTTAAAAAGGGTGATTTGCAGGTGGTCGGAGGCTAAGGGTGGAGCCAATGAGTCCTTCTTTAGTGATGATAATGGAGACTGATGACATGGGGAACGAAAGCCGTATTATGAGTATGAGTAAGGTCGGGTGTGCGAGGATAGTGGAGGCATTTAATGAGGTTGATGGAGCGTGGTCCAGCCATAAAAGTGGATGCGAATGGGCCTCCTTGTGTAGTGATGGAGGTGGGGTTGATGATCTACAAGACGAGGGCCGTGTTGCGGAGAATGCGAGGTCAGTGGAAGCGTTTAATGAGGCTGTTTGGTTAGTGGTCGGGGCCTGAGGGGTGTGTCTTATGAGGCGGCTATAAGCAATGGACGGCCAGGAGAACATGACTGATAATGGGGGGGGAGGGGGGGGATGGAGCTCTGGGGGCCTGGGAGTGGCTTATGAGGCAAGTAGAGAATGGACGGCCTGTTGGACATGAGTGATAATGGGGGTGGATGGGGGTGGATGGGATTGGCTTATGAGGCAGCTATAAGGAATGGAATGCCAGCGGAACATAAGTGATAATAGGAATGGATGGGGCTCTGGGGGTCTGGGCCTTGGTCTCGGGGTATCTTATGAGGCAGGTATAGGGAATGGATGGCAATAGTGGACTTGAGTGACGAGTGGGGGCCCGAGGACTGGTTTTAATGAAGGCGGTGGGGGTCCCGAGGCCGTGTGAATGATGCTAATAAGGGCCAATTAGGGGTCTCAGGTGAGGACCCAAGAGTTTAATTACTGAAGGAGGGGAGTATAGGGGTGTAGGTGTTATATATAGGTCACGGGGTATGGGTGTGGGGGTTTATGGGTACATTACATGTCTATAGCTGGAGGGGCCGCAGATTGTTCAAGGGACTGTTTGCGTAAGTGGGTCCAGGGGTCTAAGGGAGTGTTATCTGTAGGTCTTGGGGTTCAACGGCGAGTCTGTCTGGGAGAGTAAGGGTTTGCTATATGTATATGGCTGGAGTGGCCGAGTATCGTTCAAGGGACTGACTGCGCGTGTAAGGATCTATGGGGGTGTTATCTCTAGGTCTAGAGGTCCAACGGTGAGATATATGTTTGCCTAGGGGTGTACGGGTGTCCTACATGTATATGGCTGGAGAGGGCCGAGGGTCTTGTAAGCCGAGGGAGTGGGTGCGTGTGTGCCCTCCAGGTCAGCCCCTCCCCGCTGCCGCCGCCATGGGCCACGCACGGCGGCCCTCAAGCATCGCCGCCGCGCCGCGCAACACATACAAACGAAGCCTCAGGGAGCATCGTACTCCCAAATGGCTGCTCCTTGGTCTCCCGCTCATCCCCTCAGTCTTAGAAGACGTGGCTATTAGAAGCTCTAATTATACGATACGTTTGGACAACCTAAGAGTCTTACTGCCATTGTTTTTTTAATTTTCATGTCCGTGTTTCGAAGATGTGCCTTGAGGACCTTGGGTACCTGGGGAAACCGAGGAAAGGTAAACTGTTAGTGACTCGGATGTCACACTGACCCTGTGTCCCGGGCAAATGGGTTATTACCTACCACAGGGTCAAGAGACACTGTAACGGAGATGAACACCGAGGTCACGCGCAGCTTTAGCGTATCCCCCAGTTTTGCCTTTGCATTGCTTTTGCCTAGAGGGGTTATTGCTGTAATCCGTTGTGTTCGCTTAGAAGTAACGTTGGTCATGAGTTGGACTTCATGATATCCGTTTTTTCTTCTCGTTGTGATTTTGAGATGCTTTTTTTTTTTTTTCTCTAAGACTTAAAAGAAAAAATGGCATTGCTCATGAGTCACTTTTTTTTTTTTATCGTTGAGCGCGGCGGCGTTACGGTCAGCGTCATGGTCAGTGGGTGTCACAGCTGTTTAAAATCCCGACCACGCCTTCCGAGGTTTTATCACTAATGGCCGACTCGCTCTAGATCATGTGCACCATTATACATCCCATTATCTTCGACTGCATTCACGGCCATACGTCAAGACCAGTTATACTCGTAGGTGGTCTATAGCTGCTCTTTCTTTTATCTTCAACTGATCGCCGACTAGCTATAAATCACCTCCATATTCCCATTACATTTGCCTGCCCGGCCGTGCGTCATAGCAGGTCGGCGAGGCAGGCTGTCCGGGGCTACAGACCAACCATCTCTCCGCGCCGGCAAGTATATGCATGACCAGTATGAAAATTATACTTCAAGGCTGCAATTTTTCCTGCTGCCGTATAGTTCAGAATACAATCTTCAGAACACAATGTTTTAGCTATTGAAAACGGTCTCTGCCTGTAGGATGATGTACAGGACGAGGAGGAAGGAAGGAAGAAGCTTTGCCCTTCCGTGCCTTCTTTCATACTACCAAGACACAAATATTTGAATGACGCGCAAACAGAACTGTGCCAACGACTATAACTCGCTTTCTAAACTCACTCCAACATCTGAGGGTCTGCTCCCGCCTCACTAAGCCTGATACCTGCCGGCCACTCCCCCGCCCACCAGCCATGCAGCCTCGACCACCACGACCACCAACACCACCACCAACAACAACACCTGCCATTGCACACCCTTGATGATACATGTTCACCGGGACAGGATGGAGAGCCTAAATAAAGGACGCGTAACCTTCCGCATTCCGTTCGCAACCAAACCAGTCGAAGTCTAACGTCGGGACTGTTAAACGCTTCCACCCCTCACATTAACTATTTCCTAACGCCAAAAAGATCAGTCGGGTTCTCTTGAGTAGTATTTTAGGTTCATGGTACAGAAGAAGGCTCAAACTACCATCAGGGTCATAAAACTACCCCTGGAAATGCCCACAACTCCTGCGAAAGCCTTGTCAAATATGTGTGCTTGGGCGACGGAATATTTAAGAGTGCGACCTAAAGAGTATTCTTGTACACATAATATAAAATCATCAAATACTGTAAGTTTTATATGCATAGTGTAAACTCGTTTCCAGGTAGCCAGAGGGGTGTTTAACTAATCTGCGGTAAGTAAGTAAGTTTGTCGTTCCATGTAACAGTGGCTAATGACGCGGATAAGAGTGATTAAACGTCCACAGCCCCGTTAACAATGAACTGCTGATCTTTCCTGTTGCCGGGTAGAAGTGGGTTAGTTCCCTTTTTTGTAGGAGTGTCGGGGCGAGAATGGCGCGTTTCCGAGACTGCGGAACAACTCATCCCCAAAGAGGAGGTGATTACGACAGTGTTCCCGCCGAATGTCGTGGGAAAAAGCGGCCGAGTGTTCCCAGGGGCAGGTCTTGTTCCGGCCGGGGCGCCCATTCAGACTCGGGGCCACAGCGGAGACGAGTTCCTTGGCGTGAGAGTTGCGGTGTAGCCGAGATTCACCCTGTCCTTCAGCGCGCCACTTTAAACTTTCTCCAACCTCCTCCGCCGTCTCCTCCCCCTCCTCCTCCTCCTCCTCCTCCTTTTTCTCCTCATCCTTTTCTTTCTCTCCTTCTTCTTCTTCTTCTTCTTCTTCTTCTTTTTTTTCTTCTTCTTCTTCTTCTTCTTCTTTCTCCTCTTCCTTGTCCTTCTACTTTTTCTGCTTCTTCTTCTTCTACTTCTTCTTCTTCTTCTTCTTCTTCTTCTTCTTCTTCTTCTTCTTCTTCTATCTCCTCCTCTTCCTTGTCCTTCTCCTACTTTCTTCTTTTTCTTCTTCTTCTTCTTCTTCTTCTTCTTCTTCTTCTTCTTCTTCTTCTTCTTCTTCTACTTCTTCTTCCCCCTCCTCTTCCTCCTCCTCCTCCTACTACTACTACTACTACTTCTACTACTACTACTACTACTACTACTACCACTACTACTTTGCTACTCATGCTGCTAATCCCGGAAATATTGCACTTCTTCTCCTTCTAAAATACGAAAGTTGTCGCACTGTTTACTACTAGCCTGACAGAACACAAACGCTCGTCCTGACTAATACTCTTCATCAGGCGAACAGAGCGTAAAGCGACAAAACTTTTCCTGCGCAGAGTATCCCGCCACGGTTGCCTGTTCCGGCGTGCGGTCTGGCGGTCGTGGTGGGCGCGGCGAGGCGGGCGGCGCGCGGAACTTTCTCGCCAGGAATCTTGCAAGGCTTCTCTCGTCTCTTTTCTCTCGAGTCCGGCCGACATCCTCCCGGGACCTTCCTCACAAACAGTCTGCAGGCATGGAGGGAGAGAGTGGAGAGGTGCAGGAGGGAGGGACTCTAGCGGATATGAATTATTACGAGAAACACTTGAAGAAGGCAGATGTTAAATTCTTCCTTCCTCTTCCTCTTCCTTCTTGTTTTCTCTAGCGAGCGGCAGAGGAAGCATCAGGAGCCTTTACTTTAGTGTGTCGGGAGTTTATTGAGGGTCTCCGAAAACTCCAACGAACTTTCTACCAGGACGTGGGATTCTTGTCTGGACCTTATCAGCACGTCGCCTTCCAGAGATCCTATCAGCACGTGTAGCCCTGGATAGAGAGAGAGAGGGGGAGGGGAGAGAGAGAGAGAGAGAGAGAGAGAGAGAGAGATACAGAGAGAGACAGAGAGAGAGAGAGAGAGAGAGAGAGAGAGAGAGAGAGAGAGAGAGAGAGAGAGAGAGAGAGAGAGAGAGAGAGAGAGAGAGAGAGAGAGAGAGAGAGAGAGAAGCAAACAAACGGACAATCAAACACTCAAACAATGAAAGAAAGAAAGAGAAGAAAGGCAGAAAAATAAAGAAAGAAAGAAAGTGAGAAAGAAAGATAGATAAAAAAGAGAAAGAAGAAAAGAGACAGAAAGAGGAAAAATGAAAGAAAGAGAGAGAGAGAGAGAGAGAGAGAGAGAGAGAGAGAGAGAGAGAGAGAGAGAGAGAGAGAGAGAGAGAGAGAGAGAGAGAGAGAGAGAGAGAGAGAGAGAGAGAGAGAGAGAGAGAGAGAGAGAGAGAGAGAGAGAGAGAGAGAGAGAGAGAGAGAGAGAGAATCAGCCAGTGCTTTCCCATACGCAAAAAAAGACAATAAAAAAGAGCGGCAGGCTTTCAACACAGGTATTTCAAACAGGATGCAGCCACCCTCCGGAACATGTACATTTTCCAGTCTACTAATGAAATGAGAATGATATCACAATAGTTTTATCACGCCGGATGAGGCTGTTAGATGAGCTTGCCGAAAATGAATGTCAGTATTGCCTTTGTGTGTGCGTGGAGGAATAAGTCAGTGTCATTGATTGGTTTATACTCCAGGTTTTTTGTTCTTTGCTTCATCTCCAGCTATTGTTCCTCCATGCTGAGCCCCGTGGCGGAGTGTGCGGCGGGGCAAGGCTAAACAGGAGGGAAGGCGATAATAGAGGGAGTGACAAGGAGGCATAAACCGTGAATGTGTCTGGGAATAGCTTAGAGTTCAGAGACATTAGTATACGCCTTTGTGACTATTACTACTACTACTGAGGCGGAGGCGTCTTGAGTAATGAAGGCGTAATTAGACCAGGGAAGAAAGTGACACATTGTATACGTAACAGACACGAACAATACCTCCACAAAAGTGCTGAAAGACAATTAAGCCGACATACAACAATTACGTATGAGAATGTACATACTCCTAAAACTTGAAGGTGGACTTTTCTTTTTTTACAGTATAGGAAGCAGCTCAAGGGCAGAAAAAAAAGCCCGCTAGGCGCCCTCCTGTAAAGAAAACAGAACGAGAGGCCAAGAAGAGAGGGACAATTTTGGATGAAGTGTCTTGATACTCCCCTCTTAGAAAGTTCAAGTCATAGGCAGGAGAAAATACAGATTCCAGAGTTTACCAGCGAACGGGATGAAAGAATGAAGATCCTGGTTTACTTTTGCTGTGTTTTTAAGTTCTCTTCCAGTAGCGTCGATAAGGTGTCTGCGTACAGGTGTTCCCGTCACGGCCCACCTGTGTTACCCTGAGAGGCAGGTAACACGAAGTTTACCGGTGCCTGGAGGGGATGTGTGCCGGCAAGTTATGGAAATATAAACAGTAGGTCTATTGTGGTGGTCACGGGGAGGTGTGAGACGGGGACCCCTGCCTCTGCATAATTCATGGCCGAAGAAAGAGGTTGCTGTGAAAGGGTTGCGTCAAGGTGGCTAAAGAGAAAAGGGGGGAAGGTAGGGGTGGTGGGGGATATGCTGGTTACTGTGGTTGACGGTATACGTGACTGTGAACTGGACTTTTCAAGCAGTTTTGTCACCGTCCAGTTCTTCATAAGAGTAGCGATCACGGCAGCGTGCAGCGGTGAGAAACGGCGGCGCTGTCTGCTGCGGTATTCTAGCCCATCGCGCTCACCTTCCTTTCTTACACCTTTGACCCTCCTGCGCGCCTACTCCTCCTCACCACAAGCCTCTGTGCCCGGTAATATACTTCCTCCCGCCCTTTGTCTCCTGTCTACTGTGATAGCACGCGCGCCATTGGGGAGTGTATTTCATTGTCACTATTTCCCTTCCTTGTCTTTTTGTGCCCTGTGTCCTCTTCTTCATTACTATTCGTCCTCGTCCTCATTCATCTCCTCTCTAACGATAATTACGTAGCATCTATGTCTACGGCAATAACAACAACAAGGATACTAACTACTGCTACTTATATCACTACTACTACTACTACTACTACTACTACTACTACTACTATTACTACTGCTACTACTACCTACTACTGCTACCACTACTACTATTACCATCACCATCAATAATAATAATGATAATAATAAAAATAAAAATGAATATAATAAAGCAAACACGTACATCAAAACCTCCTCCATGACCTCGGTTACGCTTACCCTCCTCCTCCTCCTCCTCCTCTTCCTTTCTTCCCTTTCCCCACCTACTTCCCTCTCATCCTTCCTCCTTCCCTCCCTCCCAGCCTCCCTACACCCTTACCCCACACCACTCCATCCACAAAGGAGATGAGGGATTAGGGAGTGCAGGGTCGCAAAGAAGGAAGAAGGGAGGGGGTGAGGGAGGGATGGCACGCAGACACATCATGGGCTCCTCTCCACTCCATTACTCCGCCCGCAAGACAAACTCTCTCTCTCTCTCTCTCTCTCTCTCTCTCTCTCTCTCTCTCTCTCTCTCTCTCTCTCTCTCTCTCTTATTTTTCATTATTTACCATCGTCTTCAAGTTTTATCCTGTCCTTTCAAAACTCTCATCAGCCGCTCATCCAGCACATCGTTTACTTTTATAACCATGGATATAGCCTCGTTTAGTCACTAATGAGATTGGCCTCACTAATTGCTTGGCTCAGACACACGTTGCATTTTTTTTTTCGTCTTTGTTCTTTTTGTGATGAGGAAGCAGCGGGTGCCGTCTCGTGATGCGGCGGCCCTTGGTAGGACTCTCTCTCCCTTCCCCTTTAGATACAGTGTCTCAACCTCATCGCCTGGGGAGGAGGAGGAGGAGGAGGAGGAGGGGAGGAGGAGAAGAAGAAGGAGGAGGAGAAGAAGGGAGAGGAGAAGAGGAAGGAGACGGAGGGGAAGAGGGAATAAAACCCAAGAATGTTGGGAAAGAAAGAAGAACTGAGGAAGAAGAACAGGAAGGGGAGAAGAAGGAGGAGTAGGAGTTATGTTTGCCTGTAGTATGCAGACCAACAATACAGCTCTTCGTGACCTTGGCTTCAGCAGTGCAGCAAGAATCTCACGCGGCAAAGGAAAGGCACTCGTGGCTGCGATCACAGAGGAGTTTGGAGGGAATAAGATCGGTACCCAAGACAGGTGGGCGGCTGGGTTCAGGTAATGTGTGGTTGGGAGGATAAAGGTTTTTGTGGAATGTCAGCGACGTGTCTGTTAGTTTTTACTTAGAGGCAAAGTGGCTGCAGGAAGTCTGACGCGGAGCGAAGACGGAGGAGGGAGGGAGAAAAAGAGGTTTTGTGAAGCCATTCTGCCGCCTCAGCTGTTTTGTGCATAAAAAACTGCTGGGTATTAGCGGACGGCTTCGGGGCGAATCTGCTTATTTAGGCCTCTCTTTTTTTCACTCAGCTTATATTTTAGTAAAATCTTCCTGAAATCCATAACTGCATCGTGACGGCAGGTGTGTGGCGCCGCTCCCGGCCTCCTCCCGTCCCTCCCTGCGGCAGGGATCACGGAGGAATAGGTCGAGAGGAGATAGAAATCACTAGATGCACGAAACCTGTTCTCTCGAGGCAAGGATCTTCAAGGTCCTCTTGTGGCCGCTCCGTCGGAAAGCTTCGCCTTTCTGTCCCGGCGGTGGTGGGGAGATAATCCTCAACAACATCCCGGCCTGGATGATGGATCAAGTGTACAAAAGTAGCCCTTACGCCGCTCCCTGGCAGGGGCGGGGGCTTGCCTGGGATGGTGAAAACCCTTCCGGGCTCGCAGGACACGCCGGTGAGGGTAGAAGCGAGGCAGTCTGGTTCAGCGTGCCCAGGCTGGGGTGAGGGGCGGCGAGGCGGCGTGCCCTGGAAGGGCGGGAAGCACGACAGCTCATCGAGGTGTTCCAGTCAGGCGACTTTTTAGCGGCAAACAGAAGGAAGGCCTGGGAGTCGAGGGAGTGTAGAATAGGGAAGTCTCCTGCCTGCCTCAAAAATTTATACCATACTCGACGGCTTTGTTGTAGGGGAGGGAAGAGAGGGGAGTGGAGGAAGAATTGCGGCCTTCAGGGTGTCTCGTCTGCAGGTGAAGCGACCACAAATCCTGGATGGACGACATTCAGCGGTAGACTCCCACAGCTGATAATAATTGTGGAAAAAGTGAAATGTGTGTAGGTCTTGCTGTGCTGCTTCCCACACACCCGTATTCTTCCACTGTCTCCTCTAATTCGCTTTCCTTCTCTGTTTGTTGCGTTCTTTGGCTTCCTGGTCGGTATACTTTCTCCTATTTACCGCCATCCTCTTCCCTCGCGTAGCCGTAGGAGCGCGATGGCGTGACAAGATTCCCTCCCCTGCAAAACGCCGGGTTGTGTTCATATTTCGCCACCTGGCTCACAATGCTCCGCCGGCCACGTGTTTCACCCACCTGTCCGACGCGCCTCAAAACACGCTCACACAAAGGGGCGTAGGAGCATTACAGTCACCTACAAACCCAAAAGCTGAGGGGCGTTAGACGTTATTACTTCAGGCACCGGGGTTAGCATACAACGCGCCGCCCAGCTGTACCTAACATGACCGAACGCTAATTTGCTTATTTTATCATGCCCATTAGAATAAACTGAACACGAGTCCATCCACTTATAAGGCGTGTATAAGTGTGTGTGTGTGTGTGTGTGTGTGTGTGTGTGTGTGTGTGTGTGTGTGTGTGTGTGTGTATAACCTGCTATTAGTGGTGGCTCTATTGAATGAGTGCAGGTGTGAGCATGATCAAGATGTGGGGGAGGAGGAGGAGGAGGAGGAGGAACAGAATAAAAACAAGGACAAGAAGAGGAAGAGGAAGAACAAGAACAAGAACAAGAAGAACAAGAAGAGGAAAACAAGAACAAAAACAAAAACAAGAACACGAAGAAACAGAAGAAGAAACAGAAGAAGAAGAAGAAGAAGAAGAAGAAGAAGAAGAAGAAGAAGAAGAAGAAGAAGAAGAAGAAGAAAAATAAAAAAGAAAAAAGAAAAAGAACAAAAACAAGAATAAGAACAAGAAGAACAAGATCAGGAAAAAAAAAAGAGAAAGGAGAAAAAGAAAATGGTGGCAGGTGTTTCTGAGAAGGAAGGGGGAAGAGGGACGAGGGTGTGGAAGCAGATGTGGCTATACGTAAGGATAGACGAAGGTGTGGCGAGACGAGAGGGACACGTTATGCAGGTGAGCGGCAGATGTGGGAGAGGCTGGGAGGCGGCTGAGAGGAGGGTGGATGGACAGGTGTGGCGGCCGCTATACAGGATGGGCAGGTGAGGGCAGGTGTAATGGAGGGCCAGGGAGATGTATAAAGGATGTTATGGACTAGTTAATAAAGTTCAGAAATATTTGAAAGTAAGAAGGGGCAGGTGTGTGGGGCACCGGTATACAGAAAGCCAGGTGTGTTAGAGTGCCAGGAAAAAGTAGTGATAAAAATATGAAGAGATACAGTTATTAAGCTCGGGAGGATGTGTAGGTAACAATGGGTAGGTGTGTGAGGCAGGTGTATTAGTCCCAGGGATATGTAGAAATGAGGATACGAAGAGATCTAGTTAATAAAGTTCAGGAATATTTGCAGAAGTGTAAGTAAGAATGGACAGGTGTTTGGGGGGCAGCCGGTGTACAGGTGGAGCAGGAGGAGCCACTCAGCCAGCCAGCCAGCCACACACGACCCACCTCTGTTAACGAACCACTCCCCCTTATAAGGTTGAGGCACACCCGGGTTCCCCATCAGCAGGGAGAAGCGACCACCACGTTCCAAGACCCCCATCCCATCCCCAGCCCTCCCCTTCTCCCACCATTCCTCTCCCTCTCTCCTTGCTCTTTGCTCCAAACACCACCATCCACTCACCTCCCTCTCTCCCTCTCTCTCTCCCTCTCTCTCACTCACTATACTTATCCACCATCTTCCTGCTCCTTCCTTACTTCTCGCTCTCTTTCTCCTCCTCCTCCTCCTCCTCCTCCTCTGTCAATGCCTCTCTCTCCCCTTCTTTCTCTCTTTTTTTTTTTATATAGCCACACTTCTTCCCTTCCTTTCCTTTCCTCTTCCTTTCTTCTTCCTCTTCTTCTTCTTCTTCTTCTTCTTCTTTTTCTTCTTCTTCTTCTTCTTCTTCTTCTTCCCCTCCTCCTCCTCCTCCTCCTCCTCCTTGCTCACAGTATCTTTTCTACTCCCCCTCCCCCTCATGACCACAAACTGCCACCATTCACTCTCTCCTCTCATTTCGTCTCCAGTCTTCAACCTCATTTTTTTTGTTTCATGTTTCATCATACGTCTCTTTCTTCTTCTGTCTTCCTCCTCCTCCTCCTGTCCACTGCCACCAATTTCTGCGTCATTTTGTCAGTCATCACTTTTTGTTTTTGGTATTCTCATGTTTCATTATGTGTTTTTTTTTTTCTTTCTTTCCCTCTCCCTTCATGCTCGTTGCGTCTTAAGCCTTTCACTATCTTTTTCATCGCGTCTCGTTTTACATGTCGGAGTTGCGGAGCGCTGGCGGGTCCTTCGTTACGGTTCTCCTCCTACATCCCTCTTGATAATGTATTCAGAAATTATTGAGCGTTCAGGATGATCTAAATAAAAGTACACTTACCAGCATATATCGGTATTAAGTAAACTAAGTCTCTCTGAATATCGGGTGTATCTTAGAGAACTCCATTTGACTTTATCGTACATTTATTAGCATATATCGGCGTTAAGTAAACAAAGCCCTCAGAATAACATTATCTTAAAGTTCGAGTGTATCTTTAAAAATTCCTTTTGGCTTAATCGAACGGCTTAGTTGGCTGTTAATGCTTACTAATGAAGACCGAGACAAAAGCATCTCTACTAAACATGAGCATTGGTATTATTCTGGAGAAGATCAAATCAATGTAGTTCACTGTATAATTTCAGTGAACGGGACACGGAACCTTCCTGACCGGTGTTTTTGGGTCTGTACGGGTCAGAATGCACGCCGGCCGCCTCCTCGCCCGCTCGTTGCTACACTGGACACGTACGGCGGACACGCCCGTGTGCATAGCTGTCGGAAACTTACCAATCCAGTTCAAGACAACGCCATACAAGGAGTAGCGGAATAATGCACTGCAACATAATTATTCAGGGCTATGGCGCGGGTATCCTTACGGGTGAACGAGTAGGGGAGAGGGGGGAGGGTAAGCAGTACTTGGTCGAGGCTACTGTCCAGCCTTCCCGGGGGAGGGAGGGGGGGGCGGGCCAGGGCAGGGCGTGTGTCTGGCATGACAACACTGACGCGGTTTACCTTGGCCACCTCCCGCCCGGCCCGCGTCTCCGAGATGCCGACTCGTCCCTCTCTCCTCTTCCCGCATACCAGCCGCAGCCGCTCGCTCTCCGTGGCCTTCCGTCTCTCTGCTACACGCACACGGCTTTGATTCGTCTATTTTCCACTTCTTTTTACATGAAGGCATCGAACCGCGACCTCCCTTCACCCCTCAAGCTCACCATCAGTCAGCATCCCTCTCCAGGACAGGCACGTGGCTGTTTCCCTTTCCCTCTTCGTATTCGGCGTCGGTTAATTGAGGCTTTCCATCTCCTTCCACGACGTACGCAAGGCTTTTATTTCACTTTCCCTCTTCGTCTTATTGGGAGGCGCTGATATAATGTTTTTAGCGTGTATCTTCCTCAGACGCGTACGTGGTTTGCATGTTTCTCTCCCTTTTCTCTCGAGTCAGACACAAAACGGCCCGAAACTGACCTCTCTTTTGACCTCTCGTTCTATGTCCTTTTGTTGGAGCAGCGTCTATATATAGCTGGCCTTTTTGTTCCTGTTTTTGTTGTTTGTCATTGAGCTGCCTCCCTTGCTGCAAAAAAACAAACTATATCGTGATGCAAAAACGCGAAGTGAAAGCAGAAGGGAGGATATTGCGTTCTAGCTGAGGCGGGGCGAGGCTTCTCCCACTAATCTTGCATAGAAGGATTTACTTCGCCCGCCAAGGCCACACCTCCACACGGGGACGCAACGCACTACCCACGCCTTCGTAATAACAAGGGATGGTATGAACTGGCAGGCTCCCCAAGGTCGTGGATTAGACGCGGAGACTTTATCAGTGTAGAAGCATGCGAGTTAGATTAGCTTTTTGGGGGGACGGGAGATTAAGCTGAGGAAGATCACGGGTAAGATGAAGAGAAGGAGGAGGAGAAGGATGAGCAGGAGCAGGAGCAGGAGTAGGAGGAAAATATAGAAAACTTAAATGAATACACAGATAAAGTTAAATGGCAGGAGGAAATGAAGGAGATTGAGAAGAGGGGGGAATGAGTGTCAGAGAGGAGGATAAGGAAGATGAGGAGGGTGAGGAGAAGAATGAGGAAGGAGAGAGGAGGAGGAGGAGGAAGAGGAAGAGAAGGAGGAGGAGCAAGATGGTGCCACGGGAGGAAGAAGCGAAAGGGTAGAAGTTGAAAGGTTAAGGATTCTGGTGGTGGGGTAGGGGAAGGGAAGGGAAGGGAAGGGAAGGGAAGGGAAGGGAAGGGGAGAGGAGGGAGAGATGGGAGGAGTTACGGGCGTGGGGCGAGTAGGCGAAGGGGAGTGTCCTGTGGAGGGAGGGAGGGAGAAGAGAGGGAGGCTGTAGAAGATGGAGAGGCTGTAGAAGATGGAGAGGCTGTAGAAGATGGAGAGGCTGTGATCTAGACGACCTCGAGGCTTACGTAGGACTTCACTGCCTAGCTAATGTTACACGCCCTTCACCCGCCCCCCCACCCACCCCCACACTCTCTCTCTCTCTCTCTCTCTCTCTCTCTCTCTCTCTCTCTCTCTCTCTCTCTCTCTCTCTCTCTCTCTCTCTCTCTCTCTCTCTCTCTCTCTCTCTCTCTATCTCTATCTCTATCTATCTATCTATCTATCTATCTATTTATGTCTATCTATCTATTGAGTGTTAGAGAGGAAGACAAGGAAGATAATAAGAAAGAAGAGAAAAATGAGGAAGGAGAGAGGAGGAGGAGGAGGAGGAGGAGGAGGAGGAGGAGAAAGAGAAGGAGGAGAATCTATCTGTCTATCTATCTATCATTCACAGGCCTCACTTTCTGTATAATAATAATAACACGCTTCAGTGCAGGATGAGGAAATGTTGTGTATTAATTCCGGTTTTCTTTCTTTTCCCCAGGTAAGCCAGGGCGCGGGGTGACCTGAAGACGGGGCGAGTCGTGAGTCTGGCGGTGCTGGAGGTGGAGGGAGAAGGTAGGAAGAGTATCGGGTTGCGTCTCCTCTCCACTGCCCTTCACTCGTAGACAAAAAAAGGTGGAGGAGGGAAGGGAAGGGATGGGGTAGATACGAGGATAAAAACAACACGTGTAGAGAGAGAGAGAGGAAAAAAAAGCATTGGTATCTACGACGCGTGACTGAGTCGTGTTGTAAACTTAGACTCATACTTCCTTGTTATCCATCTCCAGTAGACAAGAAGAAAGGTAAACAAAGCCAGAGAGAATAAGAACAGTTTGCCATCAACCCCAGAACACTGCTGTCTAAATGGCGCGACTAATTTGTTTATTATGACGTTCACTGACAAACATATTATGATTTACGATAATTAAGTTTAGTTTATGTCGTAAGAAAGAAGAATGCGAGGACAGCCAGGATGGAGATAAAAATGTACACTATTTATATGCATATATACGGGGAGGCGGCGGCCGAGTGGGCAGCATGCAGACGTGGTGAGCCCGTGGATCTAAGTTCGAGTTCCATCGAAACACGCTGATTTTTTAAACCATGGCCGAGTGGCGGAAGATTAACCATACACTGCCCAGATCTTCAATCGACCCTAACCAGCGATTTCGGTCAAGAGGAGCACCGGGGGGCAGTATGGGCTTAGTTAGAGTCATATATCACGGCAGCCACTGTAAATAAAATTCAGCTGCGCCATTAACGGGCTGGGGTCGTCGAGGAGACCCCTCAAGAAAGCCTACCGGTGCCACAAGAAGCACCTAATATATATATATATATATATATATATATATATATATATATATATATATATATATATATATATATATATATATATATATATATATATATATATATATATATATATATATATATATATATATATACAGTCTAACGCTTCAATTCTCTCTCTCTCTCTCTCTCTCTCTGAACGTCACAATCATAATTTTTTTTTCAACTTCGACATGCCAAGACGTTAGTTTGTCCCTAAGAAACTAAGTCATCTGTCTCTTCCCCGACGAATTTCTACTTTTTTCTTCAACTTTTCGAGACCCAGGATAAAGTAAGTCAGTTAGAGCATCTACCAAGACATCTTCCGTGATCCGTCTGTCGAAGCCAAGATAGTACCACACTGATCCACCCTAGTTCAAGCCTTTCACACACCCGAACTCCGTCGACCACAAGTTCATGGAGGTCATTCCAGCCTCGCCCACATTCTGCTAGCCCGCCCACCACCTCTACCACCACCGGCGCCACCACCAGCCTCCACTCCTACTCCTCCACCCTGCCTCCCACACCACGCATTCCTTCCTCCCCCCTCCCTGCCTTTCTCCGCCTTAGTGAGTGTTGATAGAATCTCTTCGGGTGTAAATAGTAGATGGTCCTTGAACGGCTGCCTCACACAAAAGGGAGGAGCATGGATTTACCTCACTCTCCAACCGTCTGAGAACTGTGCCAACCCGGATGTCCTGCCTCCCGCGTGTCCTGGGGTACGCACGCCGCTACATGCTTGAATGCCACGGCGTCAGGCACCGTGGCATCGCTCGTGTAGGCTAAGATCTTGTCACTGCTCAGGAAAGTGTATATAGCCTTTGTGGTGCGTTGGCTGTAGTACGATAAATATGATTATGAGTGCATAGAGCTGGGATTGCTTCTTAATTGCAGATAAATCAAATGTAAAGACAAACGAGAGTAATCTAGATGTCATAATCGAATCTGTGGCCGAAGTTAATCAAGGTATGCTAATCCATCTCAAGCTCAGAACCCAACCGATGCATTAAAAAAAAAAAGAAAAAAAAAAAGAAAACATTAGTCGGGGGCAAGGGGACAAACCACAATGCTCGGAGTGCATAAGCAAAGCAGGGCGTTGCCGCTGTTCTCGTCTCCCTCCTCCCGGCCTGCGAAAGTGTGGTGCTGAGGATCCTTTACACCGACACTGTCACATCCGGGTTACCAGCCATCACAGTTTACATTGCCCAGGTTTCTCCATGCAGGCGGCAGTCACTTACTGTCAAATAGCAAGACAGGCTGACCAGCTGGGTGGAGTGTGGATCAATTCTCCTAGTTTTGAGTCGAGACACACGGGTTTATGGCTGAGTGCGCTAACCACTACCCAGGGTTGGCACTAATCGTTAATTATACGTTCGGAAGGTGCCCCTTGAATGACTCCAGTCCTGAAATGAGCGCATGAGTCATAAGTATAGGTAAGTTACACACGCGGCCATGAGGCAGTAACGCCGCCTTTGAGTAGTCTTAAGTATCCTCCTCGTGAGCTTTTTCTTCCGTTTCGCCGACGAGTGAAGGACGAGACCTTTAACGTACACACACACACACACACACACACACACACACACACACACGTCCTCGATGCGTGGCCACTCGTTTGTCGGACACAGTTTTTCTTGGGAGTCGTGAGAAAGAGTCAGCGAAGGGAAAGCCGAGAGGCATGACATTTACGAAGGGCTGAGGCTCGTAGCACTCAGCGGGTATGCGATGCGGGGAGATAATGCGTGGGGCGGCGATGATAGGAAGACATTACTTACTCTGATTGGAAAAGGCCATCACGCAAACAAGACATTTCTAATTAACTCCTAACCCAATCAAGTTACCATTGTCGTTTTTGTTGCTGTTGTCGTTCCTGTGATCGTGGTTGACCTGTTGTTGTTGAAGTGCCTGCGATATTATGGTAGACTCGATATAATAAGGAATTTTGATGTGTTGCATGTAAACAGCATGAGTAGCCAAATATTATAAATAGCCTAGCCTCGCATTCAACAGCTATTACTCAATATTTCATGTTATTTCGATTATTAATCATTATTTGCATGCAGTGAGTTATCAAGATATCCTTTATATGCACTTGCAGAGCCAGATGTCTTTTAATATACCTGAAATGAACTATAAATCAATGAATTTGAAAAACCATAGATCGTTCGAGCATGATGTGACTATAATAGTATGTTATTTGATACAAGCTTGTCTTTTCGTGTGCTTGAATGTTAGATTATAATTATCGATGCAAACGACTGAGAAGCTTATTGTATACATAAACATTCAACTATATTAATGAAAAATAAGCTTGAATGTCTATTACAACAATTGATATTCACGTACTCACGAACTAGAAATGCGCAGGCACCACATCCATCAAAATTCCCGCTTTGTTGGTGGACAGACGAAATGAAACAGACTATAGTAGTAGTAGTAGTAGTAGTAGTAGTTATAGTAGTAGTAGTAGTAGTAGTAGTAGTAGTAGTAGTAGTAGTAGTTATAGTAGTAGTAGTAGTAATAGTAGTAGTAGTAGTAGTTATAGTAGTAGTAGTAGTAGTAGTAGTAGTAGTTATAGTAGTAGTAGTAGTAGCGGTAGGAGCAGTAGTAGTCGTAGAAGTAGATGTAGCAGTATACAAGTGGCAGTACTAGCCATAGCGGTAGCAGCAGGCAGGAACAGCAGAAGTAGCAGCAGCAGTCGTATCAAAATCATTACAGGTGCTCACTACGCTGACATATTGCTTGTTTTCGACGTTCATTGAGGCGCGACCCCTCCATCTCGCCCACCAGCTGCCGTCCCCAGACAAACAAACCTAACCAGCGCGACGGAGCCTGACTCGAGGGCGTGTCTTGGGCGAGGCGGCACGACGCTGGAGCCAGGAGGAACTTCGCGTAGGTCAGGGAGGGTGAAGAGGAGAGAGGGAGAAGGAAGTGGAAAAGGAGGAGAAAAAAAGAAGGATTGTGAGGAGGATAACGAAAGCAAGCAGAGAGGAGGAAAGAGTGAGGAATTTTGAGAGGTGTGACACTCTCTCTCTCTCTCTCTCTCTCTCTCTCTCTCTCTCTCTCTCTCTCTCTCTCTCTCTCTCTCTCTCTCTCTCTCTCTCTCTCTCTCTCTCTCTCTCTCTCTCTCTCTCTCTCTCTCTCTCTCTCTCTCTCTCTCTCTCTCTCTCTCTCTCACACACACACCAGTGATCAAAAAATGACCCTTTGACTAACCTCCCTGTGTGCGTGTGACCTCAAACGACAAAAAAAGACAAAGAGAAAGGAGGAATAAAAAGTAAAAAAGAGCAACAACAGTAGTCTTTTGTCTCCTCGGTTTGCAAAATAATGGCAGCAAACTTTCTTTCATTCTTCTCCTTCCTTCCGTCTTTTCCTTCCTTCCTGCACGCCTTCTTCCTCTTCCTTGCATTGTTTATTTTTTTCTTCTATTATTTCATCCCTCCATTATTTATCTATATTTCGTGCTGCCTTACTAATTTCTTCTTTTGTTTCTTCTATTTTCTTTTCTTGTATCCCTTTCTTTCTTTTGTTCATGATCGTCCTCATAGTTCCTTCATTTTTTACTTTATTTTCCCTTTTTATGTTATTTTCTTACATTCCCCATGACAACCTTTTTTTTTCTCTCCTTCCTTCCGCCCTTCGTTTATTTTTGTTTTGCTTTTTTGCGTGTCTCTCTTCTACGGCCCCTCTTTATTTCAACTTTCTCACATACCTATACACTTTTTCTTTCTTTCCCTTTCTCTGGTGATGATAGTTACGACAAAAATAGAAGAAGATATAAATAACAAAATATACTTCTTTCTTTCTTCCTCCCTTCTACAATCCACTTTCTCTGCTCCATAAGCGCTACCCACACTCACCCGCCACTCCCTGATCCCTCTCCACTCCTCTACTCCCTTGCCCACTCCATTACGTCACAGACAAAACGAATTCTAACCAGTTTGTGGAGTTTTGACATAAATCTTCCTTTTTGGCACAGTGTAGACTTTCATGTTTGTCTGTTTGCCTCTCTGTTTGTCTGTCTGGTTGGCTGTTCGTTTTTTTCTGGCTGGCTAACTGGCTGGTTTGTCTGTTTGTCTGTCTATCTGTCTAGTTGGCTGTACGTGTTTCTGGCTGGCTTATTGGCTGGTTGTCTGTTTGTCTGTTGAGTAGGTGTCTGGATGGTTGTATCCACGCACCTACTTTAATGTCTGTTTTAGTTAGCTGTCTGTCTGTTTTCCTGTCTAGCTGTCTCTCTCCGTCTGTGTCTGTTATCTTTCTTTATTCGTCCTATCTCTCTGGCTGTCTGTAGCTGTCCGTCTGAAGTGCCTGTTTGCCATGTGTGTTTGTCTGGCTGTCTAAACTAATACCATTCATTCCCGTGAAGTGATTAGAGAAAACGATTTATTATGAAAAAAAAAGATACAGAAAGATAAGGAGACTGAAACGCATGGAGGCAAAAAGGGGCAGCGAACCGAACTATTGTGTGTGTGTGTGTGTGTGTGTGTGTGTGTGTGTGTGTGTGTGTGTGTGTGTGTGTGTGTGTGTGTGTGTGTGATCATTGGCGGTCATGGCTCGTTTGTTGGTGTCTGGGGAACGCACGTGATCGACTGACTACACCTCCGTTCAAGGTCACAAAGAATCTTCATCACCATCACCATTACCACCACCATCGCCATCAACAATAAGTCTCCGTTGCACCGTGAATACAACAGAAGACAATAGTGATCGAGAGACTTCCACTTCCACCCACGTAGACCATCACCACCACCTCCACCACCATCACCACCTCCACCACTATCATCGCCACCAAACAGGTTGTAGCATCGCGGAGGAAGAAGCATCAGTCTGATTGAGAGACACACCACCACCACCACCACCACCACCTCCTCCACCACTATTGCTGGATCACTATACCATCCCCTTCAACCATAACTATCCAACCATAACTACCATGAGAGAGAGAGAGAGAGAGAGAGAGAGAGAGAGAGAGAGAGAGAGAGAGAGAGAGAGATATGCCACCCTCATCACCACCACTAACCACCCCTTATCACTATCATCCACACCACGAACCACCTCTTACCACCACCACCACCACCGCTATTATCCATTACGAAAGCCCACTGCACCGTGAAAAAAACGATGTAATGAGAGAATGAAAAAAAGAAAATCATCACTACCTTGAACTAGAATCTCTTTAAAAATTTCCCTTTCTCTCCCTCTGTTTTCCTTGTCCTGAATATCAATGTAGCTACTCTCTCCCTCTTCCCACGCTTCCACACACTGCGATAAACTAACTAAACACGGCTTGTCTCCTCCCCGTTAATTATCTCGCTATAGTTAACACTGCGTCATCGGTACAATCCTTCCTCCTGTCTTTATACTTCTTTTAAACTCATGTATGTCTCTTTATGTACTGTTTTCCCTCGTCCCTTCCTTCTTCCTCCTGTATGTCTATGTATTGTGTTCCCTTGCTCCTTTCTTTCTCTTCCTGTATGCTTCTCTTCGTACCGTGTTTCCTTGTCCCTTCCTTCTTCCTCCTGTATGTCTATGTATTGTGTTCCGTCGTTCCTTTCTTTCTCTTCCTGTATGTCTCTCTATGTACTGTTTTCCCTCGTCCCTTCATTCCCCATCATGTATGTCTCTCTGTGTAGCGTTTTCCCTCGTCCCTTTCTTCCTCCTGTAAGTCTCTCTGTGTACTGTGTTTCCTCGTTCCTTCCCCTTCCTCGCCACGCAGGGATGAGGTACTAAAGGACTGGAGGTACTTGTGGTTTCCCTGTGACTTACCTCCTCCAAGTACACAAGACCCAGAGTACATTCATCCCCTCTTTGGTTGTTCTTTATTCTTTCTCCTTCCTTCCCGTGATATAAGCGAAGGAACAGTCAGCTTAGATAAATATGAATGAAGAAGAATGTATTTTTTACTTGACTTATATAAAACACCAACAACTGAGAATAAATGAAAACCGTCAGAGTGCAGGATAGGATTTCTCTCTATCAATCTCTCCATCTATCTATCTATCTATTTATCTATCTATCTATCTATCTATAAATTTATCTTTATATCCATGACACAACGTTCCACAGAGCTTGAAAATAATGTGCTTTTTAATGACACTGTTCTGATATCAACATTATTAGTATTGTTTTTATTCTTCTGCAGGCTTTTCTTTCTACACTTAATCAGTCTAAAGATTGCGGTTTTTATTTTTTGTATTGGTCTTACACTAAACATCTTGTAGGAACATTTCTTTGAACCATAATTTTGCCTGTCTCTCCTGTCTCGACCTGCAGCGGACTTAATATCCACCTAAGGTTTGCTATTTACACTTGCTATATGCCTGCCAATTCCTTCTGTCTTACCCTCGGAAAAACCTAATATCATCTTACTTTCAACGATTTACATTCCTTCCCTTACGTCTTCTGTGTCTGAGAATCTGAGAAGAGCAATACGATCCACCATCCCTTGTACTCCCTGACCAGCTTCTGCTCTAACTACACATCGTATCCAAACCTGAGAAAGACTTAATAATATCCCTTGCTTGCCCGCCTGTCTCCGTGCCCTGATGCTGCCCGCCCCTCCTGTCCGAGCTCCAGGAAGACTTAATATTACTCCCTGTTTTCCTGTATGCACGCTCGCCCCGCCTGCTTCGCGCCCTGCCCGCCGCTGTCAAACTAACGTAACATGTGTGACTATGAGCGTGGGGATGAAGGCGGACCAGATGACCACACCAGGCTAACGTACTGCTCAGGTGTGTGTGTCTGTGTGTGTGTATGACTGAGCACCACACACACACACACACACATATCCGGGTCTTTCCCTGTCTATGGCTCCCTATAAAGTTGTCGTTTTAATAATTTTATTCTCTTTTTTACATAGTTATGGCTGTTATATGGTTATATGGCTTTTGTTATGACTGTTATATATGTGGTGTTAATTTGGTAATTCTCTCTCTCTCTCTCTCTCTCTCTCTCTCTCTCTCTCTCTCTCTCTCTCTCTCTCTCTCTCTCTCTCTCTCTCTCTCTCTCTCTCTCTCTCTCTCTCTCTCTCTCTCTCTCTCTCTCTCTCTCTCTCTCTCTCTCTTGCCACTCCCACCTCATACCACGTAACAGGTTTTGCCAACTTGTGTGTGTGTGTGTGTGTGTGTGTGTGTGTGTGTGTGTGTGTGTGTGTGTGTGTGTGTGTCTTCTATTGGATGCCGTAACATTAGTTTTCGCAAAATACGAACAACTAAATAATCACTACAAAGTTGTAAAGACGCATCCAGCCCGCGAAATTCTGGTTGTTCTTAATTATCTTCTGTTTCGTTTACCTTTTGAGTGCGGAGAGACGCGAGCTGTGTGCATAAGCTTGTGGCTTATGGTTCTTGAAATGAATCCTGAAAATTAAATGAGCGTTTGCCTCAGCACAATACCCAGAATGGTGGATTCAATTTGTGCAAAACTTTAATTATATTTTGTTACATATTTATAGGGTTTGGAAACGGATCCACTCGAGCCAATGCACCCATGTTTGTTTCCTTACAAAGCCGCCACTGATCGCCCTCAAGTACACTTTTTCCTTCCCGTGAGTGTACGATGCAGGTAGAGTTTTTTCCTTAACCGTGTACCAGCGACGGGCCACATTTTTGCCATGATATAACCCCCCCCAAAATAGATGATGCATAAACTGATCACAAATGCGTTGATATATATTATGAAATGGTTTGTGTGAATGAAGATTTTTTTCTCATTTTTCTCGCTTAGAGGGGACTTTAGGAGCATGATCCCCGCAGCTACCGGATTAAAGTTTACAACCTAAGTAAATAACGAAAAAATAGAAACAAAAAAAAAAATAATAAGACTTTCTAAACGCCAACCCTATCAAAAAAGAAGGAAAAAGGTAAATACGCAAAGGCTGCAAGTATTTTTTTAAACCCTATAGGTAAATAAATAATAAGCTAGGAACATAAAATAGGTAATTAGGTCCCGTTAATCGCCGACTCTATCATTCAAGAAGGAAAAAAAAAGGTAAAAACACAAAGGTCAGGTTGGCGTGAGCACAAAGGCCTTGCTTAACCCATAGTGCACCTCACGCTCATTAGGTTACCTGGCGCACTTTTCCCGCGGGGTCACACCACACCCTCACTACTCCTCCCTCGCCCCCCGTGATGAGGTAACCGAGTGCATGCATAACTTGACGTGAGGGAGTTGTAGGTGTGGACAGGGGGCGGGAGGTGTGTTACAGATTTGCGGAGGGTTAATGAGGTGAGCCAAAGGTGAGAAGGTAACCCGAACAAAGGTGCCTATATGAAGTGTGAAGTGGGCATTATGTGTATGTGAAGAGGGATACTAACGTTTTCATTAAGGTAATATATAACGTGTAGGTAAGCATGAGGTATACATATGTGGTGATGCTAGTTGAAAGTGTGCCTAGAATGAGGTTGAACATAGGTATGGTAAAGTAAAAGGTAAGGGTAAATAGGGTAGATTGCTAATTACCTGAGAAAGGTTGATATGAGTTGAAGCATGTTGACTTTTCACAGTGGGTAGATATGTACCTTGCTGGTTGCGTGGATGGTGGTAGCACACACGGGGCAGGGCGGGGCCAGAAAGAGTAGAGCCAGGGCAGGGCAGGGCAGGGCAGGGTGGCCAGTGACGGGACACCACAACACGCTAAAGGTTACAGAAGGTTACGAGGGTTACGGCAACGCCCTGATACACGCGAAAGTACACAGCATACACACACGAACATGGCACATATAAATACATACACACATAAAGACACATTAACACACACACACACACACACACACACACACACACACACACACACACACACACACAAAGTCTGAGTGGAGTAGCTTCTGGGCCTCCTCCTCCCTCTCTCCCCCTCTCTCTCCCTCTCACCGCCATATATGTGTAATCACCGGCTTAAAAAAATCTGCTATGTAAACGACTCCACAAGGGTGCCATTTCCCCCAATGATTGCGTCGCTAATCCTACGAGAGTGCCGCATAAAAAGCCCTAAAACAGCCGTTCGCTAAACCGGCAGCTGTCTTCACCAGTCCAATTTGACCAGAGAAAAAAAATCACAAAATATAATAAAGCCTGATGTCGAGCTTCCCGGGATCGAGCGAGGAGAGAAAAACACTGCAGGGGAATCTCAGTGATGCCCGCCGAGTACAAATTGCGTTGGAATAGCGGACGGAGTGGGGGGGTACATAAACAAGAAAAAAAAGCTGTTTCGTTCCCAGTCGGTGGAGACCAGGTATGCGGAAAGCTGGTGTAGACGGCGAGGCAGGTGAAGTCTCAGGTTGGTACTCTCAGTCGCGTTCGTCTCTCATATCAGCTATTTCCAAAGCCCGAAAAGGAGATGAATCGTGTTCTCATGAGTGTTTTTCTCACTTTCATTATACAGAAGCTTTGTCAAACTATCACCAGGGTCATAAAACTATCCATGGAAATGCCCACAAGTCCTATGTACACCGTGTCAACTGTGTGTGCTTGGGCGCCGAAATGTTGACGAATACCGCCTTTAGTGTCCAGCGCCTCACCACACACCTTGATCAACGTTGCCAGATTGTCGTACTCAGCCACCTATGTTTGCCGATTTCCGACCCCAAAACTGCCTCCACGACCCCAGTAACTACCTTCACATATAGTTATCGTTAAAAAAGTTAATTATTGGTGTTATTTAGCAATAGTTATGGCTCAGAAACAGGTAAATACTAGGCTCTGAGTACGATAATCTGGCAACGATGACTGATCCACGTATACACACACATACACAAGGTACATGAAAATACACACGTACAAACAAACACATTAATACACCCACCTACACACACACACACACACACACACACACACACACACACACACACACACGAACGCATTTCACGTCACCAGCTGTTAGTAAAGGTGTGAAAGAAACAGGTAATGGTATATGAAAGGGGATAGGCAGCTATTTTCAACATTAATATGCACACCTACACATCCACACACAGACACCCACATCCCCCGACACACCTACACCCACCCACACTCACACACACATGAACATACTTAACGTCACCTGTTAGCAAAGGTATGAAAGTAACAGGTACTGGTATGCAAGGGGTTACTGAACTATTATCAACATAACATTTCCACGCTGCAGAATGTAAGCATACGCCACCCCCACAAAAAAATACTGGCATAGTTAACTTGCTTTCATATTCTCAATTCATATGATTTCCTTGTTAGTGGAGCCACGAAGGCGAAGCACATCAAACCTAGACAGCTCAAGAACTAAACCAATCTTCTGTGCCTTTTTAACCTCATTTTCTCTTACCTTGTTTAGCGGAAGTGTGTTGGGGAGGAGGAGAATGAAAAGGTAAAAGAGGGGAAGGGTAGATTCTCTCTCTGATTAGTGTAAAAGCCCCCTGACTTCTTTCCTTCCTTTCTTTGTTAGAGTAAAAATATTATGAAGAGAAATCTGCTAATAGAATATCGCCTCTATTTATCACGACCGTTTTCTTAGATTAGAATGTCGTTTAAATTTCCGACGATACGCGTGTGAAAAAGTGAGGCAAAAACTTTCCGGATTCATGGTTAAGAACAGACGCATCGGAGAGCTGGTTTTCTTTCCTTTCCCACGCAAATCTTCTCAGGGTCTTGTTACGTTGGTGTCTGAGTTGCGCTCTCAAAGTAAATCAACTTCAAGAACGATGAAAAAGTAAAATTACCTTGATTAACGTGTGTGTGTGTGTGTTTTTGGGTGAGTGAAAAAAATATAACGAAATATAAAAAAGAAAACATGTTGCTTTGTTTCTAGTGACCATTGACCTGAACTGCAGCACTTGTGAGGCAGACAGATCGAGAAAGACAGACAGGCATCGACAAACAGCTGATTCCTAGTCATCTTAATGAAGACTAATTGAATGTTACCAATGTCAGCCACCTCACTTGCAATGTTTCCTCAAGACCATGAAGGCGGTCAGTGGGAGTAGATCTGGGAGTAGATCATGCCTTCGTAAGCAAGACAGTAAATACGGAATACCTAAACCTAAAGCTCATTACTGCACAGAGACATCATAACCTCCTGCCTTGAGGGAGCAGGAAATTAAATATAAGTACCAATTTTCTGTCACGTAGGAGTGAGTATATACAGATCGATAAAGATGGAATTCTGTGGAAAATACTTCAGGTGAGTCTGCCTTACAGTAGCTGCCAGTTCAGGTGTTTGTTAGGACAGCGTAATAATGCCTAGTGAACCGTGAAGTTAACGGGCTGTGGATAACGAGAGGAGGAGGAAGGTTGGCGCTAACGTACCGGTAGACGCCGCGACCCCTGACTGATGGTGGGGGACTAAACGTTTCGGACCCTCCAGCGGGCACCACCTGATACCATGAAGCTCTTTTGACACCCTGACGGATATGACGTTTGCGAGTTAGTGTGAAGGGAAGCCATTTAGATGCAAGTACTCTTCTGGCATCTTCTTTTGTAATGTTTTGGGGTAAAGTGAGTTGCTGACATTTATTTGATACACCTTTGTTGTGCCTTTGGTCTGTCTCCCTTACTGTACGATAGACACGCGTGGAGAGGGGAGGGAAAGCAACAGGAAGGGGGATATAATTAAGATGAACTGCGATGAAATAATTGATACGAAGAATAGAAACAAAATAATATCATAAAAAAAACTTAGTAATTATGTGCAAAACCTTTCACAACAAAGTTAAGAATTCGGGGCTTCTTTATTTACAGCACTAGTCCTTTCTTCTCTTCTTCCTGCATGTTTTTCTTTTCCGAGGTTTATTACTACGCTGTCTTTTACGACTATCACCATAAACACAAGTTAGAGGTGAGTTTACATGGAGCTGTGTGTGTGTGTGTGTGTGTGTGTGTGTGTGTGTGTGTGTGTGTGTGTGTGTGTGTGTGTGTGTGTGTGTGTGTGTGTGTGTGTGTGTGTGTGTGTGTGTGTGTGTGTGTGTGTGTGTGTGTGTGTGTGTGACCTTTCCATTTGGCATATCGCGAGTGCATCTGCTCCTTTGTGTAACGTAACTAAGGCTGAATCGAAGCCGGTTCATTCTATGCATTATCATCTTAGTCCAGGGGAAAGTATCTGAGCGTTGAAAGATACCGATGTGAGTGAGTAGGTGAGATAGGCAAACATGTATAACGTAAACAGGAAGATAGGAAGGTAGAAAGGGTTGGAGTGAAGCAGGTAAGCTGATAGGTCAGTGGAGAGTGCTTGAGATATCTAGTGAGTGCGTGGACATGTTGGAATGTAGGAGGAGAGAAAATTTTAGAAGGTAGATACATAGATAGATAGGCAGTTATGTTAGTGGAAAGTGCTTGGAAATATCAGAATTAAGGCACGGTGGGTATTTGGACAGGTAAGTGGGATGAGCAACACACAGGTAGGGAGAAAGGTACACGTAGGCAGGTAGATAGGCAGGAAAGTAGATACGCAGGTAGGTCAGTGGAAAGTGCTTGAGATTTTGCCGGTGGGTGTGCGGGCCCGGCTGGTAAGTGGGGTGAGTATAATGCAGATAGGAAGGTAGGCAGGACGGTGGGTAGGAGGGTGGGGAAGTGTGCAGGTACGTGGGGAGATGTTAGAGGGGGGGGGGGAGTATGTGTGTGTGGGAAGGGTATATGTGGGGTGCATGTGTGTGTGTGTGTGTGTGTGTGTGTGTGAGTAGTCCCCAGCAGCATTAAGCCTTAGTGGGGACTGGTTTCTCTCACGCTGCAGGGCGCCTGATAATTTTAAACTCCCCCAGTAATACACTCAAAACTGTATCGAGTGTCTTGGGTAACAGTATTCTTCTCCTTAATATTCCGTCTTTGCTGTGTTTCGTAATCAGAACAGCTTTATCTTTTGTTCTAAGCTTGGATTTTTTTTTGTGTGTGTGTGTGTCGTCTTTTCTATGTAACATTTTGCATCACGATATTTATGATTTCCCGGCCCTTGTTTTGTGTGTACGAGTATAACAAAATCGACTCCGGCTCAGATAGTTATAAGACACCGTCATATCCTTATCTGTGGGGCGTTGGTTGGTTGTGAAGTCCATTAAGCTAAGTAATGTTGAAGGATAAGGAGAGTACATACATACCTAACTTATTTTTGGCCCCATGTATTAACGCATCGACGAAATATGTAAACCGTCGAATGCGAAGGCTCCTAAGAAATATCCTATGCATTCTGGCAGCAAAAACCTTTCACCTAAGTCAATATACCTCAGCACAGCACAGCACGGCACAGCACTCCCTCGCCTGCCGCCGCGCCGTGCCAACATACATCCGAGTGGGTAGAAAGTGTTGGCGATGGGTCGGGGCGGAGATGACCTAGTTTGGGCGTGACCTGCGCCACCCACACTGACCTTGACTTTCTCCTCGCTTCTTCTCCCTCCCTATACGCACTCACGGGGGAATCCATTGCCACGTCTTATACGTCTTGCCTCTCCACTACCAATACTCTCCCTTCACCTTTGCAAGCCGTCCCTCCCTCACTCTCTTCTCTCTTATTTTCTTCCTCTCTTTCTCTGTTCGTTCCTTCCTACACCTTCCTTCCTAGCATCTGTCACTCCTTCCTTTCTCTTTTCGTTCCTTCCTACTTTCTTCCTTTCTGTCATCTGTCCTTTTCTTCTTTTTCAAGCTTCCTCTTTTCCTTACAACCTCCTATCGACTGTCTTTCTCTCCTTCCTCTCTTTCATCTGTTCTTCTTTCTTTCCTACCTTCCTTCCTTCCTTCCTTCCTTTCTTCCTTCCTTCCTTCCTTCCTTCCTTCCTTCCTTCCTTCCTTCCTTCCTTCCTTCCTTCCTTCCTTCCTTCCTTCCTTCCTTCCTTCCTTTCTTCCTTCCTTCCTTCCTTTCTTCCCGCCTTCCTTCCTTCCTTCCTTCCTTCCTTCCTTCCTTTTTCCTTCCTTCCTTCCTTCCTTCCTTCCTTATTTCCGTTCCATTCGATATCGCAACCTTCGTGTTTACTCTCTTACTTTAGGTCAACCAGACTCTGAAATCGATCATCTCTTCGCTTCTCTCATCTTTCTGAAGGAAGGTGCAGCAGTGTGGAGGGAGCGGAGAGTAACGAGTGCAAAGTGGAGATAGGAAAGAGGAAGGAGAGGAGATAAGTGGGTTGAGGTGTTTTTTTTAGGCGCAGTGAGGAGTGGATAGAGTGGAGGGAGGTAAGAAAAGGTGGAGCACTGAAGCAGAGGAGAGAGAATACAGTATGGAGAGTGGAGTGATATCTAAGAAGGTGGAGGGAGATAAAAGAGTCTGAGATGGAGGCAGAGGAGACTAAAAAAGTGCAGGATGGAAAGGAAACGGGAACAGCAAAGAGTGAATGGGGGTAAAATGGAGAGACAGAAGAGAGGGAGGTGGATGGCGGAGAGTGGATGGGATGGGGGTGGAGAGTGGCAAGGGTCAAGCCGATGCTCCAGGGAAGTGTAAGCTTTGCCAAACCACACCATCGACCTGAATGATGCTGTGCTGTGCTGAGTAACCTGGTGAGTCCTGCGTGTGGCTCAGACGAGAACAGCATCACAGCACACGCAGGGAGAGGAGAGGAGGGGCAAAGAGGAAGGAGGTGAGAAGGTGGTACTGCTGGAGGCTGAGGAGGAGAATGGTGAGCCGTGCAGTGAAAAGGATGCGGAGGGAAGAAAGGGTGTATAGGTGGAAGAAGGTATTGAAGGGAGGGTGTTGCGAGCCGAAGGAATGTTTATTTTTGAAAGGCAAGAATGAGTGAGGGGAATCATGGGGTGTCCGTGACGAAGGGAGGAATGTTACGGTCTTGGAAGAGGAGGGGAGGTATATGTTGTGGAATGATAGGGGAGGGGAAGGAGAGGCTCATCTTTGTGTGTGTGTGTGTGTGTGTGTGTGTGTGTGTGTGTGTGTGTGTGTGTGTGTGTGTGTGTGTGTGTGTGTGTGTGTGTGTGTGTCCATTCGACGCCCAATCCTGGAACCGTTGTGGAGGGAGAAATCTGTTCCACACTCAAGACCTCCAGTCGGGGTCGTGTTCCCCTGCGGGGCTGACTGATGGTTCTTTGTGAGTCGAGGACGGGTGAAGGGCCGGTGGTGAGCGCAATGCTGTGAAGGATGAAGGGTGGAAATTTAGGCAGTTCACTTGTGCTAATATCAGGTGACACCGACCTTACCAACAGGTAGATTTCTAAAAGCGTTACAAGTAACACTGTAAAGGTGCTAAACGTACGGTGGGTGGTGTTATATGTTGAGCACCAAGGCAACCAGTTCAAAGGTGATATTTGACTTTAGCTAATATTGCTGCTACAATCAAAGGACCGATCAACTTTTCTTTTTAATCGACTTCTTGGTGCTAGAACATCATAACAAGCCTCGGCCTCTGAAGCTTCACCACCAAGCTGATGAAACGAAAAGCAGTACAGCTAAGGGAACCAAACTCCTGAAGTGTGTCTGGCACTGCATTTCGTGTACTCGAAGTAATCAATATAAAAAAGAGGGCAATGAAAAATATGGACAAATTTCCGCAAAATGTATGCAAGCCTACATAAAATCTGTGAGGCGGAGGTTTTATGTGGATCATTTCCTGCTGCCTTGCTTTCCCCTGTGGCGAGGGGACTGCTGCCGCCAACAAATCACTCGCCAGTTGAGGCTCCGTCCAGCACCGAGCCAGGGACGCCTCGCCGCGGAGCCCAACGAGGGTTAGGGGACGTGAGATCGATGGGAACAGCTCTTCTTCGCCCCATTAGTGTCACTGAGACCGGGTGTCATTTTGAAAATAATATAAAAAAAAGGATGACAGACGGTACGCTACGTTCAACCTGTGCATTATAATTCCCTCGTATAAGTGGTGGATGAGTGGAATAATAGTGGTGGATGAGTGGAACAGAGTGGTGGATGAGTGGAACAAGAGTGGTGGATGAGTGGGACAGGCTTGGCAGTCATGTCGTGGGTGCCAACACCATAGATACATTCAAGATGAGGTTGGATAAATTCATGGATAGTGAAGTTAGGTGGGGTTAGGCTTACAGGAGCTGCCTTGTGTAGGCCAACCGGCCTCTTGCAGACTCCTTACATTCTTATGTTCTTATGTTCTTCTTTAGTTAGAACGATTCACTGAATCTTCATAAATCTGTGTCTATATTATTTTGACGCCCGACGGCGCTTAGCTCTATATACCCATTAAAAATCATCTCCTATCAGTCATCATCGGTCACTCACCGATCATCAATCACCCATCGGCCTGGAACCTTTGTCGGAGTGCCGCACAAAAAAGGAACGCCCTCCACGCCAGGTGAAGGGAGTTCCGTGCCATGGGTTCAGTTTCCCAGCGCTCCACGTCCGGTTTTATAGAATGTGACGGTGGTGGTGGAGAACACGTTCGTTGACAGTACTTGCCAAATTCCTTTTCCTTGCTTCCTTTTCATTTTTAGTTCTCGTTCAGGATCCTGTTTTGCTTATTTTTTTCTTTCCTTTATTAGTCGTGCTATCTCTCTTTATCTATCTCTCGCTATCTATTTATCACTCTTTTATGTTTTGCCCTCGATATGTCTTCTCCTTTGCCGTAAAAAAATATACATCAACTCTCACGCCGTTGATTAACACTAGCGGCAGCAGGATGGCCTTGTGGACAGCAGCCCCGTGTGCCACTGACCGCCGCGTGGCCGGCAACAACCCACAAAGGCAGGCACTTACGACACACTCATTAACGCAGCCGCAGCCGTACGGGGGAGACGTTCAGGCCCGCGACGCGACACGTGTAAAGGGAATTAAGGCGACTCAAGACGGCGTGAATGTGGCAAAGGGACGCGACGGACCGGGACGCGCCTGCCATCACGCCGCCACCACCGCCGCCGCCACCCCGCGTCTGGTGGTGGTGGTAATGTGTGTGTGTGTGTGTGTGTGTGTACGTGTGTGTGTGTGTGTGTGTGTGTGTGTGTGTGTGTGTGTGTGTGTGTAGCATTGTTCCGTCTCCTCGCCTTCCCCAAACCAACATCCTCCTTCACTCAATTTCCTCCCCATTCCTCACCTCCCATCTTAGTACATGGCACAACACCCTTTACCCCCCACCGCCCCCCTCTCCCCGAAAGCTTCAGCCCTCCCCTCCTCCACGCACTTTCCTTTCTTTTTCATCACCACCTCGCTCACCCCTCTCCCTACCTCCCACCTTAGCACAGCATCACCCCCTACATTACCCCTCCCCCCCTCCCTGAATGCCTCCAACCCCCACTTTTCCACACACACACACACACACACACACACACACACACACGCTTTCCTTCCCTCTTCACCAACCTCGCTCGTCTTCCACATCCGCCTACGTTGTTGCAAAAGGCTTGGGCTGGTCCATATGCACACCTGTCATATTACTTAACTCGACCGTGTGGTTAGAGGTGGAGCACTAAGCACTCTGATATATGTCATAGAGGGAAGATAAGGAGAAAGGAGGAATCACTTTAAAACTCGCAACACGTCGAGGATATCAAGCGTTTTCGCCTTGAATGCAATGTACGGCAGATGCCCATGATGATGATACAGGAGGAAGAGCCCGGGTGTCGTGGGAGTGTGCGTTGCTCATGTGGGCCAATGATCGACATCTTCAGGGACGCGAGCCCGCCCATACGCGATGCCTCTTCTTTGTGTTGCAAGAAACCCGTATAACTCTCAGGTGAGGCTGCGATCGAATCTTTACGTATGGTCGCTGTCAACTTTAAATATGATAATGCCGTCACACTGTTTATCTAAGGTTGCTGTCAAAGCGAATCAGGCAAACAGCGATGAATCTATTAAATTGAGCTTAATCTCATGTTGCTGCTGCCTGCCATGGTTTGCGGGGCGTCGTGTGCGCACAATATACACAAAAAGATTACCTATAGTGACAATCATGCTGATGACGATAATAATAATAATGATAATAATAATAATAATAATAATAATAATAATAATAATAATAATAATAATAATAATAATAATAATAATAATAATAATAATAATAATAATAATAATAATAATAATAATAATAATAATAATAATAATAATAATAATAATGACAAAATAACAAGGGAAATCAGAATGCCATCACCAGCGGCAGCACCATCACACAACAACAACAACAACAACAACAACAACAACAACAACAACAACAACAACAACAACAACAACAACAACAACAGCAACAACAACAGCAACAGCGAAGCCTGGCAATAACAATCTTAAAAATAATCTAAGACTGTAGGCGCAGGCAGGCAGCGAGACAGACAGACCTACGCATACTTACACAAATATATCACAGTTGGTGCACAGATCGATTCAAGGTCTCGGTGAATTTATCGTCTGATGCACTGGCTTGGATTTGTTTACTACTCGTGTTGTCGTACCTCGAGACCTTGCCGATGCCTTCTTGGACTCCTTCTTCCTATATCCAGGCATGACCCTTTTTTCTCGCTCTGGGTGTTTCGACTTGAACCGAAGATCTGCTGCTAGTTTATGTGCCCTGATTGAACG
>NC_066511.1:10083264-10110764 GCF_024679095.1 Eriocheir sinensis
CTCAGTACACGAAGACTGTAAGTACTCTGACTGAACAATTTCTCGGCAAGACTAGATTAAAGGAGCCTACCAACCTTATAAATAATTCCATCGCTTGAACAGTGACTACACTAAATCATAATGCGTAGTTTAAATTCCAGTTCTTATTGCCTTCTTGATGATTAAAAAGAGTAAAGAAACAATAGGGTAAAGAGACACATCAAAAAGTATAATGAACGCCAAAAGAACGCCCTCAGCATATCAAAAACATACATGTAAGAAAACTTTTACTATCTACTACACACATTTCCATCCATCAGTCTGTTGTCTTAAAAAGCGGAAAATAGGGCGATATTAAGCTACTCCCTTCCTCCCTCACTCCTTTATTCAGCCCCCAATCAACAACTCTCCCTCTCTCCCTCCTGCGCTTGAGGTCACTCTCCCCCCGGACTTTCCCTGGTGGTCTTAACAAGAGTACTAATGGAAGGCCAGCCACCGAAACCCCAACAACCCACTCCCACAGCCACCCTCTCCTCCCCCTCGCGGCCAAACCATAAAACAACACTTCGTACACATCATTTCGCGGAATTACCATCATGTTTGCGTCTATCGTGGGAGCTGCAGGCCAGGGAGGAGGAGGGGGCAAGGGAAAACAGCTGGCCCGGAAAATAAAACAGTAGGAAAAGTGGAAAAAGTGCAGGATGGAGAGAGAGAGAGAGAGAGAGAGAGAGAGAGAGAGAGAGAGAGAGATAATGTAATAGTTGTAATATAATAAGGTTAGCACAGAAATCTGGATACCGCCTTGGTCAGCATTGAACTCCCGTGAATGTGCTGATCAACAAGTCGAGGTGCTGCAAGCGTTCTTATGGTCACGGTGGTCTGGAGGCTAAAATGTACATGGTAATTATTGTACGTTATCGCTCAGGTATATAGTTAGGCGATTTTGTTATCTTTTTAATACTGTAAGACATGACTTCAGATTGCGGAGAACACATTAATAAAAAGACAATTGAAGTTTCTCTCTCTCTCTCTCTCTCTCTCTCTCTCTCTCTCTCTCTCTCTCTCTCTCTCTCTCTCTCGTTCTCTGAATTTGCATTGTCATCTTTTTGTAGCAGAAAACAACATTGTTTTGCCCAAACAACTTTTTTTTCGCTTTTGTCAGTGTTTTCTTTCTGTAAAAACACGCAAAAAATAAAATAAAAAAAGTCCCATTTCATTGACTGCGAAGAACAAACAGGGGGAGGTCGGTTTATATGCCGTTTATTTTAAGAGGTAGCGAAGGCCTATAAACGTATAAAGCGTGACGGCCACACTGTAAACACTCGGGCCCAGACAGGAAATTAGGCGTGACATCGTGACCATCCGTAGCTGAACCCCAAACACAGCTGACCCCGCCTCGCCATCAGCACACAAAGGAATGGCAGCGTCGAGACATACACGACACACACACCGCATTACACTGCCCTATAATAGACACACAGACACACCTCCACACACACACACACACACACACACACACACACACACACACACACACACACACAAACAAACAAACAAGGAAACATACATACTCTAACGGTACCCCACCTTTCAAAAAAACAAAATCCTTTATACAGGCATCAGTAGTATATCAAATAATACGTGTTTTTTTTTTTTTTTTTTTGGGGGGGGAACACAATACAGCATGAAAAAAAGCATCTAATCCCCACATTCACCAAAGATTCACAGCAAAAGTGTAGAAACGCAATCAATAGATCATTCTCATCACGACAAATGCTGCAAAATTATATATGCCGATAAAGAGTCTGCCTATGCTACCAACACACACACACACACACACACACACACACACACACAGAGGTACCTACCACTCTCAAAAGCATGCATCTTGCTAACAATTTACTGTATGCCTTATCTGAATGCCATTCCAATCTAATCTCACTCACAAAGCCAACCAAGTGAAAGAAAGAAATAAGCTTGGCCACTTATATAGCCCCCAACTCTCTCTTTTCCTCGACCATCTGGAGAGCTGAACGGTTCGGTGAAGATGGTAGGTGTGTGTGTGTGGATGGCGGCCTCGGTGGCGATTAAATAAACAGCGATCACTTATGCTCAAATAGAAAAGTTTTATTTGCAGAGCGATCTCAAGTCTCCTTTTGCCGCGACCAACGAGAGAGTAAACGGTTCGCTGGTGGCCGTGCGCGTGTGGGTGGCGGCCTCGCTGAAGATTTGAATAAACATTGAATATTTTGTTTGCTGGTTACGCAAACCGCCGCCCAGATGGACAGGGAAGGTGAGAGAACAAAGAACCGGGCAGTGGTGTTACAGGAAAAAAAACTTTACGGGGGTTATAGTTGAAGCGGATTGGGTATGAAGCTACATCGGCAAATCATCTCTTTTCATGCTTGAGAGAACGGAATGAAGAAAGGGGAAATATGAAATGCAAAACGATGAAAAAAAAGGAAATTCTGAAATCGATCTGTCTAATGGATTTGCGAAGTTACGGAAAATATATTGGCACTGGAACCAACTATCATGCTGGAAGATAGGAAAGTTGAGAGAGGGGAATTATGGAATGCAAAATTATGAAGAAAAAAAATCTGAAGTCGAACTGCGTAGTGAAGTTATGAATCCGTAAAATATATTGGCAGTGGAATAAATGATTGAGTTGGAAGATAGGAAATAGAGAATGGGAAAGTATGAGACGAAGAGCAGCAAGGAAAAAAAGTGGAGAAAGGGAAAGTATGAAACGAAGAGCAGCAAGGAAAAAAAGTGGAGAAAGGGAAAGTATGAAACGAAGAGCAGCAAGGAAAAAAAGTGGAGAAAGGGAAAGTATGAGACGAAGACCAGCAAGGAAAAAAAGTGGAGAATGGGAAAGTATGAAACGAAGAGCAGCGAGGAAAAAAAGTGGAGAAAGGGAAAGTATGAGACGAAGAGCAGCAAGGAAAAAAAGTGGAGAAAGGGAAAGTATGAAACGAAGAGCAGCAAGGAAAAAAAGTGGAGAATGGGAAAGTATGAAACGAAGAGCAGCAAGGAAAAAAAGTGGAGAAAGGGAAAGTATGAGACGAAGAGCAGCAAGGAAAAAAAGTGGAGAATGGGAAAGTATGAAACGAAGAGCAGCAAGGAAAAAAAGTGGAGAAAGGGAAAGTATGAAACGAAGAGCAGCAAGGAAAAAAAGTGGAGAAAGGGAAAGTATGAGACGAAGAGCAGCAAGGAAAAAAAGTGGAGAATGGGAAAGTATGAGACAAAGAGCAGCGAGGAAAAAAAGTGGAGAAAGGGAAAGTATGAAACGAAGAGCAGCGAGGAAAAAAAGTGGAGAATGGGAAAGTATGAGACGAAGAACAGCAAGGAAAAAAAGTGGAGAAAGGGAAAGTATGAGACGAAGAACAGCGAGGAAAAAAAGTGGAGAAAGGGAAAGTATGAGACGAAGAACAGCGAGGAAAAAAAGTGGAGAAAGGGAAAGTATGAGACGAAGAACAGCGAGGAAAAAAAGTGGAGAAAGGGAAAGTATGAGACGAAGAGCAGCAAGGAAAAAAAGTGGAGAATGGGAAAGTATGAGACGAAGAACAGCAAGGAAAAAAAGTGGAGAAAGGGAAAGTATGAGACGAAGAGCAGCAAGGAAAAAAAGTGGAGAATGGGAAAGTATGAGACGAAGAGCAGCAAGGAAAAAAAGTGGAGAAAGGGAAAGTATGAAACGAAGAGCAACAAGGAAAAAAAGTGGAGAAAGGGAAAGTATGAGGCGAAGAACAGCAAGGAAAAAAAGTGGAGAAAGGGAAAGTATGAAACGAAGAGCAGCAATGAAAAAAAGTGGAGAATGGGAAAGTATGAAGAGCAGCAAGGAAAAAAAAGTGGAGAATGGGAAAGTATGAGACGAAGAGCAGGAAGGAAAAAAAGTGGAGAATGGGAAAGTATGAAGAGCAGCAAGGAAAAAAAGTGGAGAATGGGAAAGTATGAGACGAAGAGCAGGAAGGAAAAAAAGTGGAGAATGGGAAAGTATGAGACGAAGAGCAGGAAGGAAAAAAAGTGGAGAATGGGAAAGTATGAGACGAAGAGCAGGAAGGAAAAAAAGTGGAGAATGGGAAAGTATGAGACGAAGAGCAGGAAGGAAAAAAAGTGGAGAATGGGAAAGTATGAGACGAAGAGCAGGAAGGAAAAAAAGTGGAGAATGGGAAAGTATGAAGAGCAGCAAGGAAAAAAAGTGGAGAAAGGGAAAGTATGAAACGAAGAGCAGCAATGAAAAAAAGTGGAGAAAGGGAAAGTATGAGACGAAGAGCAGCAAGGAAAAAAAGTGGAGAGTGGGAAAGTATGAAGAGCAGCACGGAAAAAAAGGGTGTTTGGATAGTAAAGTCCGACGGGCATAGCAGGAGAGAAAATTCTATGTATCGTGAAGGAGAGTGGAGGAGAAAGGAGGCGAGAAAGGGACAGTGAAGAATGTATAGAATGAAAATAAAAAAAAAATGTGCGTATCTCCCCTACCATGGCACGGAGATAACGCGGGTGGAGGAGAAAGTATTGGAGGGAAAGAGAGAAAGGAGTTTTTGATAGAAGAAGAAAACCGAAGTGGGAGAAAAAGTGGAGGATTGGGGGGGAGGGGGGGACATGAGCGCGCGCGTACACACACACACACACACACACACACACACACACACACACACACACACACACACACACACACACACACACACACATGTTCCAGCAATGGGTGTGACAAAGGACAATGGTTCTTCTCTGGTAAACTATAATGAAGTAAAATTTTCTTTGATTATAAAAACACTCGCGCGGCTTTTCACTCTGTAGTTCGTCTCGGTCACATTCAAATTAATACTCTGGCCATCAGACAATCAGAGAAGAAAAAAACAGCAGTCTCCTTTCGACAGTCATCCTATTTCCTGATAAAAAGTTTACGTGATCCAAACAGCTCTAACGCGTACAAGTCCCGGATTCATATCTATCTGGTGTACATTTTTGTCTTTACTCCGCTTGTAGGAGGATTTATTCGAGAGCTCGCCTTTTTTCAGTAAGTTATTTTAAGCGCACTGTAATTGAATTCATGTCCGAAGCACATAATGAGAAGAAAGTGTTCCTGTGATAGCGTTGGTAGCGTCGCCGTGTGTTAGGTTAGTGACCCACTCATGAAGCTTTCGCGTAATGGCTAGGACGAAAGAAAGGCAACCACACGGACGATTAAGGCAGTAGAGGGGTGAGGATCGTTTAAGTGGGCAGGGCGGGGCTCGGTCGGCGATGGGGTGTTGCATAATTATCGACTCAGGGGTTGTAACAGTGAATATTGAGACCTGTAACGCGGCCAGGAACATCTCTATTTGTATGCACCACAAATACGATATAACTGGCTGCACAAAGTAACTGAGACAAAAAATTCCTTGCGTAGCATTGCAATACGCAAAGATAAAGTTTAGTCACTGGAAACTCTCCAGGTAATACATACATTCTGCATGATGATATTCATGAAGGCGTCGAGGTAAGCAGCTAATTCATTTAATGCTTGTAAGAGTAAAGATAATCAAGCGATTTATTATATTTTGCTATGGCGTTGAAACTATCATGGTGGATTATACCTCTTCAAGGGAAAGTTGGCATTAAAAATCATCAAAAATACGTGATCCATGAAGGTGCTGACTAAATCATGCAATATGTAGGACTTTCTTGCTGAACCCAGTGGCCTCCAGGGAGAAAGTCGAAATAGTACGGATGGATAATGGCCATAGGAAGTATACATTTTCATGGGAAGGTTGTTTAGAATGTAATTTATGAAAGCCATCTATGCTCCAAGATGATGCCTCGAGGGCCACGTGTGAAAACTAGACTTGCAGCCGAGGGAGTGGTGGCGAGCGTGGGTGCGGCGGTAGAGGGCAAGGAAGAGGAGAGAGCTGGGAGCTGTGTATGGAAGCTTCGCCCATTACGCTGCTACAGCCGCCACCTCTCACCGGGGTGCACTCGACGGTGACGGCCGAAACAGTGTTCCGGGCGCCGAGGCTCTAAGGTGCCGCCCAACCGTGACTAGTTTCTCCTCCTCGGAGTTTTCAGCACGTCCAGCCGCCACACATTTACGTGCACTAAGACACACCTGAGATTTGAGGATTAGGAGGCGCAGCGATAAAAGTTCCTAAAAGACATGCCCTCCAAACACGAGGGGAAAGATAAATGGCTCACCCGGGAGCTTAATAGACCCAAAGTTTTTAGAAGAGCCCGCTGATGAGCCTGGTGAGGGCCGCCCCGCAGTGGCCCGGTGCGTCGCCCAACCACTCGGCACGGCCGGCAGGGCGGCCACACGCGCGCTCCCCGCAACCTTTGTTGGTTTTAGCCGCCATATACGGGGCGGCCCCTCATTCCCTACACTCAGGCAATCCTCCCTCACCCATCCATCTCCCAGGCGTCCTTCAAGCCCGACGCGCTACGCTTCCTGCCCCAGCACGAGCGGAAAGAGAGAGGAGAGTAACATTAGGCTCGTCCATCTTGACAGGTCAACAGTGTTTGTCCGCGGGTCACCGGCACATATATCACATGCCACAGATGTCACTTAATGGAAGACAAATTTTGAAGTACTGTATTTGCGACCGCATATGTTTAGCGTATGTTGAAAGGAACAGCTCAGTAAAAAGCTGTTTGTAGATGGTCGTTACATCATTAAAATTCAAGTGCCTCATTTTTTCTTTACACATTCGACCACTGAGTGTAGGTAACACTTGAGACAAAATTATGTTAATTGCGTAAAGACATGTGAAACCAAATACGTCAATGAACGACAAGTACATGTTGATTTTCCTCGGACCAGTACACCTCGACTCTGCCTAGCTGTTTCTTTTCCCTGACTATAATTTTATAATGCCTCTTCCTCCTCCACCTATGTGCTTCCCTCACCTCATCCAGTATCCTCACCCCGACTGCCCTCACTTTCCTCCTCCATCCAAGTGCTTCATGAAGGCAGTTCTTGTCCACCCCCCCCCTCCAGTCTCTTCCCGGCTATGGTTCCCCTTTTTCACCCCCCAAATGCGTCCCATGATCCGCCTCGCCGCAACCCATGACTTAGCAGCGACTGGAGGTTCATTAACGGGGATTGTAGCGCGTCAGAATGACTCCCAAACCATGCATAATGTCCCGCCGAGGAGTGCTGGGGAGGGCGACGGAGCCCTTGCAGGAAGGGTGACCTTAGCACTCGGCCAAGGGCATTGATGACATCCTGCCACTGTTGCCACGGCCGCACGCACGTGAGCTGCAATCTGATGTCTTTTGAGTTATCTAATTAGTGCTCCTTCACTTCAGCGGCGTTGTTATGCCTGCTGAATAGTTGGTTTTATGTAATGTTATAACTGAACGGGAAGACTTAGACGATCTACTTCCACAACATTGTTCAGATTACTGAATGGGACGATTTTTACTGCAAAGTCTTCCCAACTATAATATATATATATATATATATATATATATATATATATATATATATATATATATATATATATATATATATATATATATATATATATATATATATATATATATATATATATATATATATATCAGGTCAGATTTAGACGCTCAGATTTCACAGCATGATTCAGAGTAATATTGATGTCAAGATTTTTACTGCTAAGTCTACACAACAAAAGATAAAGTAATTGGGCGGGTGTGGCTGAGTGATGGAGGTGACGGTGGTGGTGGTGATGGCGAGCCCGGCGTGTAAGGCCTGCCACCAACAATCAGGTGTGGTTGCCAGTGTGGTTGATGGGAGCGGCAGCCGGTAACAAGGGCCTTAAGTAGGCAACACTACAAGCATTCCATCGAGACGCGTCACCACGAGCCACGCCTTCTCCCCCGGCACACTATTATTGTTAAAATACGAAAAAAATTGCCAGCCTTTTTGATCGAGACTCGAAGGCGTTGCTTTCCTTGTGCAGCTACACAAAGCATAAACTTGGCTAGCAAATATTAACATAATTTTGAATATATTGACAGTGCTTTCAAGAAAATGACAATGGTTTCAAATAAAAAAAACGGCAATGAAAATTTTAATGAGTGGAGCGTCTTTTTTTTGCTCTTGTTCTCTGTATTTGGAGCGCGGATAAGATGTGTCACTCTTGGGTGTTTTTACTACTCAGCCTTGGCCGAAGCACCGCTGTGGAGGGTGAACTTAAGTGTTAAGTGTTGTGTCATCGGGAACGCCGCGAATAGCCGTGACGGAGAGAGGTAACGAGTTTGTCAGTGGCCTGCGGCATTGAACATGGAGTATTCACGTGTCTTGCCTGCTCTGTCTTATTCCATCCATCTTATTTCTTATGTTCCCATTTACTAACAGCCATAAATATACATCATGTGAACTGTATAGCATCATTAGTGTCGCTAGTATATTACCGTCATACACATTATCATTCTAATCATGTTTTTTTTTTATGAGAATAGGGTAACTGACTGCTATTATAATTCCCTAATATTGCACATGTGTTTACTCTGGTTATATTACGACACAAAGACAGACTGGTGCGTGTACAACGGAAAACAATAACACTAAAGACACACTATTATAACACACCTCTACTTTCTCTTGGCGCAGGAGATGATGACAGTGACGCGGCAGTCCTCAATGTATTCTAAGGACACGCCTATGACGCACGTTCATTACGCTGACACAGCTTCCTTAAGTGTCTCTGTTGCATCTGTTGCGTCACAAGAACCACAACTCTTCCTCTCAGACTCCTTAAGTAACACTCTCCCTCTCTTTCCTGACGCAGGGCCTGACGGTGGTGGGGACCTTCATGCCGTCGTTCCTCCCCGGGTGGCCCATTGAGAACATCGCCCTGTGGCTGTCACTGGCCGAGGGTCTCCTGCTGCCCCCTTTGCTTGGCCTCGTGGACACAACCTTCAGCGAGGCAGCGGGGTCCTCCTGCTGCAAGAATAAACCCCCACCCCGCCATAAGTACGATGGTAAGTCTGCCTGCTCTTGGCTTTCTTAATATGTGTGTATATTGCGTTTAAGACCTCTGCCGTGGCCGAGATAATAGGCAAGGAATCGTAATAATATTGTATCACTGAAAAAAATTAAAAAGGTCTAAAGTTAACCACAATATAAAAATACATTAAAAAAAGATGGTTCAGACTGATATCGCATGTTGTGTTGATAAAATTGCAGTGGCCTAGCCAATTTGTTTACTGGTCTCTGGACTGAGTGCGAGAAATTCGTTATAAGAAATGCGCAGAGGAGAAGAAAGAATGGCCATGAAGATAAATTAACACTAATACGAGCAATGGAAATAATATCTTTCTATGGCATGAACAAAAGTGTAGAAAGTGTAGAAACCTGACAATTTGCTTCCAAGGACGGTTCCCCTTTTCCTGTATGTGAAAACTGCCTTATTGCACACGCTCGCCGGGAAGATAGCCATAAGAATAGTGACATAATAATAATAATGGTAATAATATATCTCCATGACAGAAGTACGTGCGAGAGCTATGAACGTTTGTTTCTTAAGACAGATCCTTCGCTATACCTGTCTGCGTCATGCTCTCTTTGCGCTTAAATACCTACAAGGCCTGCCATCCTGCCGCTGAGGAGACGTGTGTCGTACATTTATCGTTGTATTTATGATGTTTCTCTTGCGGGCGGATGATGTTGCGGATGATGATGTTGCGTTGCTTGCATCACGGGCCGAGCCTCCTAAATAAATGTGTTCTGACAGAATGTATATAAATCGTTGTTATTGTGACGGCAAGTTGAGGCGAGATGCTGTATTTTTGGCTATGCGTTGGTGGTGATGATGGTGGGAGCGGTGGTGGTGACGGTAGTTATGGAGAAAGTGGTGGTGGTGGTGGTGGTGGTAGACATGATGGTGCTGGTGGTGGTAGTAGTGGTGGTGGGAAAATTATTGATGACTGTGTGAAAGTGAGGGTGGAGATGGTGTTAGCAGAGATGATGATGAGGAGTAGGATAATGATGATGATGATGATGATGAAGATAATGATGATGATGATGATGATGATAACATGAACATAACGCAGCTTCAATGACTCCCCTTAGTGGCCGGTTAGACGGGTATGCATATAAAAAAAAAAAAAAAAAAAAAAAGATAAAAAAAAATAATAAAAAACAACAACAAATAAGGAAAACAAAGCACACATAAAGGAGCTAAAAGACCGAAAATTTGAGGTGCATAAGACTGAAAAATTGAGTTGTCTAAATCTAAAAAAGGAAAAAGAAATAAAATGCCCGAAAAATTTAAGTGTATAAGACTGAAAAATTGATTTGTCTAGATTTAAAAAAGGAAAAGAAATAAAATTACCGAAAAATTGAGGTGTATAAGACTGAAAATTTGAGTTGTCTGAATCTAAAAAAGGAAAAAGAAATAAAATGACCGAAAATTTGAGGTGTATAAGACTGAAAAATTGAGTTGTCTAGATTTAAAAAAGGAAAAAGAAATAAAATGACCGAAAATTTTGGTGTATAAGACTGAAAAATTGAGTTGTCTAAGTCTAAAACAAGGAGAAAAAAAATTACCGAAAAATTGAGGTGTATAAGACTGAAAAATTGAGTTGTCTAGATTTAAAAAAGGAAAATAGATAAAATGCCCGAAAAATTGAGCTGTTTAAGAAATGAAGCGATGTTAATTAAAATGAGACTGACCACCATTCTATATACTGCCAATAAGTCAATAATATAACATCTTGCCTTCATGGATCAGAGAAATAAGTCTATCTTTTTATTGTGATACTAATGCTAACTAGAATATACAGACTGGCGAAAGTAAGCTCAAAAGGAAACAAAATATACATCAATCAATAACGATACTTAATCCTCCTAACCTCACCCTTCTTCCTCTCTCTCTTTCTCCCCAGCGGGCGTCGAGGGGCCGTTCAGACTGTTCCCGAAAGAGGAGGTGAAGTCATTCCCTCTCACCAACGGCTCCCTCTTCTCCTCCCTCCTCAACATGAACGTGGACAACCCCTCCAACATCCTGCCCTCCTATAGGCGAGGTGAGTAAGTGTGTGTGTGTGTGTGTGTGTTGAGAGAGAGAGAGAGAGAGAGAGAGAGAGAGAGAGAGAGAGAGAGAGAGAGAGAGAGAGAGAGAGAGAGAGAGAGAGAGAGAGAGAGAGAGAGAGAGAGATTCTTTCCTGTCATGGATCTCAACGTTTGTCTGTTCCATCACTCGACGTCGTTAGCGCTAATATAAAAAAAAATAAAAACGCCCTAATTGGAATCTTGGCCAAACAAAAAGCAATGAGACTAATAAAGATTCCAATCAAGATGGTGGACGGCGGATCGTTACTCGTATCGCCTCGGCTCATCTGCCTCATTAACAACAGGTTCTGCGCGCCAGGTATGCATCATGGTAATAAGAGCAGGTGTGTCCGTTCGAGGTTTTCACGACGCTGCTCAGGTATCAGAATTTGCATCTACGGATCGCATACGTGGCCGACAGAAGGGGGTGCTAGGTAGTACATTCACAGATCTACCTTCACCCACAAGTTTATATTCAAGGGAATGGTGAGTGGTTAATAGTGTTGTATCATAATGAAGTTTTTTTTTCTTTTTTTGTATTCTTTTTTTTTTTTACGTCTACGCCTATTGCACCGGTAGGCTTGCTTAAGGGGCCTGGATGGTATTCGTTCCCAGCCCGTCATGGCGCAGGCAAGTGTTTATAGTGGCGCCATCTGAAGTGTGCATTGCCGAAAACACTCGTGAGGGTTACAAAGGAGTGCCGTTACAAAGGCTATACTTCGCCCCATCAAGTGAACTGAACAGATACACTGATTCTCCTTCCTAAATGATTACTTCGAGGCCTTTATTGTCTTTCGAATATAATCAGTCATCTATGTATCTTGCTTTTCCGTAAATCTGTTGTGGTGCGAGACTATGTGGATGATATATAGTTATTGATGAATAATGTTAGCCTGTTCTTTAATGAGGTTAGAGATGTTGATGATGATGATAATAAAAATAATAATAGTAATAATAACAATAATAGAGAGACATGAAGAACTGAGAGGGAAAAGTGAATGGAAAGGGGAAAGAGAATGACAGAAGAAAAAAGGAAGGAGGAAGAATAGATGTGGAAGAAAGTGGACGATAGAAAAGATATTGAGGAACGCAAGTGAATGTAAGTGAAAGGAAGCGAAGCGAAGAAAGAAAATGACATCCCCAGCAACACATCGGCGACTCATATCACGTCCGCGGCTGATTGGGCTTTCACTTAATGACACACAGCTTCCAGTGCGCCTCCTGGTCGTCACTTCTTGGTGTGAACAGTGATATAGAAAACAGAAGGAGCTGGAGAGGCTGATATAGTGTGAGCGTAACTAACATCGACTTACAATCATTTCATGGCAGAAGTTACCAGCATTTAACTTTCCCAAAATTAATAAATGCAAACTGATAGTGTACGTTGCATATGCTGGGGTGATCAGAAAATAAATACGTGTTAAATAATGCTCTCTATTCGTATTTATTTACTTATTCATTCATTACGTTTATTATTTTATTTATTTTATCTATTTATATGTACTTTGATTTTCATTTTATTTTTCACTTTTTGTTTTGTTTTATATTATCGTTTTTTCTTTCTTATTATTATTTATTTTATATAATTTATTTATTCATATATATTTATTTATTGTTGTTGAGGCAGGGAAATAGAGAGTGGAGGTTCCTAAGATTTATTGTATACTTTTTTCATAGTAAATTTACATTGGAAACATGGAAATGCAGGGAACAGAAAGCCTATTGGATCATTACGAGGTTGCCCTCTCTAGTGATTTAGCCACTTGGTGCCCGCAGAGCAGATGAAAGCACCTTGTTATTCAGTGTATGTACTCCTATCGCAATGAAATGATAGTCGATTCGATTTTTGAAGGAGTTGGTGGTATTCGCATTTACTACTTCTGAGGGAAGATTGTTCCAGTGGCGGATGTATTCATTTGGTTTTCGTCTAGAAAGTCACGAAGAATTTGCAAGATTCTCTACTTGTACTGCAGAGAGGCACTACAGGGAATGACTATAGATGCCAGCAGTTAATTATATACCTTGTGCTTATCTATAACTGTCTAAATCCACGCCTGTCTACTCAGCTTTTGTATATCAAGACGAGTATACAAAGATAATGACGCTTCACGCAAACATTACATAATATTTGTCCACAATGCTGCTATGAGACACACGGAGAGAGCCAAAAATACCAAAGGTTCACTGCATGATATTTTCTTTTCTGTGAATATTGCAACGTGTACCCATGCATTTAGCTTTGGCTGGTAGAACAAGTAAACTATAATAAGATAAATACTGGAGGCACCACATAAACGTTACTTATTTCTCTACCTTAGCTGTTAAGAGGCACGGAAATATAGAGACTGAAGGTACGTTAAAGTTAATTACACGTTATATCTTTCTCGTAAACACAGGCGGCGGGACGGGGATGAAGATGGGCGTGTCCTCCCAGGAGATCCGGGGCCTGGTGGGCAACGCGAGCCAGCCACGCCTCAGGGACCCCTATGGACCACCCTACTACCCGCGCGAGGCCACAGAGTCCCTGGGTTCAGCCGCCACCAGCAGCCAGGACCCGATCTACTCCGACCCTCTCGCCAAGGTATGGTGGACGAGTGTGCAAAGACGGGTGCACAGGGGAAGTGGAGGTGGCATAGAGTAAAATTGTAGTAGTAGTAGTAGTAGTAGTAGTAGTAGTAGTAGTAGCAGTAGTAGCTGTAGTAGTAGTAGTAGTAGTAGTAGTAGTAGTAGTAGTAGTAGTAGTAGCAGCAGTAGTAGTAGTAGTAGTAGTAGTAGTAGTAGTAGTAGTAGCAGTGGTAAAAGTAGTAGTAGTAGAACGATTAGATATTAAATTAATGTATATAATTAATACCTAAAATAGTCTTGCATCTTTCCTTTCCTTTCATTAACTGACTTGGTCACTCAGATTATTATATACAAGCTACAGTAAATTATGCATTGCAGTGCATTTTCCATGAAATCGAGAATTTGCCTAAATATGTTTTTCTAAGACATTTTTTGTAAATTTATGTAACATTGTACCGCATAGCGGCACCCTCATTCAAAATACTAACATCTGCACGAGTTGATAATAGAAAACAGGAAAGAAAACGTGCTTAGTGTTGCCTTTTGTGTTGCAGGGGGACAGCGTGGACAGCTCGCTCAAGGAAGACCACATCTACGCCACGCTCTCTGAAACTTTCGGGTCCATGTCCTCCCTCAGCGATGGCTACCTGGGCGACGAGCAGCGCTGCTCCTCCGTCACCACTGTGGCAAACGACGACTTCGAGTTCCACGACACTCGCTCCACCTTGAGCCCCGAGCCGGTCCCCTACGCGTCGGAGAGCCACGCTATTGACACCAGCAGAAGTGAGAGTCTTGCCAACCGCCCGCCCGCCCAGCTGCCGCCCGAGGCCCACCTCAGCCCCCCCGAGGACGCTTACCACCTCTCTACCAACACGACGGAGACTTCAACTATCTATTCCGTGGCCTCGTCCTTCAGGTCCTCGTGCTCTCAGGTGACTGCCACCATTGAAAGTAGCATCGCGGACAATGTGGAAGACATTAAAGAAGTCAACGAGGATTACAACGAAGAGGAGAGTCATAATAATGCTTACTACAACGCAGGCTTTCAATGTGATACGCTGGAGCTAAAGAAAGACTACATAAGAGAGCGTGGACCTGTGGACAGCCTCGACCTCCGCGTCAACAAGCAGAACGACAGTAAGACTCAGGACGGAACTCTCTCCCGCAAGCACCGGTCGTCCTCCCTGTCTATGAACGACTTAGATCGCCTCGACTCCAACGCGGACAAGGAAGAGGAAATGATGTTCATTCTTCCCGTGAAGAGTGAGTCCATGCTGAGTCTGTACCGTTTGTACCTCGCCGAAGATGAGGCCGGCACGAGTCTCCACTACTCCGTCGAAGTTTCACGATCCGAGGGTGACTTGTCAGTCTTGGCGGCGGTCGGGAGCAACGGCGTCAACGAAGGGAAGAGTGAAGGTGCCCTGCACGAAGTGTACCAGAAAAGGCGAGCTCCGGAGACCAGCGGGAGCAAGGTGAAGAGGCAACACAAAATCCAGCGAGCCAAGGGCATGCAGCGAGCCAAAAGAACGGCCCCGGCCCCGCCGAGTGCTGCCCCCGCCCACGGGGTCATCCCCACCCCCATTCCCACCAGCGGGACGGGCATGCAGGTCGCCATCCTGGACAAGAGTCGCCGCAGGAACGGAATAATCACCATTCAGGACCCGTCCGTGCTGTCGGTGGAGGAGCTTTTCCACGTGCTGGACCGGGCGTCGTGCACCCCAGCCATTCCCTACAATGATGCCAACGATAGCTGCTCCCAGCCGGCACCAGCACCCGCGCACCGCCAGGAGCCCGAATACAAGAAGATATTCGTCAGTGAATATTTGTAAGCGGCTTCATCACCGAGGTACTGCCTCGTAATAGTAACAGCCACGTACTGCCTTCAGACTTCAACAACTACCCTTCTTGGCGTCGTCCATAAAGTTGGTGCACATATACGGAAGATGGACAAGATGGAATGTGTGTTCCACTGTGGCAGCAATTTCATCCAAAAACTCAGTGTTATCACAACTTGATAATGTCTGCTGCGAACAATCATGTGTGTTACGCATAATTACTCAACCCTGACTCTCAGAGCAAGTACAAAGTGAACACTCCCTCCGCGGGATCAGATTAGTGTTAGTGGACACTCACAAGTGAGTGACAGTGGCCCGTTTTCCGAAGTTCATGGATTCAGTCAGCATGAACACCCTCCGTGGACGTCAATACACAATATTTTTTTGTGTGTTTTACTAAATGAACGACTGAAAGAAATATCATAAAAAGTGACGTGCTGACACACGTTCGGTGCATGGGTATCCTTCTCAATACTGTCAGGTCGTTTGGTCAAAGCTGCGTACTAGTTAAATGCAGTGAATTCGGGTTTCCTTTATAAGACCAGTTTTATTTGTTTAATTTTATCAAATTTACTTATCAGTCTCCTTTTCTCTTCCGTTGGGCGTGAGTGTTCAAGCCTAGCCTTTCCCGCCTCAAGGTAACACATTAGCCTGATCTTGATTCACATCCAGCAGCTCCTCACCATGCTACCTCCCACCCTCACTAGCGTTCACCCCCACCCCATGTAAGCGTACACTGTTCCCACCATGGAGGCCACACTCACCTTAACGCCTCCCCCCCCCACCCCACACAACCCAACACACGACCCCACAAAGTCCAAACACACGACCCCACAAAGTCCAAGACGTGGGTCAGCCTCTACACTCCCTCAGATGAAATCACATTCCTTTGCACCTTTCGAAAGTTAATCAATGCCTCAAGAGTACCTTTTTATAAGACTTAAGAAACACTTCGATGTACATACGATAAAAAAACGTAATAATAACATTAGCAATAAACTGTATAATAGTTATCACTATGAGTGAACTGTTGGTCAGTAAAAAGTTTTGTATGAATATTACTTTTTTGCTGGCTAAACGGACCTCCCAGTCTATTTTTGTGAATGTATTATACAGTAAGTAAGAGGTGTATATATGAATTATATGAATACTATATTTTTATCTTACGCCACGGTGCCCCTCTCAAAGGCTACAGTGGCGCCATCTATCCTGTGTAAGTCTTCCTGAATGATACTCAAATCGACGCTCCCCTACCTATGATAAGCCGCGCCCTCCCCCCTCCCCCCTACCAGTAAATGTCTGAGGGGGGTAGTGGGGGGAGGGTGTTCAGTAGCAGCGCCCTGACCTTTGCTACTCTCAAGGACTTGATAACAACGATAGTAAAAAGCGTGTGCCGTTTTAGTATACATGTTTACCTTCCCTGTATTATATGTATGGTCTATTTTTTCTTTCATTTTAGCTCCTGATTAAGTTCTGTGTACAGTTGTCTGCGGTTGTCTCCTCGTGGTTACCTGGGGGCACCTTCACCGCTACCGTCAGGAGTGCTCAACTTTGCATTTTTACTCTTCGTTAAATGTACATTAAACCCGTCACATTATGGTCCCGATTCGTATTGTCTTCTCTGTATACGTGTATGTTTGTACCTTCCCTCAATCGTTCGTGAATCTCGAATATTGAATAATACCATTAAGCCAGTGTACAAAAAATAAAATGAGTTCATACAAGATTCAGTCATTAACTTTCTTCAACGGACATTAATTAATTTGCAGACACACCCACACCCACCAACCCAACAACCCACCCACCCACACACCCACACCCACCATCCCACCCACACACTCACACCCACCAATCCACCAACCCACCCACCCACACACACACACACACACACACACACACAACGGTTCAGGAAGGCCTTTAAAGTTCTCGGGTTATAAACTTGCAACACGGGGAATTTGTCAAATCATGCGGCACACAAACATCATGCGGTGTGTGTGTGTGTGTGTGTGTGTGTGTGTGTGTGTGTGTGTGTGGCTAGCGGCTCCGAGGCTGGAAAGGTGACACTGTGTTCTCTGGAGCCCAATCAAGTGGGGAGAAATTACTGACGCGCTCCGTGTTACCTGTTGCTGCTAGAGGCGTTGTCTGTCTGTCTGTCTGGGATGACTATAACGCTTCACACATGTCATCTACGAGCATCACTACTTTTTTTTAAGACAACCCTTTAAAGGAGAGAGAACTGTCCCATTCAGGCGAGGATGTGCTAAAGTAAATATTAGTAGAGGAAGATGAGTGAAGGTGACAAGGTATGCATTATCCTCTGCCTTCAAGGGGGGAACGAAAAACAAAATTAATAAGAGAGAGAGAGAGAGAGAGAGAGAGAGAGAGAGAGAGAGAGAGAGAGAGAGAGAGAGAGAGAGAGAGAGAGAGAGAGAGAGAGAGAGAGAGAGAGAGAGAGAGAGAGAGAGAGAGAGAGAGAGAGAGAGAGAGAGAGAGAGATTCTGCATGTGCACTATTCTTTGTCTAGTTTACTCTTGTCTGCTGTCTGAGATGCAATATGTCTGGTATGCGACCAGTTTCGGGACGCCAGACTTGCATCGCTGATCCCTCGACTGATGGACGGGCGGGGGGAGGAGGGGAAGGGGAGTCAGAGAAGGGACGGAGGGTAGGGCAGGACTGCAGGTGTATCCCTCGTGTGTGCTGTCTCTGGATCGTTTGGAATGTTGGGTTGAATATTCGTAAGCAACTCTTCACTAGTAACATATTTGACTACGATCTCCGCGCAGACTCTGTTGGAGGTTGCAAGGCTTGGCAGGTGAGACACTGTTCTCTCTACGCCGTTCAGAATTTCACGGTAAGTTATCGGAAGCAAGCTTTTACTAGGATACACACGCCTTCAGTACACTTTTCTAGAACAAGTTGATAATACAGAATAAACTCGATAAATGGAAGCCTCTTTTTTTTTTACGTGTACGCCTATAGCACCGGTAGGCTTTTCTGGAGGGACCTGGATGGTAGTCGGCCCCAGCCCGTCATGGCGCAGGCAAGTGTTTATAGTGGCGCCATCTTCTCTTACTTTTCTTATTACTGTTGTTGTCATCATTATCATTATTTTTCCATTGATTTATTATTACTAACACAAAGCCAAACTCACAAATCTTGTATTTGCTCTTTCATATTTTTTTCTGCACATATTAGAATCACGAAGTTTAAGCACTATTACTGCAAACTTGTGATTTTTTGCCGTAACCATACTAACGGCCATTGACGCTTTTTTTTCTTTCTCCTTGTTTTAAAAGAACATCAATACTTATGACATATTTATCTCGTGAAATGAATATCGTGTCAGTCAGTAGTATTTGCAGTGACATCTCAAGTAATGGACGGCTTACTCTTTTGATTTTGCGGCGCCCTTGTCATTAATCCGCAAAATTTGGAAAATCAACCGCTTTGGTGCGAATCACCATAACTCTTTTATTTCTGGGGCTACAGTAAAGTTTTTGGTATCAATCGACGGCAAAATGAAAGGGCTATATTTTTAATTAGCAACCAGGCTCAAAAACCGACTCGAAAGGGTAAAACATCGAGTAAATTCGCAAAAAAGGACTCCGACAAAAACCTATTTGTGAGTTTCCAACCTTGAAACCCACTCATTTTTTGAGAATTTCAAAAGACCTATTTAACAAATGATTTAGCCCTGCCAATGTGCTTTCCAATATGTTGCATAACATTTCCCTACTCCCAGTAGTTTCGTCGCTAGAGCTTGAAACGTAAACCCTGTCGAGAGCGATTTTGACGAACTCAAGACACTTTGCCGTTTTTGCCTAGTGTGGCCTTGCTATTCCCTCTATAAGGCTGTAATCTGGCAGATAGCCCCTCTTGGCAATGTAGTTTGACCAACTCGAAGGATATTTTGATAGCCCAATTCCAAGTTCGTCGTCGAGCCGTCACAAAATAGCCTGTTTTTCGGCCCTTTTGCCGCGATTTGGATACGTCCCAACTTTTTGCTTATATTTTTTTTTTTCAATACTTTCCAATTTTTTCCTAATTATTAATTTGTATTAAAGGAGCTTTCATTTGCCACCAAGCACGCCTTCCTAGTTTCAGTAGTTTTCGCTCGAGCTCAACCAGAAGTAGCGACGAACATTCCCTGAATCTGACTCATTTCACGCGCCGCGACGAAAAACCTTCCTGACGCCACAAAAAATTAAAATATCTGCATAAAAATTCATATATGAACACTTCAATATGTTGACTAACTTGTATTGTATCGTATATTGTAGCCATGTATTTTTTTTCTTTGGATTTACTATCTGTATATTTTCAGCCTAACGGCTGCCAGTACTTAATAACCCTGTTATTATTATTATTATTATTATTATTATTATTATTATTATTATTATTATTATTATTATTATTATTATTATTATTATTATTATTATTATTACACACACACACACAGCACACACATACTATATATATATATATATATATATATATATATATATATATATATATATATATATATATATATATATATATATATATATATATATATATATATATATATATATATATATATATATATATATATATATATATATATATATATATATATACACATGTATGCATTAAACTGTGTGTGTGTGTGTGTGTGTGTGTGTGTGTGTGTGTGTGTTTCATATAAACGACACGAAATAAATATGTAATAAGTTCTGACGTTCCTTTAAAATTTAAAATAAGGATAAAGAACAAAAAGTGTCAGTGGCCGTTGGTATGGTTGCGGCAAATATTACAAGTTTGCAGTAATAATGTTTAACCTTCGTGCAGAAAAAAAAAATATGAAAGAGCAAATATTAAATTTGAGTTTGGTTCTGTGTTGGTAATAATAAATCAGTGGAACAATAATGATAATGTTGGCAACAACAGTAATAAGAAAAGTAACAAAAACTATCATTTATTTTTTTTCTATATTAACATAAACTTTTAAACTTTTTCTAGAAAAGAATACTGAAATCGTGTATCCTAGCCCCTCTCTCTCTCTCTCTCTCTCTCTCTCTCTCTCTGTAGTAAACTGTGTGTGTGTGTGTGTGTGTGTGTGTGTGTGTGTGTGTGTCGAGGATGAGGTGGGAGTCGCGCGGCCCGGGGCCCGCGGGTCTGCTAACGGCCGCCAGGTTGGTGAACTCCGGGTCGCCCGGCCACTGAGTCAGGCCCTGAGCCTCCCGCGGGTCCTGCTGGCTGCCCACCAAGGGATAGCGGTTATACCTTCACCAGCAGGTATACACTAGATGCTGAAAGTGTGCAAGGAAACAACAAACGAATGCAAATCATCCTGGGTTATTTCCGACAATTATTGTCGTAGGGATGTTTATACTTTTCAAAACACATGAGAAATTCATCTATTCGAGAGAATAAATCTCTTTTTTCCAGTATTCTGGCCGGTAATCGAACCTGCGCCCCTGAGACATGAAGCGGACACTAGCGTCAAGCCAAAGGACCATGAGTTAAGGCTTTGGAGTCTTTATCCGTAACTCGGGCCAGTACGCAATCACCAGCGTAACCATTACAATCGTTTGTCCCTTGTAATTATCTCCCGTCACACGAGGGCTCCCTCTGAACATCATGTGCTGTGACTACGTTAATCAAGGCAGCGCAGTGTGTCTCGGCTGTGAAGGTCACTGGAGTCCGTCGGGTGCTGCGTGTGTGTGCCCGGGCCCCGAGAGCGAAGAGCTGAATACGGTAGTGACCTTGAGAGAACGGTGTAGGTCAGGCGGAGAGTACGAGGCTCACTCGACACTGAAGGGTGCCCCCGCTACCCGCCCCCCGTTCCTGCCCTCCCTACCTATCCATTCCCCCCCTCCTCCTCCTATCCATACCCCCTCCCTTCCTCGCTATCCCTTCTCCACCCCCTTCCCTGCCTCACTAATCATGGCTCCCTCCCCTTTCCTCTTCCTCTCTTCCCGCCTCGTCACCTTCCCCTCCATTCTCCAGCATCACGGCACAAGAGCCACGGCGTCAAAGCAGGGCGTCATCACTTAGTGTTGTGTCCAGTAAACATGCTGCACCTAACACTGCTTCCTCACCCCAGCTGTCGCTTGTCTGTTTTCCGCACGTCTACACACACACCAAACTATAAACATTTTCAGCACAAGTGTGTTGCACACTCCGCCATATCTTTCATTTCAGTTCATCACTCTCTCACTCTAATGTTATTGACAAGACTTACACACACCTATGTACTTATTTATATAATGCTCTGCTTTAATAATGCAATTATAGTGTGTGATAAAGAAGAAGATAAAGAAGAGGTGATACTGAATAATGGCTTGGCTCTAGTCAGAACCTGAACGCTACTCGCCCAGTTTCTTCTGCAAGGCGGCTGGTCTCCAATTACAAGTGCCTCAGGGATATCTTGTAGGGCTTCCCTCTTTATATATCGTTTACTTTACCCTCCTTCCATTCCTCACATTGTTCGTCGCATTTGAAGGGACACCATAAACTGACTCCCATCATCACCCACAGACTAGATAGCCCTACTCTAATAGGCCGGAGTGTTTGACTTGTATACTTATAGATAATCATACGGCAAAGCTAGGATTCTAGCTTCACCTTACAAGGGTGAATATTCCAGTGCGTTGATGGGTTCACTCTGCATGCGGGCATACAGAGAAGACTAAATGTGTGTGTGTGTGTGTGTGTGTGTGTGTGTGTGTGTGTGTGTGTGTAATTCACCACGGCCTGATCACGAGATGGACTCGTCATCACCACCAACTACCCTCCCGAAACCGAGCAAGCTCATTATAGTCGATCTCTGGGTACTGATGGGACTTTCACACACCACACACCCCATCCCCCTCGCTCAAGGGGGTACAATAACCATTCCTTATCAGCGGAAAAATTCCGACCTGAGCGGAGCTCGAACCTCTGCCTGCCAGGCCGGAGACTGACTGCGCAGAGCTTTAACCACTGAGCTACCGAAGCTGTGTGTGTGTGTGTGTGTGTGTGTGTGTGTGTGTGTGTAGAGGGCAGCATCCCGTAAGGCCACGTTTATGGCCTTGAAGGTCTTGCACGGATGGTTTCCACTCCGCTGGCTCATGAAAAAAATGTTGAGGCGTTTTTAATCTCCAACATCACTAGGCGGCTACGAGAAAGACCGCGACTATTACCACCACCATTACAGGCACTACTCGAGAACAGCAAGTGGGAATACAAGACTCGTAAAGCAAAACGAAAATATCGCAATAACACGTTCTTCGCTCTAGAAACGGCCGGGTTCAGTTGTTTTAAAAGGCCTGAACGATAACTCACTACACGTAAAAACAATGTAGGTACTAAAAAGTCTGAGATAAAAAAGAACCCTATAGAATAATAAAAAAATAAAAACTCCCAAGCATTTTGTTAGACGGAACAGAGTAGATTATTTACAAGGTTTAAAGGAATCAAGTACGGACACAAATACTTATCAGCCAGTCACCCAGACCAAGGAAGGGCACCGACGAAACGGGGAAGGTCATAGCAATAGGACTAACTTGATCAACGTGGCCCGGGGCATCGACATAGCTGGTAAGGGGGGAGGAGGAGGAGAAGAAAGCGAGAGGAAGAAAAAAGGGGTATTGAAAACGAAAATCGGAGGAGGATGAAGAGGAGGAAAGATGAGGAATATGGTGATGAGGTAATGAAAATTTGATTAGTATGATTTGATAATAATAATAATAATAATAATAATAATAATAATAATAATAATAATAATAAAAGATGAGAAAAAGAAGAACAAGAAAAAGAAAAAGAAAAAGAAGAAAAAGAAGAAGAAGAAGAAAAAGAAGAAGAAGAAGAAAAAAAGGAGAAGAAAAGAAAAAAGAAGAACAAAAGAAGAACAAGAACAAGAACAAGGACAAGAATAAACAAGATAAAGAAGATAAGAAAGAGGAGGAGGAGGAGGAAACACTTGGAAAAATAGGAAAAAAAGGAGCAAGAGAAAGTGGTGGATGAAAAACAAGTGTTAATAGAAAAAAAAATGCTAGATCGGCGTCGCATGACCCTCCAACACACCCCCAACAATTTAAATAATGCAACTAGGGGTCTAAAATGGAAAATGCTGAAAAGTAAAGATGGCGATAAAAAAAGATGCCGATGAAAAAAGGAATGAGAGGGATCAGATAAGGCGGAAGGAGCGGAGGAGCGGCGCCGACACATAAATCAGAGGAAGGGTTGGACGCGGGACTCATTTGCTTAACCGCCGCCTAATATCCATCATCAGATTTTTGGTTTAGAAGGTCTACGGAGCCACCCAAGTCATGTCACAATTTCCCTCCACCCCCTTTCATATCTCTCTCTCTCTCTCTCTCTCTCTCTCTCTCTCTCTCTCTCTCTCTCTCTCTCTCTCTCTCTCTGTTAATTGGATAAACTACCTATATTTTCAACCATCTTTCGTTAGTGGTCTCACCTTTCATAAGATATACCTATTTATACACATTTTTTTAATAGAGAGGATATCATACCAGTTTACTTTAATAGAACGAGCTATACTGCTATATGTTTTGGATTAGTACCCGAACGTGTGTGGGTGTGTGAGTGTGGGTGTGTGTGCCGACAGTAAGCATCTTTTTTTTTGTTTTTTGTATTCCACGTACTCATCCACCAAAGTAAGGCCTATCTATACCAAATTACCATGTACATGCTACCACGCTATACACCGACACTGTTCTCTACTCTGTACCCCGCCAAGAACAGCTCATTCATTCAGCACCAGCCCTTCATTCCCCGCAGGTTCCCCTTATCCAGTGATCGACACCACCACAGCCGTCGCCCTCTCCTCATCTGATGCCGCTGCCTCGACAAGTATGTAGGAGCAAATCTCTTTATCTATAACTCACCGCCTTCCACTCTCATCCACACAAAGCACCAACCACACCAACAACTCTAACTCAAGTCCCATCATTATCAATACCACCGCCACCATTATAACCATCATCACCACCACAGATAGCACTAACATCACCATCACCACCACAACGTTTTCAAGATACAGCCACAACAACATCGTGGTAATAGTAGTAGTAGTAGTAGTAGTAGTAGTAGTAGTAGTAGCAGCAACAATAAATATAAGTAAAAGCAATCAGCAATACAGTATGAATCAGCTTCGGTTCACCCCGGAAGAAAATACCCAAGCACTCACACACACACACACACACTCTGCCTTGGCATCAGACGAGACGAGAGGGAGAAAGCTTGCCCTGCCCTGCCCTGCCCTTCCCTTCCTTACCCTGCCCGTACCCACCTACCACCCTACCAGCCAGCCAAGCGCCTCTGGGTGATATCAGCGAGCTCATAAGTGGGTTCCCGGGTACACACTGTCTTCTCCTTTGCAACATTCTTTTTTTTTCCTCAAGTTCTTTCTCCCGCAAGTTCTATTTTCTTACGCTTCTTTTTTTTCTCTCTTTTCTCTTTTTTTTTCTCTCTCTTATGCATATTGTTCTTTTAGTGTTACTTTTTCTTTCCACTTATCTCCTTCTTTCATGATTCTCTCCTCCTCCTCCTCCTCCTCCTCCTCCTCCTCCTCTTCCTCTTCCTCTTCCTCTTCCCCTTCCTCTTCCTCCTCCTCTTCCTCCTCCTCCAGTTAAAACTGCAAACAAATTGGTTGGCTTCATCGGACGAGTCTTTAATAATAAATCGGAAAAAGTAATATTAAAACTGTATAATTCGTTGGTTCGACCCCGTCTAGGGTACTGTGTACAGTTTTGGTCTCCTTATTACAGAAAAGACATAGAAAAGTTGGAACGGGTTCAACGAAGAGTAACAAAGATGATTCCTAGGTTGAGAAATTTATCATATGAACAAAGGCTTAAAGAAGTAAATTTATTCAGCCTATCAAAACGAAGAATGCGAGGCGATCTAATAGAAGTGTTTAAAATGTTTAAAGGATTCAGTGATATTAATGCGGAAGATTACTTTACAATTGATCGATCAAATAGAACAAGAAGAAATCACAATTTGAAGATAAGTGGTAAAAGATTCTCGTCGCACGAAGCCAAACACTTCTTCTTCAATCGAGTTGTTAATGTTTGGAGTTCTCTACCCTGTGATGTCGTTGATAGTACAACAGTTACGGCCTTCAAGAATAGATTAGACAAGTATTTTGAATCCAACCAGCAACTAAGATATTACTCATTGTCGTAATAACGTTAAGTTCTTTCGAATACTGGTGTCCTTGTCCGCTTTTATCGCCCGGTTAGTGGTAGCAGTAATGGTAGTTCTTTGCTCTTTCCTACATAATTTCCATGCAGTTTTTCCATGCTGCATGGTTCTTTTTCCTTTCCTGCTAGCTTTGGCTGGAGGGATGGGGGGTGGGGAGGAGCCTTCGCCTTTGCTGTCCTTCATCTTCCACCTTTGATTAGATAGTTAGTGTAGCTTGTCACAAACAGCCTCGTAAGGACCAGCAGGTCTGCTGTTGTTTGTTCTTCCTTTGTGTTTCTTTGTGTTCCTTTGTGTTCCTCCTCCTCCTCCTCCTCCTCTTCCTTTTCTTCCTCTTCTTCCTCCTCCTCCGCTTCCTCACCACTATAACAAACACCCCCACAACCACCAGCGAAAAAATATTAAAAAATAACATAAAGGAATTAAATATAATCTTTAAAGTAACGAAACAAAAAACAACTTACCTCCTCTGCTTCCTCGTTTTTTTTTTCTCCGCTTCTTCTTCCTCCTCCTCCTCCTCCTCTTCCTCTAACTCTCCTCCTCCCGCTCAGCCAACAGTTTCCCTGGTGAATAATTAAAGCATGAGATATTTGTTCATTGTTTAAGGGAAGTGACATTACGTGAACAGAAAAATGGCATTATATATTACGGTACACAAAACGGTTCTTGGCATAAACTGACCACTTCTTAAACCTTTCAACTTATGTAACGGGACGAACCACGAATGCCTTTTTAAATTATAGAAATGACGAGGATGATAATGCTGATATTGATGTTGATGGTTGTGATGATGATGATGGTGATAATGGTAGTGAGGGCTAAGCGAAGGGAACCATTTATTTATTTTTTTTTTTTTTTTTACGTGTGCCTATAGCGCCGGTAGGCTCTCTTGAGGGGCCTGGATGGTAGTCGGCCCCAGCTCGTCATGGCGCAGGCAAGTGTTTATAGTGGCGCCATCTGCTCTTTTAACAGCTGCTTATGGGATAATATTGAAGTAACTAAGAAAAAAATATCCAGAGTATTCTCTTTCCTATTACTTTTATATAGTCTTTCGATGATCTAATTAGCAATATAATTATCATTATTGCTGTTGGTTGTAGTAGTAGTAGTAGTAGTAGTAGTAGTAGTAGTAGTAGTAGTAGTAGTAGTAGTAGTAGTAGTAGTAGTAGTAGAAGTAACATTAGTAACAGTAATAGTAGTCGTAATAATAGTAGTAGTAATAGTAGTAGTAGTAACACTATAAGAACAATATGCATAGGAGAGAAAAAAAAAGAAAGAAAAGAAAGAAAAAAGAAGCGTAAACGTGCGGTTGTGGGGGGGTTCAGCACATGGGATCCCCTTGTACAGCAATGCCCGCGATGTAGAGATGTTCTGATATAAGTAAAACCATGGCAAATATGATCAGCAAATATGCATACACATTTAATCTTAGTATTATAACGTATGGAAGAACAGTTAGCTTATTATGGATAAGATATTTATAAGCATATAAAGAAACGTGGCATACATATTTTATTGTGGCTTAAAAAAATGGTATACTTATTATTGAGTTTCCCTTTCGTTTTGGGATGTGTAAGTAGTTTCACAATTATATTTAGATTATATCGTGAAGGAATGTACGTTAAAATAAGCTGACATAAGTAAGAAAAAAATACATTCAAATCCTCGTAGCGTTACCGCTTCGAGAGAGAGAGAGAGAGAGAGAGAGAGAGAGAGAGAGAGAGAGAGAGAGAGAGAGAGAGAGAGAGAGAGAGGGGGGATGGGGGGGCAGGCATCCAACGTGGGGTTAACAACGTGGCACCGCTGTACTCCCGCTTGTTCCTCACAGGCCACCGAGACAGCCGCATTTTAAGGTGAGTCTTATAAAAAAAGTAGTAGTAGTAGTAGTAGTAGTAGTAGTAGTAGTAGTTGGTATCAGTGGTGGAAAC
>NC_066511.1:10115764-10155764 GCF_024679095.1 Eriocheir sinensis
CCCCTAGTTGCATAATATAAATTGTTGGGGGTGTTGGAGGGTCATGCGACGCCGATCTAGCACAGTTTTTCTGCTATTAACACTTGATTTATAGCACATCGTACATTCGTACGATAGTACGTAGTAACACCGTACATTCGATAACCTAACCCCATCAAGACATGACGGAAATAAATACTGATAAAAGAAACAAAATACAAGCCTCGCGCGCATCGTCATTCATGGCGGCTTGAGAGTGACACTGCCTCACATGACCCGCAATCACTATGTCATCATAATTACTTTCAATTTGCGAGGGATATCATACGCATCAGATGTCACAGGACAGGATACTACTTGGTAAGCATAGTAAATTCAGTATATGTTATTTCTTGAGTGACTTATAACAATAATACTCCCCTTCGACCCCCCCCCCCCACACACACACACACATTAGCCATTTCCGAGGGAAATGATTATAAAGAAGGATGAATAATGTGTCAGAAAAAAAAAAGTGTCAAACTCTGATGTGCGACGGGTGTAGCTGTGCTTAGATAAATATCATAATTGCTTAATGTTTATAGTTCGAACATTTTCCGATGGGTAAATACTTTCTTTGGTGCCGCTTCCTGCTATGGGAGTTTTTCAGCGATTTGATAGTTTTAAGTTCATTTGAGTGTTTTGAGGCATTATTTGTTGTAAAAATATATAATAACCATATGATTGGCATGATTGGCGCTGATATCTCATTTCCTACTCAACCAACTGCTCTTCTCTTGTCATATATATTTTCTACTTATCTTCAAAGCTCTCGAAAAATACACAAAAAAGAGTGTAGAGATAAAAATAACTGTGACTATAACCATGAAATCTGTACACTTACCGCTCGGCCACGGGCGGCCCCGCGGCTCACCACCATAGCCAAGGAGACTCCTTGACCATAGCCTATTCCGCCGCCAGTGACAACGGCCCAGCGTGAGGTGTATCACATGTTTTCATCGTAAATAAACTTAACAAATCTAACCTAACCTGACCTAATCCTAACCCAACCTGACCTAATCTAACTACATCTAACCTAACCTAACCCGTGCCCAACTATTATTCTATTGGCTAATAGCCTACAGATGTATCCTAATGGGGATAAGAATGACAATTATATTATGGTTATTCATTAGCACAACCAATGATCCCTAAAAAAATAATCAAATTAACTAAGAAAATATAATCAAATGTAAGAAGAAAACAAAAAAAAAATTAGGAAGTGGACAGCGGTAATAAAGAAAATAAATACCTTTTAAACGGGACAGAGCATGCCTACAGCTGAGCGAATGGCAGGTAGGAGACTCGCTGATCACCTCCCTACGCACATTACTACCCGGGTGAGGCTGTGTACATCGGGTATTTGATATATGCGAGTTCGAAATATGCGAATAAATAAGCACCCCAGTCCGACTTTGATACCTAAATTATTAACTTCAATTTGATGCAGTTGAAACTCTGAATCAAATGCTGCAATGATCAGGGCTCGGCTAGGTCAGAGTGCATAGCGCTGAAAGTCATATGGTGATTATCGTCCCAGACTACATTTTTCCTAGAGTGTATGATGCAGACGTTAACTTGTCCTCCATTAGACGTAAGCAGGACTTTGCCCTGATGTATGGGGTGTGCATACGTAAGTATGGGAGAGATATTACATAATTTACACAGGCCGAGTGGCCTAAGACTACCCACATGCTGTCCAGAAGACCACCCATCAACCCGGATTCTAGATGAAACCGTCCAAGTGAATCAAGAATGAGTTCCGGTGGACAGCATGAGCCAAGCATAACTCCATGGCGCCACTATAAAAATTGCCTGCGCCATAACGGGCTTGGGCCGACCACCAGGCCCCTGAAGAAAGCCTACCGGCGCAACAGGCCGAGATGTAAAAAAAAAAAAAATGGAGAAATTAGAGGCCACCAGATACCACCACCCCGATTTGACCGCACCTGCAGTCAGTCAACGTATCTGAGATCCATACTCCATACACGCTGCCAGCTTTACCAGCGAGGGACCACAAAACTCTTCAACTGCCTGCCGAGGGACATCGATACTTCTAACTGCGGCACGGAGACCTTCAAGAGAAAGTTGGACTTGTTTCTGCCGGCCGAGGATCCTTGATGAGCCCCCTGTCCTACACTCGCCCACTCCAAGGGGACCAGAGAGTAACTCACTCCCTGACCAGCTGAGCCACATCAGGAGTGGAGCACAGTGTAGGGGCGGTGGACTCACAAGCCGACCGTGGTGAACGTCACCTAAACCAGACAAGACAACACATTTGGAGTTCCCGTTACAAAGACTAAATCTTTACCAAACAAGCGTCAAGACCGTGCGGGGCGGTCGCTAAAAAAAAAAAAAACAGTGTCACTGTGCTGATAACTGGGACCCGCCGGCGTGGACACGGGACTCCTTAACGTCCAAATAATTAGTGTACGTAATCCTCTACTTCAGAAAGTCTCTTCCTCACATATTAACGATGATGAAAGTGTGAACACAGTTGGCAGTGCAGCGAAATATATCTAAGGCATGATATGGTCGTGTGGGGCAACGTCCGGTGTGTTTCTGGGGCAGTGTCCGGTGTTGGGCAGTGTGTGGTGTGGGTCAGTGTTTCGTGTGGGTATTCTTACGTGTGGGTGTGGGGCAGTGTTTTGTGTGGGTATTCTTACTTGTGTGTGCGGGACAGTCTGGTGTGGGTGTGTGAGGCAGAGACACAGGGCCAGTGTGACAGCTGGGTTACCTCAGTATACCTTCCCCAAATTTTCCCAGGTACCCACATATCAACCAGCCTGGAGGAGGGGACAATTAGGTGGGTGGGTTGCACTCTGACTGCCAAGGCTGGGATTCGAACCCAGGCCCACTGCATTGTAGCTAAGTGTGCTTAGCTACAATTCCACTTATCTACAGAGGGGACAACATTAAGAACATGCAGTACCACTCCTGTATACCATCATCATGTACTTTTCCTCCTTCTGCTACTCCTTAGGTTCCAGAGATACACCTCTCATGCTAATATTGCATCCTGCATTTGCTCTAGTCGTGCTTTGAATTTGGATCTTAGGGTCGCTTTCACTTGTGTGATTTAGATCAACTTAAATCAGAGTAAAAAAAATCATGACAAATAAAAATGAAATAGACGGTATTTAAAAGTTTATATATATATATATATATATATATATATATATATATATATATATATATATATATATATATATATATATATATATATATAAAGTATGAAGGAAGAAAATATGATCGAATTGTTCAGGACAAGCATCAAGTCTGCTTGTCCTGTAGTAAGTCAGGCACCAGTGAATGGTTGCCTTCTCGTACAAGACAAATATAATATCATAAAGGAAAGTAATGTCTTTTTGCTGATAACAACAATAAATTAATTATCAAGTTTAATGAGCATAATTCTTTTTTGCATACACAAGAACATGATTGAGTCAGATTTCTTATTAATATGATCCGATTTGACAACTTACTGTTTGAAGTCCCTCTTCTGTTCCTCTGTATTTGGGGGCTTCGTGGTGCAGTGGTTAGCACACTCGGCTCACAATTGAGAGAGCCCGGGTTCGATTCCCGGGCGGAGTGGAAAAATTTGGGCAGCTTTTCTGATACCCTACGCCCCTGTCCACCCAGCAGTGAATGGGTACCAGGTATTAATCGGGGGTTGTGTCCCGTCTCCTGGGATCTGTTCCCTTCTATAATTCCTTCCCCCTCCTGTCTCTCTCCAGTATATGACCACAGATGTTGCGCCGACTCAACGAAACTTTCCAACTTTTCCTCTGTATTTATGTACTACTGATTATTTTAATTTGCTGGATCTGATTAAACTACCAGTGTTTTTCTACTTATGATTTTCAAGTGAAAACTCATTTTGGGTAAAGTAGCAACACTAAACTACCAGTATGGTTTCATTTGACATTGTCAAAGTTTCTAAAAAAAAATGTCCTCATAAAAGTGAAACAAATAATCACTATAAATAAAAATATGATTAAAGCCAAAAAAACAAAAAACAAATAAGAATTTTTTTTTTTTTTGAATAAGAAAATCTGATTTAAATCAAATAAATCATTTTTTTTATTATTAAAAAATCTATTTTTTTTCAACCCTACTTGCAACTCACCCACCTGTCCATCATTCCTTTAGGGGTGCTCAATAAACGTCTGCCTGATGGAGTTTGACAGTGGTAACTTGGCTGTCACTGGCAATATATCCTGTAATACTGTTACTTACCTACCACAGGCTCAGTGGTTGAGCTGATGGATGCCAAATTTACTATTCACTAATAATGATAGTTGATTATGATGTTGATTGTTACTATTTATAGTCTGTTCGGAGCATGAAGTCGGTTCAAGGTGTGGCAGATTCCAGAATTCCCATGAGTGCAGCGCTGCCAGTTCGACCACCAATTATCAGATTAGCACTCTCTCCTGGCCTACCCACCCACAACCCACCTGTTTATCTCTCTCTCCCTCTCTCCCTCTCGACCCGGGGGAGGGACCTAGGGGGACACACCGACCACCACCACCACCACCACTACCAACACCACCACCACTACCAACACCACAACGTGGCAACATGGGAAAAAATCGCTGCCACATGTCATAGAATTTATACAAATCCTTGTTATAATCCTAAACATCGACACTCATTGTACTATGTAGCTTCCTTTACTATATACAGAATATATAAAATATCGCTTTCAAATAGCACATGGATGGGAAATAAGAGAGAGACGCATGTACGAAGGCTGATTTGGCAGCATGGGTAGAGGTAAACGACGATACCAGCTCCACCCTGAACAGACTTCATGCTCCGAACAGACTAAAGTAGGGCTAGAATCAGTATTTGGTGGAGATTGGTCAGGTAAAAGATTACTGGTCATTACAGAAATCCACAAATTTCCCCAAAAAAATAGGAAGGCCAGATTTGTACAAAACATAGACCCATATTTAAAGCAATTATTTAGAAGAAAACTATAATTTACTTGTTATTACCAAATATTGCCATAATTCTGTAATTAGGTAGGTATATAATTTGTGCAATTATTCCACTGATGTGTGTTTGAAATTTTCAGGTGTGATTGCAGGAGAGCTATCCATGTTTACAAAATGGCTCCGAAGAACACCACCCCGCTGTTAGTTAAGCTGCGAGCCTTGATGAAGAACACTGCTCATGTCCCCCAGCCTCTCCATGCATATATTGTTCCTTCAGGGGATGCTCACCAGGTAAGGCAAATATTGTTTCTAATGCCTTATGCCCTGGAACCCATGTATTCACATTTAATTACTTTATGAGATGATCCGCATGTAGAGAAGTTTCATAATCCTCATTTGGGTATATAGAAGAAACATGTACAGTTTTGTGTTTATTTCAAGTGCAGTTACTCAAGCAAAGTTTACAATTTAATACTAGTTAGCTGCTATTATAAGGAAAAGGTAAAAGATAAAGTTATAGATGTATTCCTACTGTGGTTATAGGGACTAGTTTAGACCTCAGCAGCCATTTTTTCAGCTGAGACAAATTATATGCAGTTTTTATGAATATTACAGTCCCTTCATGTGGTAGGCAATTAGGCACATCTTTCTTCCAATGTAATTTATCTAGGATATGTTTTTATGGACAGAGTGAATACATCGCCCCATGTGATCAGCGTCGAGCCTTTATTAGTGGCTTCACTGGGTCAGCTGGAACAGCTGTCATCACCTTGAAGGATGCTGCTCTCTGGACTGATGGTCGTTACTACCTCCAGGCCAGCCAGGAGATGGATAACAATTGGACTTTAATGAAGCAAGGTCAGTCAAACACTCATTTTAGTTTTTTTCGTAAAAGTTTGCAGTTGGTCCTCCACCAATGTGGTTTTCACTTCTGCATTTTCTTCACTGCAGCAAACATGAAAATATCCATATTAAAAAACTACGACAGAAATCTGGGTTACAGCATGACATTTTTTTTTTTTTGTGTGTGTGTGTGTGTGTGTGTGTGTAAGGCACACCAAACAAATAGAGTTGAATTGAATCATCAGCGTCATTTGACTTTAGTTAAATGACTCATTTCCTTTCATACTTTAAGGATTCAAGAAGTCACAGATATCATTATCCTGTCAGATATCAGATTCCCTCCTTTTACTACAAGCTTTCTTGTGACTTTAATGCTGAAGAAGAAAGAGAAACTGAGTATTGGTTCATGAACTCAGCACACATTGACCAGAGTTTGGTCCATTTTATTAATTTGTTTCCTGATAGTCTAAATTATCTAGACAAATTTTAGTTTCCTCAGAATAACAACAGAAAACTTCAAGAATCTGGTTGATAAATCAGGTGTCTGATTTCTTAATAGAAATTCCTGTTTTATCAACCAACTTTTTAAGTTTTCTGATGTCATTCTGAAGAAACTGTAGAATTACTTTGTATAATTAGGAGATTAGAAAACTAACTATACTAAAAACACCAGATTGGTCCCTTGGTGTTGAGTTCATGCAACCATTCATGGTTCCTCACTATTATTCGCCATCGAATCCTCAACAGACCTTGTAGTATAATGAGAGAATTTGGGTCCATACTTCCAAAACATCCAATGGGGTACTGATAAATGTGACTCATTTTTACTCCTTCAGTGTGAATGGAAATGAGCCAGTCTGATTTAAGTCAAATGACTGATGACATGACGATTTGTTTGGGGTATATGCAACCTTAATATGTATAGACGCTTTGACTGACCCATGAGAAACAGGGAAACCTTTTGTTCTAACTACCTGCCAATAAGTCACAAAGAATAAAAATCAGTAGCTCAGATACCCATCAATAAATTTATTTTCCTTAGCTCAAACATGATTGGGGTGCCCCTATTTTGCCATATACAGTAATACCTTGGTTTACAAGTGCCTTAGTGTATGATCGTTTTGATATATGAGCAAAAGAATTTCATTAACCCCTTAACAACTACGCTGCCGCTGGCGTCATATAATTTTTTCTGACGTGGGCGTCGAGCATGACGTTAGTGCCAGAGAGCGAGAAGCTCTCTGGAAATTGAACGGCGTATATATGTATATGTCGATGCTTAGTGACTAACTGGCACCTCTTTTGCCCCTTAGACGACTCCATGCTAAAAATAGTCTACAGTTCCTGCCTACGCATCATGGCGTCTGCAAAGCGATTATGTTCCCTCAGCCGATCTGTTTCGGCGGTCTTCCTTTAGTTTCTGCTTCTCGTGTGTGTGCTGAGTTTAGTCTTGACACCTCCACTGATATACATGATGTTCTAGATGAACCAATATCTTGTTCACAGGAGTGTTCAGAGGAGTGGGAAGCGGAAGTTTGAATTTTTTGGGAATCATGGAATTCCAGCCAAAAGGTCTGTCCAAATCATAATCTGATTTCGCAGTTGAGATATACAGATAATTTTCTACAACTTTTATTCAATGAGAATCATTCCAGAATGAAAAACTACAAAAATAATTTTTTTGAGTTTCACAGCAACTTTGGCTCTTTGTAGGCAGTAAATTTCCAGGTCAAAGATTATAAACTATATTTTTCAGACTCCATCATGATAAAATGAGCAACTTTTCTTCAGTAAGTTTTCCTGTACATCGCACCAGTAAAAACTTGGAATTTTGGGGAAATCTTGGAATTCCACCCAAACGGTCAGTTCAAATCATAATCTGATTTCACAGTTGAGTTATACAGATGATTTTCTACAACTTTTATTCAATGAGATTCATTCCAGAATGAAAAAAAAATACAAAAATTTACCAAAATTATTTATTGAGTTTCACCACAACTTTGGCTCTCTGTAGGCAGTAAATTTCCAGGTCAAAGATGATAAACTATATTATTCAGACTTCATTGTGATAAAATGAGCAACTTTTCTTCAATAATTTTTTCTGTACATCGCACCAGTAAAAAGTTGGAATTTTTCGGGAATCATGGAATTGCAGCCAAATGCGACAATGTAGAAAGAAACGGATTTCACAGTGGGGTGCGCCAGAAAATTTTCTATAAAACTTCTTTCATGACTTTTTCTCAGTTTCAAAGTGTATTTTTTTATGACTTTTGCATTATGGGGGATCTCCCGAGAAAAACTTTTGCGGTTTGGAGGGGTTAAAAATGCCTTGGTTTACGAGCGGTGACTTGGTGTACGAGCATCTTGTTTATGCGAGTCGAAGACATGAGTGTGGGCTCCATTTTTTCACTGCAAGACAAGAGCACTCAAAGCGGAAAACAATGGGAATGAGGTCTCAAGTTGGTGTCACACTGGACCTTTTTCCTCCAACCGCGTCAGTGGTAGGTGCAACCGGCAACTCCAACTTTTCTGAGTGTGCATCACACATGACCAAGGTTGGTTGCCCGTATCCACAATGTAAACAAACCCATCGCCCTGTATCCACATGGCGCCATTTCCAAAAGTAAGGACTGTTGTGGCTTGTGCTGCTGTTACTCAAATTATGGACTTGTTGCTACAGTTTAATGGAAGGAAGAAGCAGTTGTGGGTATGATCATGACTTCAAAGACAGGAGGACAGGAGTGTTTACCCAAACCAATAACTCGCTTCCAGTTGGGCGTACAGTAAAACCCCGATTATCCGAAAGCGGATTATCCGAAAAACCGGATTATCCGAAATTGATCTGGATAATGCAATTAAAAAAAATTTTTTTTCTATACTAAAACGTTATAAAACATCAAAAATAAATAAAAGTAACTACATATGTACAATATTAACACATTTAAAATTGATAAGAACAGTTAAAATGAATATGCTTTCTAATACGTATTGCCGAAATAGCTTGTAACGAATAGATCAATGTATTAGACAAAAAACATTAAACAAACTCTCAACAACACCACGTCCGCAACTTCGCCCCAGCAAGGACGTAGGTGCGGCGAACGAACAAACTACTGCACGACTACTCTCACACCGTACTCTCAAGACAACGACACAAACACGACTCCCCTCTCCACTCCATGCCACATTCCCCTTCCAACATACGAGTTGTGCGATAATATGAGTCATCATACTGTGTCTCCACCTGCACGATGCATCAAGGTCACACTTGCAAGCTTGCACAACCATTCACAATCGCACTCTGCAACATTCTCAATTCAGATCTGCAACGCTCACAAGTATCAACATACACTGGTCCAGACAAGGAGACACACAGACAAACATACAATAAAACATTTACATCACATGTTTTAAGCGTACTACTTTGTTTAGCGTAGCGTGTGTTTGGTTTCATTGTTTACATCAGTCGGCGGCAGTCGCGTCACACACTTCACACTGGGCAGTCGCATCGCGTTCTACCTGTGCTTCGACCTCACTTCTTTCTACATCACCATGCCGAAAGAAACCGGGAAAAGGAAGAAAGTCGTCCTTACCATACAGCAGAACACAATGCCGACGATCAAACTGGCGGCGATCAAAATGGCGGCCATAAATCCGGATTATCCGAAAGAGGCTTCCCCCCTTCCATTTCGGATAATCGGGGTTTTACTGTATATTTATATTATTTATCATTGCTATTTCTTAGTAAAATTACTTTTATTCTGTACAAAATAACATTTAAAATTATTTTTGTTAATATTTTTTCGGGATATGGGATGCATTAGTGGGATTCACATTATTTTAAATGGGTAAGTTAATTTTGGTTTACGAGTTTTTTGGTTTGCGATCAAAATTTTGGAACGAATTAAACTTGTAAACCGAGGTATGGCTGTACTTGAAATTTGTTTGTTTATGTCTGTGCTTTCAATGAAGTATCCTTTTTCTAAGTTTCCTGTGTCCTTATTCTATCTATGAATCCCAGATTGTGAATGTGCATATGTGAAAGTTACCAGTTTTTATGGGAATGGAATGTTGTTTTATTTTGTCCTTGTTATATCCATAACTTAATTCTTTATTACAGGCTTACCCAAAACTCCAAGTGAAGCCAAGTGGTTGAACAAGACTTTGGATGTTGGTTCTGTGATTGGAGTTGACCCTTACTTGCTAGAGGCTGATGCCTGGCGTGACTTGGCCAGGGAACTGCAAGGAGGTGGCCATTCCCTCATCCCTGTCCCTGAGAATCTTATTGACTTGATATGGACTGATCAGCCACCTCGCCCTGCCAAGTGTGTTGTTCCCCTTGAGGTACTGAACAGTCATGCTGAATTGATATAATGTGGCATAAGTGGAAGTACAGGTTTTAAGTTTTATATTTTAAGGTTTCTTAGCTTTAGCTGCTTAGCTTACCTTGTTCCCATTGAGTTTATGTTGCCAGAGTATACAGTCATGGCAGTTGCATATTTCAAGTTCTCCAGTTTGTATATCCTTATTGCTATAACTTTTTTTTTCCCTACATTGATGTGCATGCCTCTTGTATCTCATAACTTCACTGGTTTCAAAATTTGTGCCTTATGCATCATACATGTGTAAAAACTCTTTCAGTCCCTCTTTGTCACTCACTTCATAAAACTTTACAGTGTAGCATGCATATTTCCTGCCTCTTCTTAAATCCTCTTGAATTTATCATCACAAATCATTCAAAATTGTTTGAATCAAACACTTGTATTATTCTCATGAACATTTCCACAGTAGGACATGGCTTTATTGCAAATGATTTTAAGATTGTTGATTCTTACACGAGAATAAGAATCATATTATCAATAGATTGTATTTGGCTATACACACAGCCACACAGAGACCTATCAATGAGGTACATTTCCTAATGAACTCAGTTTTTTTTTCTTTCTGTTTGGGGATTCTGAAATACAAGTTATTGTTTGGAGTCATGCTCAAACAGTGTACATGCTGCTGGGGAAAAATATATATCGTATATTACCCATTGCTTGTAGGGCTTTGAAGTTTGCGTCTATAGTATATACATGACCTCTGAGTGCCAATATATGCTGGCCCGTGAACCTTGTGAACGGCAGGAGACAGCATTAAAAGTTTTGTCTACTGAATATTTCGCTCATGGCTGTATTATTCTTTCTAGCATCTCTAGTATAATATAATTTGATGTTAGATGAGTATTTTTTCTGAAGGTGTGGTTATTTTGACCTTTAGTCATAAAATAAGTGCTTTACACACACACACACACACACACACACACACATATACAGTGCTACAGTAGGCAACACTGAAACTGTAAAAAGTTGGTAAGCAGAGAGTAAAGCATCCCTGCTGTGAACTGAAAGCCAATGCTGTCCATTATAAATGGTTTATATTTAACAAGATTTTAAATTTTGCAGCAAGTGAGGGAGGTTATATTTGTGTAGGTGGTCTAAGACCTTGCATATATCAGCTGATATTTTAAACAAACATTTCATGTTCTTTAATTTTATCTATATTGATTTATTAGCATTGTTGTTAGTTAAAGCCATACAAAAAAATAGTTGTGAATTTTATTTAGGGTCAGTGTTTGAGTGCCAGGCAGCTCTCTGTTATGGTTAGGCCAACCATCAGTGTCCATAGTTGTAGTTTCCTGCCAATCAGGTAATTTCTGATAATAATGGGAGATATTTGGAAGTCTTAGGGTGTAGGTTTTAGATATTAACAAACTCAGTCCTTCACCAATTTATGTATATCAATAAATGTATATTTAATATTTTGATTCCCTTAGGTACCAAACAAATTTTATTTAATTAAAATAACACTGCACAAAATTGACCAAGATGACTCTTTGAAACTTGATAACTCTCGAATTCAACTTTCTACTGTGCATTTATTTTGCTTTATGGTAGTTTCTGCTTCCACTACATGATTGACAGGTTTATTAACTGCTTACTCAGGTGCTTCATTTTCCTGAACTATGTTATGTTCCTGTTTTGATGATTGAATGCATTCATTCCTAACAGCTCAAGTACACTGGACTCAGTATTGATGAAAAACTTGCAAGTGTTAGACAAGAACTTGATGAAGAAAATGCCTTCATGCTCATCATCACTGCTCTGGATGAAATTGCCTGTGAGTTACATTGTGCCTCAACTTTTGAGGTTGCTTGTTTATTCTAATTCAATATCTTCCCTTAATTTCATCGCTATTAATGTTAAGTTGACACTTTTTTTATCTCACTGCATATGTTTCAGTATTTATTGGGTAGTATTCTCAGACTGAGGCATAAAGTGTATACATTGGTGCTGGAGGCAGACATAAATCCATCAACATTTTTTTTTATTTATTTTTTTTCTTTTTTTTCAGATCTGCTCAATTTAAGGGGTTCTGATATTGAGTACAACCCAGTATTCTTCTCATATGCTGCTGTAACACAAGAGGAAGCTGTTCTTTTCATCAATAAATCACAGTTAACAGGAGCTGCATTGGAAGCCCTCAACACGAAGGATGGCAAGGTCACTGTAAGACCATATGAGGATCTTGCAAAGTTCATCAGTGAGCAGGTGTGTTTATTGCAGAGTTCAATACATTTACTCTGCCAGTTCTTTTTGTTAAATATTTTCTGTTCATTGTTTATCATCACAACAACCTTGCCATTTCCTGCCCTAAACAGGGCAAGGAGTCCTAGAATTGAGACACAAGAAAGCAGTTATAGAGGAAGCACACATATGCTAAGCTGATAAGAAAACCATCTATTAATGGAACTAGGGAGAGCTATGAATTGGATAACTATAGTCCAACTCAGCTATGAAGTCAGTTTTGGGCGGGGCCCGCTCAGGAATTTCCTTGGCCATAGCGCTGCCAAATCTTATTTAATGTATACAGAATATCTGATACACAATTTCAAATAGTATGTAGATACATATGATTTAGTATTTATACATAATATGAGGGAAAGAGTGATGTATTGGGGGTGATGTACCAGTGCTGTGAACAGGTCAGGCCCCACCCAAACTGACCTATTTGTGTCGGACTATTGATTAATTAGGCACCCAGCCTTACTGTTAAGCATGTGAAAGTATAGTTTTATTCAAACACCTTAGATACTCCTTTTTTTAGTCTTTAATTACTTTTCATATATTTGTAATTTTGTGTGATGTATGTAAAAGAAGGTAGGCTGAAATCCTAGTGTATGGTTAGTCAGTACACAAAAATGGTTATATTACTAATTTTTACTTGCTCCTCTGCCACTTTGGGGTAGAGAAATACATGATAATGACAGTTAAGAAGAGAAAAAGTAGATCAAGTAATATGCTTGCTGTTTTGAATCTTTGCAACAGTGTAAGAAAGTCTGTCAGGCTGATGTTGGTTATTAACTATTGTTATTAATATAGAAATTGTATATGAAATTTGATTGCCAAATATGAGCTTTACAAAGAGAATAATATTGACAGTATTGAAAGTCTGTTGGTAGTAGCGAGTGTTCTAAGTGCTAATCGGTTCACGGATAGAGAAAGTCATATCCGCCAGGGTTACTTTATTTGGGCAAACATACACAGGTCATTAAGGCACGCACAACACATAGAATAGGTGTTTGTTTGTGTGGATGACATAAGTGTTGATGTGTGTGTGTGGAACAATGTGTAAAGGTGGACAACAAAAGGACATGGACGGACAGTCAAAGAAAAACGAATACAAGAAAAGTTAAACAATGAAGACGCGACAAGACAAAGACAATACCAATACATTTAATGAGTTTACAATACACGACTTAATGAGTCTGCTCTGCAGCGCCCATTTTCCTAAGTGTCACTGAGGGAAAGGAGCACGCAATTTGTTGTTGTTGATGGTCGGCCCAAGGCTTCTTCCAGGTGGGGCCTGATGGTCGGCCCAGCCTGTTCTGGCGCAGGCGAGTGTTTATAGTGGCGCCATCTTGCATTGGCTCATGCTGCCCCCCGGAACTCGTTCTTGATTCGCTTGGACGGCTTCCTCTAGAGTCCGGGTTGATGGGTGGTCTTCAGGACAGCATGTGGGTAGTTTTAAGCCACTCGGCGGTGACTGAAAAATCCGAGTGGTAGCGTGGGGATTCGAACCCGTGTCGTCCATCACGCGGTGAATGTGGGCCCAGTACGCTACCAGTTCGGCCACCGCCTACACAGGTCATTAAGGCACGCACAACACATAGAATAGGTGTTTGTTTGTGTTTGCGTTTGTGTGGATGTTGTACTGTGTGGATGACATAAGTATTGATGTGTGTGTGTGGAACAACGTGTAAAGGTGGACAACAAAAGGACATGGATGGACAGTCAAAGAAAAACGAATACAAGAAAAGTTAAACAATGAAGATGCGACAAGACAAAGACAATACCAATACATTTAATGAGTTTACAATACACGACTTAATGAGTCTGCTCTGCAGCGCCCATTTTCCTAAGTGTCACTGAGGGGAAGGAGCACGCAATTTGAGCGGTGACTGCTATAAGTCTACCTTACCTATTTCCACATTTCTGATTTGAATATAAAAAGTAGTGTTGACACATCTAGAACCTCTTGGTGGTTTTAGTCACTATATCTTTCTATTCTACCTCATTTTACTGTAAGAAGAATGTCCCCTTATGTAACAAGACAGAATTTTAGAATATGACGGGAAGGGAAGAAGACTGGAGCAAGCTACAACAAAGTGTATCGACAAAAAAAAGGAGATAGATATTTCATAAGGCCACCTTGTTAGGAAGCAGGCACCAGATTAGAGATGCAGATAGATATATATGTAAGTTTGGGAAAGATGATTTTAGTACTTTTGGGTTTAAATTCCAAAGTTCTTGTCTTTTGAAAGTACAGGTAATTCTCAGTTTATGCATGTTTGAATTACACAAATTTGGAATAATTAGAGGTCAAAAATGGTATTTTTTTTACTTTTATGTGATTTATTTAGAATACTGATATGTATGCCAATTCAAAATGAGCTTGAACGACTAAAAACTTGTCTGAATATCTGGAGCTTTTTCCTAAAAACATTGGCCCTAATAGATGAAAATTACCTGAATGTTGAAAAAAGCCTAACTGTTTCTCGCTCAGTGCTGGGTAGCATGGCTTGCATTTGGTAGAGGATCCCATGTACTCCAGCCATACTGAACAATCTGTCATGTGGCTGTAGTTTCTTCGGGGGATGAGGAGACACAGCTGACTCGCCACTTGAAAGTGGCAGCTCACCACAACAGGCCTGTAACTTATGCAGGCAAATGAACTTCCAGTTGGCTGCAGTCATTGCAGGACAAGACATTCATGGGAGAGAGGAAGATAATGCAAAGGAGGACAGACGAGATTCCCATTTTTGCCACCTTTCTTTGTTTACAAACTGATGCCCTGGAGTGCAGCGCACACCACCTTCCTGGGCTGGTGGCCTTCACTGCCATTTTTAGAAAACTTTGTTTCATGTCCCAAATACCCATCACACCTAAACTTTACATATATTCTTATCAGATCATCATGCTTAGTTTACTCAATATTTAAATAACGCAATCCCTTCAGGAACATATCCCTCATGTAAATTGAAAAGTATTTGTAATCAGATTTAGAAACTGTAGAAATATGCATCAGCATTTGGCTTGATTTCTTATCAAGCCAAATTCTGATACATATTACTAAAGGGGTGTTGATCTGATTCTGATCTGGTCAATTGAAGTTGTTGATGTACATAATAGAGCATCTAAATTAGTGTTTGATTAGCATTGTTCAGAAATCAACAAGGTGCTTATAGTACAAAATGATTCATGTTGGTACGACCCAACAGTTGAGTCCTTTAGGAGAGAATTAAGAAAAGCTGAATGGGTATGGCAGCAAAATAGAACAAACTAGACATGGTCACAGTATGTTTTAGCTAGAAGGGTCTAATTAAACAGTAAAAAATTAGAATAAAATGCATTACCAAGGAAAAGTTAATTCATTGGCAGTGACATACCTGTCAAGCTACTGTGGTGTCTTGCCATAAGATTTTGCGTTAGAGGCCATAAGTTTGTGTATAAAACGGTAATTAAACCATAAGAAAACCATATTTTTTTGTCATTCAATATTTAGTTGTTTCAAAACAAGTGCAGAATGAAAACACAATGTAAACACATGACACAGTATGAACACCACATAATGAAAAACAGTACTGTTTACAAGAACAGTGAGCTGCAGTGAACCTACTGCAGCTCACTGATGCTCTTTGTTATACTCACAAGCGGAGAAAAAAACGTAAGATTTTCAACTTACGCCGTTAGACTTGAAAATCACCGAAATTACGTAAGACTTACGCAGAAACCTAAGACTTGACAGGTATGCAGTGAACAAGCGTCATCAGAACAGCTGGTTGCATATTCAAGGAGGTGACAGGCATATAAGACAAATGTCCCTTTCTCGTAATTTGAATCACAAATTGCATGCCACGAGGTTCAACTCAGATGTGAAGGTCTAAATATAATGTAAAACCTCCTTTGCATGAAAATTATTGTTATTATAATTATTATTATTATTATTATTATTATTATTATTATTATTATTATTATTATTATTATTATTATTATACTGTAGTTGAGTTTTGTAATTGCTTTTATTTTTCTCAGTCATTTTAGATTGATTGTGTTATAAAATTTTCAGATGGCTCTCCACTTTGGCAAAGTATGGGTTTCCAATCATTCTTCCCAAGCCATTATGCAGCTTGTGCCCAAAGATAAAAGATTGTCTAAGCTGTCACCAATAGCCACCATGAAGGCCATCAAAAACCCTACTGAAATACAAGGTATGAATGGTAGATGTTATCATATAAAAAAGACTAGTGGCTAAGAAACTGGTGAGCTGCATATATGATACTAGGGATAAATTAATTGATTGATAGTTTCTTAAAAGAAAAAACAAACAAACATTTTGTCAGTATTATGACAAATCAGTGTCAGAGAATATTACATCAATGATATGATATTACACCCTCTGTAATATATAGGTATGGAGGCCTGCCATGTGCGTGATGCTGCTGCCCTGTGCCGTTACTTTTCATGGCTTGAGAAGGAGGCAGCCAAAGGAACTCAGACAGAGATTTCAGGTGCTGACCAGCTCCAGAAGTACAGAGAGTGAGTTTCTGAGAAACATGAAAGATGGGAATCTTAAATGACAATCAATAATTTGGTATGTATGTCATGTAGGAGCGGTAGAGTCTAGTATGAATAAGAGGTATGCGTAATCACATTATATTGTGTAGGAAGATCAGGAGTGTTTGAGATAATACAGTGTGGTGGGTTGAAAATGATCGAAATCTAATGTTAGAGACAGTATTGGAAAATAAAAAGCTGCCTATATCTTTGTATATATATAATATAGTTTTCTATCTACCTCTCTGTCTAACAAAATCTTTTTGCCTATATTTGTTTATATGTACAGTTCCTACCATAACTTGGCATCTATTAACAATTCTGTAGCATGGCTAGAAAAATACCTTCCCTCTTTCACCCTTTCACTCTCGACCTTCTCTTCCCATCTTTCCCAATACAACTTTCTTTTCCTCTTCTTTCCGTACCTAACTATTCCATTTTTCTCTCCTTTCACCTGACCCTACCCTCTTCAATTTTTGTGTATATACTGCTCCTGTAGAACATGCTGAAGTAAGCAGGAGTGAACTGATACAATCAGGCAGCCTGACTAGATGTATTATCATTAGAGTTAATATACAAGTTCATGTGGAAAGATGATTATCAGACAAAAGTAAGACAGCTGCCACTGTAAATGGACTGTGTGTTTGTTTGCTTCCCTGAGGCAGATAGGGCCTCATTTATAGGCAGAAAACATTAAGGTATCAACTATGAATGCTGAGCAAACCTTTGTTCCCACCATCTTTAAGCTAACTGGGAGCCAAGTCTGCAGACTAAATCAATGGAAATAAACACCCTCGTTTTTTTTTCTGTGTGCTGGCCATGGCACGAGTAGGCTCTCTTGAGGGGTATGATGGACAGCCCCAGCCCATTAGTGGCACTTGTGAGTTTAATTATAGTGGTTGCCATGACATATGACTTGCTGCCCAATGTTGCGACATATTTATTTTTTAAAATATTATTCTTCCTCTTATTGCTTTGTGGCTGAAATCAGACCATTTGTTGAGTGTGGCTTTATCAGTGTCTTGCATGGGTATAGGCAGAGATGAGTGCTTGTTGGTTGGCAGCAGGCAGTCACTTTGAAACTGGTGTCTTGATGGTTTGTCAGCTTGGTGCTTATGATTGTATATCTTTGATAGATTTGTTTATGGGTTCAAAAGGCTGCCACAGTAAATTTTCTATTTGAACTTGCTGAAGTAAACAGAAGAGAAGTGACATGATCAGGGGCAGGGTTTTCTAACAGGTTATGGTCACTGCAAGTGCTTATGGTGACCCTTAATCTCAGTGGTCATCCACTAACGGCATAGCTGGGCACGATAACAGAAAACCTTATTCCCGATACCCGGTAACTGATAATGGAAAACCTTATCGGTGATAACCGATATTCGTTAACTGGAGACAAATATAGGCGATAACTGATAACTGATACCCGATATAAATCCACAATTCCGATACTAGCTAGCGATAAGTCCGATAGGCGAAAATGATACTATAATGATATTTCAAATAAAAAACAAAGATGAACTCAAATTTTCATTATCTGTATTTTAGAAAACTTACAAAACATGAAAACCACACGTTGACACGAACATATGGATGGTAATATTAGAAACGCCTGAACCAGTGTTGTGTTATTTGGTGTCCCCACCGTCAAAAGCTGGCACTTTTGTTTACAAACACTGGTCTTTCATGAACTGGCCCATCACTACTTATTCAGTTATTCTTACTTATCACCATTAACACTTTAACAGTCACTTCAGTAAAGAAGCACTGAAGCACTGGGAACCGGAACACTGGCACTCACTCCGCCACTCGAGACGCAGCTGAGAGGCCACGCACCACTCCGCCACGTGATAACACAAGCCACTGGTCTCTGTTTGTGCTCTTTACAACGGGATCACAAATTTCAGGCAGTGAATAATCATTTTTGGGGCAAAGTTAAATGATTTTTCTCTTTGATATAGTAGTGATTTTTTAGCCTATCAAAAAAATAATAACCTAGTGTTTTTATGTTGATGATCTAAGTATGAAATCTCTTTACCGAAGATGTTTCATACAACACCGGGCACCTGGGCCACACATGCGCAGTAGGGAGGAGACAACGTTTTTTTTTCTGAGAGGCGGAAAAAAGTAGCGATTATCGCTAGTTTGGTTACAAAAGTAATGAAGATACCGATATATATATGTATATATATATATATATATATATATATATATATATATATAGATATATATATATATATATATATATATATATATATATATATATATATATAAGTATCAGATGGCTGATAACCCAATTTTGTTATCAGAACTTATCGCGATAATGCCCAGCTATGACTAAAGGATTATGAGGTCCATATTTACTGTGTAGCTGTCATAACAGTATTCAGCACAGACATAAAGACATGTTGTACCACTTATGCATTCATAGGCTTCATTTAAAAGCATGTATTTGCACACTGGTTGGCAGAAGTAGCAAGGCAGAGAAGTAAACAAAATTTTAGTTTAGCTGTATATGTGTTATTATAACATAATAACACCATGTTTAATATTTTGAGGCCTTGGCAACATCAGGAAAACCGCTTGGCGACCCCACTTGGGGTCGCGACCCCAGGGTTGGGAAAGGGGGCCTTAAGGCTTCTTTTATTTTTTGGCAGAGCACAAGAGGACTTTGTTGGGCTAAGTTTCACAACCATATCATCAGTGGGTCCCAATGGTGCCATCATCCACTACAAACCTTCCCTAGAGACAGATGCCAGGATCACGACTGATGATGTGTATCTCTGCGACTCAGGAGGACAGTACAAGTAAGCTTTGTGTGTGTGTGTGTGTATGTGTGTGTATGCATTTTTTACCAACCTGCTTTTCCATGCATCATTGAAAGTTATTGTACCTGTGATGAATAATATATGTGTGAATTACATTACAGAGATGGCACTACAGATGTGACTCGCACATTCCACTTTGGAACTCCCTCAAAATTTGTACAAGAGTGCTTCACCAGGGTTTTGAAAGGGGTAATAAGCATGGCAACCTGCATCTTCCCTTCAAAGATTAAGGTATGATACCCTAAAGCTAATATTTGTCTATAGCAAAACAAATTAGCTCTTCTTGAAAGATGATACAAGAGAAATTGAGAAAGAAAAAGTGATACTTGCAGAATAAAGAAATGATGGGAGGCTTGTTAGATGGAATATAGAGATGATGGATGTATCAATAGGAGCATGTGCTGAGAAGTGCATTGCCTCACACAGCCCATGACACCAAACCAACAGTCCCACCGAGTAAAACTATGCCTGTCCCCCTCCCATCCTAAGTAGTTCATGGCAGGATCCCTCAACATGCTGGAGCCAGGAGCTTTTTGGATATCCTATTGGTTTCCTCCACTCGGGATTGTCTCTAAGAAACAACCTGATGAGCAGGGTTGACTTCAATTACTACTGATGATGATTTTTTTAATTTCAGGGCAACTGTTTGGATTCCTTTGCCCGAAAAGCCTTGTGGGATGTTGGTCTGGATTATGGACATGGAACTGGTCATGGCATTGGAATGTACTTGAATGTCCACGAGGGTCCTATGGGAGTATCCTGGCGCTCCTTCCCTGACGACCCTGGCCTACAGGAGGGCATGTTTCTTTCAGATGGTGGGTTTTCACAGAAAGCTGTAAAAGTTAGTGCATGATGCATTTCTGAGTATAGTTTGCTTTTTGTCATCAAGAATATATCATCATGCTGGAACCACACTCACATACATCCTGTGCTTAAAGTGAATAACTGCTCTAACCCTCTCAACCATTTCCCTATAGCATTATTTTTTTACACTTAATATAAAATTAAGCCAATTTTAACAGGAAATCTCCTTTGCATTTGCCAATCATTAATCTTTTTGATCATCAGTTTGGATTCTGCAAGGTGCATTCTGCTGGCGATTTGTTTGCCTCAAGTTATCATCATCATCTGTTCAATGTCAGGTTTTCCCATCATCTCTTATGAGGTTAGACTGTCGATGATAGGTTTTCAACTATATTTCTGTCCACTGCCTCAGCCTTTTTAATGCCCAATACTGTGAAATCCTCTTCAAAACATTGCCTTTATGTCTTGTTTGTCCTGCCTGGTGGGTGGCAACCTGGCAATTCCACCCCAACAGCTCTCCTTAATACCTCGCTATTCCCCCTCCTCTTCACGTTCCACAGTCACCTCAATCTCTGTACTTGGCTCCTTCAATCCACATCTTGCCACCTCCTCACTGATGGTCAGGTCTTGGTGATTCATAGTAATTTTTTTTTAGGTATTGTGGTGAAACTTTTAGTAATGTTCTAGATATCTTGAAAGCATTTTATATTGTCTGGGTGCAAATCTTTACTTTCTAGCTTTGTTTTTTTACAGATTGATTTCCCCTTTTTTGTTGCTAACTTTGTACAAAAGTCTTGTATGCACATCCCTGTATCGAGTGTACACCATATTTTGGAAGGAACTCCACTATAGTATTATAGTATTTTATGGTAGCCTAATTTTACCAAATATGATTTTTGCAAAAACTATGATTGCATCTCCTCATAAAGGAAGGGAACTATAGTTGCAGTGCCTAAATCTGAAGTGTGCATTATCGAGCTCTGGCAAACTGTTGTCACACAGCCTGTCTATTTCGTCGATAATATATGATCGCTTACACAAAGGAAATAGGTATCTATCATCAATAGTCCAGAAACAGAGACAACTACTGTCAGTTATAGTTGATTTTTAGTTTCAAATTATTAATAATGTTAGACAGTTGTTTTATTATATTGTTCTCCGTGTAGGGCAGTGCCTTGGCTCATTGATAAATATATAATCAGTGACTTTATAAGTAACAAAACAGCAGTCTGTAGGATTATTAATTACTTGAATCTCAAAGTCAACTATAATTGGCATTCATCATTGTTCCCAGCATATCACTGATAATGACATCTATTTCCTATACCTAGGCTATCATATATTATCAACAAAATCAGATACACTGGATGGCAGCATGTTGCCAGAGCACATTAATGCACACCTCTGACCTGAACGCCGCAACTACAGTTTTGGAGGGATACTTGGGAAAATAAATGAGGAAGAGAAGGAGGCTTGGAAGAAGCATTTTGAATTTCTGATGAATGAGAGTGTGGGAGAGAGAGAAGTGACCAGTATAAGTGTAAGGATTAATGTAGTGTGACCATATCCCCAGGGGAAGGAGATAGAAGATGCAATAAAGAAGTTGAAAGCAGAAATGCATAAATATGGAGGACATGTAGTTGTGGATATTTTATTTAGCATCTGAACAAGGTGAGGGACTGTAAGACTGGAAAAAGACCTTCATGGTGCTGCTGTACAAAAGAAAAGGAAATAGGGATGATTGTAGTAGTTATAGGGGAATAAGATCACTCAGTGTGACAGGAAAGGTATATAGAGGGGAGAAAATCATGAATGTAACTTGGAGAGGTTCGATATTGGTGAGACAGCAAAGGGAGTGTATTTAAGAGATGTTGAATGGGTGAAACAAGGTGCTTTAAGATGGTATGGACTTAATGAGAAGAAATGAAACTGACTTTGTCAAGGGAGCATATGAGAGCAGGATCGAGGGATAGCATGTCAGAGGAAGACAGCCAGTGAAATGTATCAGTCAGGTGGATGAGTATTGGGGAAAGAGTTGGATGGTAAGTGATTGAATGTGCTGAGAGAGAGTGTTGAAACAGGATAACCTGGAGACACTTCTGACATGGCCACTCCCTTTGAGGAAACAGGGTGTCTGTGTGATATAGATAGATAGATAGATTGTCCATCTGGTTATTGTTTCTTGTGTGAGGGAGTCAAATTAACTGGCATTTCAAAGGAACTAATATTATATGACTTTATTTTGTATTTTTTTAATACATTTTAGTCCTCTGAGTGTTAATGAGGACGAAGCACTCAGTAGAGACAGTCCTCGAACATTGAAAGAACTGTGATTAAATTTTCAATGATAAATTTTCTTTCTCAGAACCTGGGTACTATGAGGATGAGAAGTTTGGCATTCGCATTGAAAATATTGTAAGGATTGTTAAAGCAGAAACTAAGCATAACTTCCGAGACCGCGGGTTCCTAACCTTCAAGACAGTGACTTTGGTGCCCATCCAAACCAAACTCATTGACCCAACTCTTCTAACAGAAAAAGAAGTAAGACAATTGGTTCTGTTCTTTTGATATTTCTTTTAAATTACCTCTCATGATTAGTTTATCTTTTTGTTTTCTATGCAATCTTGGAATCTTGAAAAGAGACAGTGATAGTCATGGTGAATTTTTATTAACATTTGTGTGTATAAATTTACATTTGTAAATCTGTTAAACCTTCATGAGACAGTTTCAGTGAAAAACAAGGATTACTAAGGTGTTTATGGTGCATTGCCAAATGGAGGAAGGAGCAGCACTCTACATTCCTATAATCTTTCAGTTGGAGTGGCTGAATAACTATCATGCAGAATGCAGAGAGAAGGTGGGAGAATTGTTGCTGCAGCAAGGACACAAGGAAGCATACAACTGGTTGCTCAGGGAAACAGAACCCATGGGCTAGTAAAGCTCAGTCTTCTGGATGCAAGAATGGAAATTTAGATGTATGTTGAGTGTGTAGGTTTTAAAACTTATTTCTAATGATAATGTTTTCAGAGATCCAGCCAAATCCTTGAATTTTGGCATGTAATCTTTTTTACATGAAATTTTAAAGTATAGTCTAAGACTAAAATAATATTACTGTTGTTTACCTTAGCCCTACATTGATGACTTGTGAAGCTGAGTAAGTGAATCAGAACTACAAACTGCTGACCAGCAAAATGTTATAGATTTGAACTAAGGCCTATGGGCCACCTTCAAGGCTACACATGACTATAGTCAGTTCACCCAAGTCTGAAGTGAGCATTATCATGCGCTGGCAACCTGCTGTCACACGTCGTGTCCGATTTCGTGTATACTGTATGCTAGCCTTCACATAGTAAACAGTCGTCAGTGTCAGTAATATGTAGGCAGCAATAACAAATACCGTCAATTATAGTCGATTTTGAGTTAATTTTAGTAATGTCACTAACAGCTGTTTTATTAAGATAAAGCTTGCTAATTTTCTCGGTGATGGACAACACCAAGGCTGTTTAATAATCATAATCAGTGATCTTGTAAAGTAACAAAACAGCTATTTGCGACAGTACTAATATTTTTTAACTCATAATTGACTATAATTGACGGTATTTGTTATTGCTGCCTGTATATTATTGACGCTGACGACTGTTTACTATGTGTTGGCTAGCATACAGTATCCACGAAATTGGACATGCCGTGTGACAGGTTGATAATTCTCACTTCAGACTTGGGTGAACCGACTATACCTTTAACATTATGTCTCTGAATGAGAGAAGGTAATGGGAGATGCAAGGGATGGTTTGCTTTTATATGAGTTGTAGGATAAAATGAAGAGGGGAGACAATACAGAATTTCAAGTGAGAGGGAATGGATGTCTTGAACAGAGACACCAAGGGTTCATGGAAGTTAATTGCCTCTGTATTGGATATCATTGTCAACAAATAACTGTATCTCCTTTGAAAAATATAATCAGGAATCATAAAATAGGGAATAAAAAATTAACATGAAATATAAGTAGTGAAATGTTATTTATTCATGACAAGGCACATCAGAGTTGCATTTTTCCTAGAGCTTGTTTCATTAAATTTGCATCATCATTTTAGTCCTCTATCATCCCAAAGCAGGGATGGGGAGTTATAAGACTTGAGGGAAAAGTTTTAGTTAGAAGAAAAAATATTTGGAAATAAGCCCTACTGTTAGTGGGCTACCCTTTGAGGTACTCATGCTGTTGTCAAGCCTTGGCATTCTCAGTGACTGAATGTTCAACTCTTACAGCCCATTGAAGGCATGAGATTAGATATGGTTTTTGTATCAAGAAATCCAACCTTACTTCATGGATCTGCCATACCAACAGATTTCTCATCCCCTTTGGCTCAGTCATTTTTATTAACATTTTCATATTCATCTCTCTCTTTTCATGTGGCCTATAGCACCGGTAGGTTATTCCATATAGGCCTGATGGTCGGCCCGAGCCTATGGCGCAGGCAATTGTTTATAGTGGCGCCATTGTTATTGGCTCATGCTGCCCCCCGGAGCTCATTCTTGATTTCACTTGCTTTGTACAGCTTCTTCTAGAGTCTGAGTTGATAGGTGGTCTTCAGGACAGCATGTGGGTAGTCTTAGGCCACTCGGCGGTGACTGAAAAATCCCAGGTGGTTAGCGGCGGATTTGAACCCACATCATGAAATGCGGGGCTGGCATGCTAACCACTCAGCCACCACTTCCCCCAAATTTACTCTTTTCTGCTTTTCTCTTTCATCTCATTAATTCATTACTTATGGCATCGGCATCTTAGTGTGGTGTAAGGAAATTACTGACCAGTTCAGCACAGCCTCTCTGCCTGTCACATGATTACCAAATCTCTTGAGCCATCCTATTCCTAAATTTGTCACCCCAGTTTAGGTGCATTGCCTCTGCTAGTGTCATACCCAGAGGTGGGCACCTACTATTTTTTTGTTAGTCCGCAATTCGCAATTCCGCTAACTTTGTGTAGCATTCCACTAATCGCTAGTCTGCAAATTTTCCGGCTTCACTGGTCTGCTATCGCAAATCCACTAATTCTAACATTAATAAATTTTTTTAGTCCATTAATGAAGTCTGCAACAGTCCACTAACCATTTTTTAGTCCGCTAAGGCACTAACCCTTTATTGGTAGTTAAAAACATAATTTAAGACTTGGTGAGTTAATGTAAATTGCCTCCCACGCAGACTGCCGGGACAGGCCGGCTGCACAACACAGTTCTTGAATATTCCCGCCCATACAGCCTGCCGTCTGTGTGCTGCGCTGACCGGCTGCACATCAGACAGATCTAGAATAGGGTGGCCAGATTTCAGGAAGTGAAAACCGGGACGCTTTAATAAAAAAACAGTTTCCAGGACAGTGCATGAAATCCGGGACATTTCCTGGACAATTTTATTTCCGGGACAAGCTATTAAAATCCAGGACTATCCCAGATAATCCAGAATGTCTGGCCATTCTAATCTAGAAATTTCTCCACACTTTCAAGAATATTCTTGAATTTCCTGGAAATGTGTCATTGTTGGTGGTTTGTGAAAGTTTGCATTAGCGGACTATAATTTTGGCGTTCCGCTAACTGCAAATCCAATAATTTTTCAAATTTTCTACTAATGCTATTCCGCAAATTTTTTGTTAGTCCGCTATGAGTGGATTGGCGATTAGTGGACTTAAATTGCAGAATGCCCACCTTTGGTCATACCACATGTGTTGGAAAAAAAAACTTTTCAGAGGTACAGAAATGTTGAGTGAAGGTCCCACATTTGGAACCCTCCAACAGCTTAGTATTTCCTATCATCATTAAGAGCCTGAGAATTAATCCAAATCATATCCTGCTGTCATCATTTGAAACTTTGATTACACATTATATAGATCTGAATGAGGGAGTGTCAGTCAAGAGGCACTGTTATGGATGCCCACAAATTGAGCTGTCTATCACCGCCCATAAAGAAATGGAGAGAAAGACTCAGGTCAAAAGTACATACATATTATAAAAATCCACCTCAAACTGTGATGCTATAAAACAAAAAATCATGACATTTACTATTTTTTAGAACACTGCATTTTCAGGTTCCAGCAAGCACTGTATTGTAACACAATCCAGAAGTGCTTCCACCCCTGCCCCATTTCACCCATCAGTGACTACATTCTGGATGTCAGTGATGAGTTTTGTGCCTCCTGTGGGGTGGTCTGGACCCTGCCAATGGATAACCCATCTGGACATAAGTGGCAGTAGTCATGGTCTGCCCTTATCTTTTTTTTCTTAATTTGGGTACCTTAAGGCCAGAGCTGGGCGCGTTACTGGATATCGGGTAGTCCGGTACCGCTCCTCCGCACCTCGAAACACATATAGTCCGTACCTGTACTTCCGCGCCTAAAATTTTTTCACTCGTTCCGGTACCGCACCTCCGCACCTCCGGTACCGTACCCAAAACTATTAAAGCGCGCCTGAAAAATCTAGTCCGTACCTTAAAAAAAAGAAATACAAGGCAAGGTCATCAGTTACTCATGCAAGAGCGTACGTCATCAGTGACGTCACCGTCATACCTTGTGCTTTTAAATTTAAATCTTGTCTAAATTTAAATTATCATATTTTAAATCTGTGAGACTATTGCCATACCTTCACCATACGCCAGTTCACTGCTCTGATAATGATAGCTATGAAGTCCTTTTTCTTCCAATATAAAGGTTGATACGCAGTAATTAAAAGTGGTAATCTAAGCGACATTGTTTTAATAATGTGACCGTTTCTTTCATTCCCAGTTTTGTACAATATGGCAACAGGACACGTGTGTCTCGACGTAAGGAAACCAACACCTTGGGTTCTTGCTATCCGTGCACGTGGTGTTGTCATTGATGACGCACTTCCTTTAAGACGGACGACAAACGGTATATTTTGAACCGGGCCGTAAATCTGAATGAGTGACGTCACTCAAGTGGCGGGAAAACATGCCCTGCAGCACAGACCGTGTAAACGACCCCCGGGGCGGAATTCATCAAACCATTTACCGGACCTCTGTCTGGTAAGTCTCGCGGTATCTCCGCCCACCCGGTAAATCGGCATTCACCAACCACTTACCGGAGCCGTGGTAAGGCCAAAAGTTACCGCGGCTCGGAGCACCCGTAACTGAGTTACCGCAGGCGTGGTAAGTGGGTAGACACTGCCGCGGCTCATGTTCGGAGGCGATTTTGAGCCAATGTATTTTTTACCTCGTAACGTGCCCTACACCATCAGAAGCAGAAAAGCATGCAGATTTAGGATCTGGGCTTAGAGAAGCGATGTGACGAAAACCAGCTGAGTATGAAGGAGTTGAAGAGAAATAAATGCAAGAAAATGTGTACTCCCTATTCATTTAACTTTGATTTTCGTATGTGTATTTACACATTAATGTTACAATTTTATGCTAGTGTGATGCAAAATTTTCTCAGGAAGATGATAGTGGTCTCCATTTTTCTCAAAAATGAATGTTGGGGTCAGGAAACGGGGTGGGAGTGAGGTGTGTGAAGTCATCGGTTTGGGATGAACTGGGTAGACCCATGCACGGCCTCAGGCCGGCTTCACTTGCAGGCCGCACTCTATAGTATGTAAGTCTGTGGAACTGTCCACCCACATGACTTTTCCCTACTTGTTAAAACACTGCAGAGGGAATAATGTTCTGTCTGTGACAGTCACCTCCCGTCTCAAGTCTCCAATATTCTTGCTGTGGAGTTTAATGTAAAATTTTGCTCTGACCTCCTCCACACTACTCACGAAGCCACTCGATCACGCCATTCACCTCAGCAGCCACAACTTCCCACGCCCACACCCATTGCTTGGCTGCACCAGTGAGGCGTGATGACAATGGCCCCCTAGCCAGTTTTGGTTGCGAGGGGTTAGAATAATACCCAATCTTGTGATAGCGAGGCACGCAGCTGGCGTTGGCGACGGAAAACTATGAAGGTAACATACAAAAATGTTCAGAATATAGCTAGGCTACATAAGCGAGTATATTTTTATTTCAAGAATAAATATACAAGTAACGTGCATTCATTCGTAAAAAACGCATCTAATTGAGGAATCACCACGCTAATTATTTGTTTTAAGGCAGTGTTTACGCCTGTACAATACACATGTCTTGATTTTGAAGTCTGTGTTTTAGTAAACAAACGACACGTGAAAGCTGAAATACAGCATCAAAGGTCGCACGTGATTGGCTATCCAGCCCAACCAATCGTTGCTAGGGTGCGAGTTACCGGAGCGTTACCATACCGTTGATGAATGCCGTGTTTGAAAGATGCCGCAGCTCTGGTAGCGCTCCGGTAAATGTGAGAGATACCGGAGGCGTGGTTGGTAAGATTGATGAATCCGGAAGTATTACTGCAGAGCGCGGACTGTTTGTCGTTTTCATTTTTTTTATCCTTGAAAACCTCAGGTGCGGAGGTACGGACTTAAAATACTGCCGTTCCGCACCTGTTACTTCCGCACTTTTGAAAAACTTTCCGCACTTCGGACCTCCGCACCTCGTTTAAAGGTCCGCAGGTCCGGAGGAGCGGAGGTGCGGACAGAGGTACGGAAGTGCCCAGCTCTGCTTAAGGCTCAGGCCTACTGCAGAGATAGCCACCTCATGCATTACAGTGCCATGAACACCCCTCAAACTGCCTTTGACACAAAACAAAATCATGTGAGTGGCCTGTAGCTCCTGAGGATTTACTGGGGTTAAGATTTGGTGTATGCAGTGTGCACCTTTCCATATCTTGTTTCTTACCTCATCAAATGCTCTGTAACTCACCTGACCAACTCCTGGAAACCTATTATTTTGATCAAAATCAATTTATGGATAAAAATAAGAGTAAATACCTCTACATGGGCCACAGAACCTTAATATATATATATATATATATATATATATATATATATATATATATATATATATATATATATATATATATATATATATATATATATATATATATATATATATATATATATATATATATATATATATATATATATATATATATATATATATATATATATATATATATATATATATATATATATATATATATATATATATATATATATATATAGAGCTGGGCGTTATCGCGATACTTTATCGCTGATAACAAAATCGGGTTATCGGCCATCCGCTACTTATTTATATAAATATCGGCATCTTCGTTACTTTTGTAACCAAACTAGCGATAATCGCTACTTTTTTCCGCCTCGGAAAAAAAACGTTGTCTCCTCCCTACTGCGCATGCGTAGCCCGGGTGCCCGGTGTTGTATAAAAAAAAACGGGGTATGAAATATGTTCGGTGAAGAGATTTCATACTTAGATCACATTCAAACACTAGGTCATTTTTTTTGTTAGACTCAAAAACTACTATATCAGAGAGAAAAATCATTTAACTTTGCCCAAAAAATTATTATTCACTGCCTGAAATTTGTGATCCCGTTGTAAAGAGTGCAAACAGGCTTGTGTTAACACGTGGCGGAGTGGCGCGTGGCCTCTCAGCTGGGTCTCGAGTGACGGAGTGAGTGCCAGTGTTCCGGTTCCCATTGCTTCAGTGCTTCTTTACTGAAGTAACTGTTAAAGTGTTAATGGTGATCAGTAAGACTAACTGAATAAGCAGTGATGGGCCAGTTCACGAGAGACCAGTGTTTGTAAACAAAAACTCCAGCTTTTGACGGTGGGAACGGCAAACAACACAACACCGGTTCAGGCATTTCTAGTATTACCGTCCATATGTACGTTCAACGTGTGGTTTTCAGGTTTTGTAAGTTTTCAAAAATATAGACAATGAAAATTTGAATTCATCTATGTTTTTTATTTGAAATATCAATATAGTATCGTTTTCGCCTATCGGACTTATCGCTAACTAGTATCGGAATTGTGGACTTATATCGGGTATCGGGTATCGGTTATCGCCTATATTTATGTCTCCAGTTAACGAATATCGGTCATCACCAATAAGGTTTTCCATTATCAGATATTGGGTATCGGGAATAAAGTTTTCTGTTATCGTGCCCAGCTCTCTCTCTCTCTCTCTCTCTCTCTCTCTCTCTCTCTCTCTCTCTCTCTCTCTCTCTCTCTCTCTCTCTCTCTCTCTCTCTCTCTCTCTCTCTCTCTATATATATATATATATATATATATATATATATATATATAGATATATATATAGATAGATATAGATCCCCTCCCTTAATTGTTATCACAATTTTTTCGACTTTACTCCGACTGACTAACTGACGATCGCCGCTATAGTATTTCTACGTGAAACTGGCCGATCGGGTAGTGGCGGCTGCGGGGTTAGCCTAGCACCGCAGTTACCAAACACTCTCAACTTCTCTCGCTTCGTCTGCAGCCGCCACTACCCCATCGGCCAGTTTCGCGTGAAATATTAAGCGGCGATCACCGCCATTGGTAACGATCAAAACAAACAAAACGACTGTGAAAGCGGTCCTTATTTACTTCACAGTGCGCACTTATACACTTCACCCTGAACTTAGGTGTTTTTCTGTTCTTTTCTTTCCCTGATTTTGGTCTTCTATGCCCTTTTGCTATTTTCCACTGTTACTTTTTATCGTCGCTGCCATGCATTACAAGTCAAAAGAAGAAGAAGAAGAGGAAAACACTGGGAGATCTACATTTTTCATAGACTCGAGAAAAAAGTTTTTTGGACTATGGATCCCCAGCACGGGATGTTCTCTTATCTTGTTAATCAAGTAGTAAGCTAAGCAGCTCAGCCAGTCCATTTTACGAGTCTCTTGGTGGTCCATCTTCCACTGCTCCTCACTCCTCAGCCACTGCCGTCGTCTGTTTGTTTACATGCAGCCGTGAGGTACCTACGCTCGTACCCACAACTGTTTTCCATTCATACGGACAACCAACAACTCGCTCCCGGTTGGGCATACGGGCAACCGCGGTTGCCCATAGCCCCAATGGTTGGACACCGCCTTTTAAGGCAGCACGCATAACGCCGACGGTAGGTAGACGTGACCCGTACATGTCAAAGTGTCAAAGGATCGCGAAACTCGTGGCGGTAATGTGCGAAAGTCGTGATGGTAAGAATTTAGGACAAAGCGCTAAACTCGAGGATCGCGAAACTCGGATAGCGCGGAACTCGAGAGGGTACTGTATATATATATATATATATATATATATATATATATATATATATATATATATATATATATATATATATATATATATATATATATATAGTTACTATAGATGGACTCATAGTCTAATAACGATAAGAGTATATATATCTATATCTATATATATATTTATATATATTTATATATATTATATATATATATATATATATATATATATATTATATATAAATATATATAAATATATATATATAAATATATATATATATATATATATATATATATATATATATATATATTTTTATATATTAGCAAAACTTTAAAAAGAAGACGGACATGCAGCGACTCGCACAGCCAGGCCCAACACTACAAGATCTATAGATCTTGCTATAGATCTTGACACAGCTGCCAAGCATGGCGGGCGAGCTTGTCCCTATAAAGCCCCAAATACACTGCCGAATTTTGGTTCACGAATGTGCGCGAATATGCAAGTCATCCTGTGTCGTGGACAAGTTCGGTATCTGTTCTTGGCCGTTCGGGGACATGTCTGCGTCCACCGCGCGACTTTTGACAGTTGGTCACGACCGCCACGAAAGTTTCATGTTGCATGAAAAATTCGCGGCCGTTCGCCGAATATACACGAATGCAAAATGGACGCCGAATTGTCGCCGAAATGTCGCCGACATGTCCCAGACAATTCGGCGTCCAATTCGCGGTGTTCGGCGAATTGTCGCCGACTTTTGACCGTTAAAATTTTAATTTTGTTGGCGAATATGTCGCCGACATGTCGCCGACTATTCGGGGACATGTCTCCGACATGTCGCCGAATGGCCAAGACTATTCGCGGACATGTTCCCGTATATTCGGCGAACATTCGGTGAATTAATCACGACACGGCAATCGGGTCGCGGTGGGAGGTGAACACGAGGGTCTATCTATCTATCTATCTATCTCTCTCTCTCTCTCTCTCTCTCTCTCTCTCTCTCTCTCTCTCTCTCTCTCTCTCTCTCTCTCTCTCTCTCTCTCTCTCTCTCTCTCTCTCTCTCTCTCTCTCTATCTATATATATATATATATATATATATATATATATATGGAATAAATAATATAAAAATAAATAGTAAACAAGAAAATGTGAAAAACAAGAAGAATCATGAATTTATAAAATAGGTATGAAACTAACATTTTCATTTATTTCATAATTTATTTACTATTTATTACTTTATTTATTTCTTAATATCATTATTTTGCCATTATTTAACATTTGTTTTATTTTTTAGTTATTTAAATTTATTTCTTCTCTCAGTTGATTACTAGTTTGTTTATTAATATTACGTAAACATTCATTCATTCAAAAATATTTGTAGGAGGGCAAAACAAAAACAAGTCACATTTATACATTTTATTACACATACTATCATACATATTACCACACATATTATCACACACGGTATTTACTCGCCCACAGTTCTGTCCAGCCAGGCCACTGCTCCCCGGGTGTTGTAGTAGTCCATGAGGTAGGCTCGGATATTCTTGGGGTTTACCAGCTCTTGGGTTCCGCAGAGGGTCGAGTGGGACGATTTGATCGCCCTCTCGCCATTCCCCTGGAACAAGTTGCGAGAGACGAGGTGGGCTCTTCAGCGGTCGGTGAAGAAGTGTGTTGCACCTTCTTCTTCTTCATACGATTTATCCCCTAAAAAGGGGGACAGGGCCTTTGCACCTAGGATTCCCGTGCTTTTATATGCCACATGGGCATCAGATGATCAGCTGTCAGAAATCTTGGCACTGTCGGAGAATTGTCCCCGACATGTCGCCGACACTTCGGGGACATACGAAGACAATTCGGAGACTTGTCGCCAATTATTCCGCGACAAAAAAAAAAAAAACGTTAAAATTTCAGATTTTGAACTCGGCGACATGGACGCCGAATAATCGGCGACATGTCTCCGAATTGTCCCCGAATTGTCCGGAGCACTCGCCGACATGTCGCCGAATGGCCACGAACTATAAGAATCTTGGTCATGTCGGCGAACCGGTCGCCGAATTTTTTCACGAACTGATTCGGCGACAAGTTCATGGCCAAAATTTGGCAGTGTATTTGGGGCTTAAGAATCCAAGCGGTACTAATACCGGAAATGGTACCGTTATAGTCTTCCGATACTTTGAGCGGGGCCCAGTACCGATAGTGTCATGAGCTCTCGGTACCACAGAGTTATATACATAGACAATGAACCCTATACTATGGAACGGACACTTGCCCCAGCATTGTCATTAAGCCGCGAATTTTGGAAAATCAACCGCTTAGATGAGAATCGCCATTACTCCCTTATTTCAGGGGCTACAGAAAAGTTTTTGGTATCAATCGACGGCAAAGTGAAAGGGCGATATTTTTTTTAATTAGCGACCGGCTCGAAAACCGATTTGAAAGGTAAAAAAATCGAATAAATTTGCAAAAAGGGACTCTGAAAAAAAACTTTTTGAGTTCCCAACCTTGAAACCCGCTCATTTTTTGAGAATTTCAAAAACTTTATTTATTAAATGATTTAGCCCTGCCAATGTGCTTTCCAATATGGTGCATAACATTTCCCTACTCCCAGTAGTTTCGTCGCTAGAGCTCGAAACGTAAACCCTGTCGAGAGCGATTTTGACGAACTCCAGACACTTTACCGTTTTTGTCTAGTGTGGCCCTACTATTGCCTCTAGAAGGCTGTAATGTGGCATGTAGCCCCTCTTGGCAATGAAGTTTGACCAATATATATATATATATATATATATATATATATATATATATATATATATATATATATATATAAAAACTTGTGTACTTTTGTCGGTAGTCCCAATATAAGTCTGCAGCGGCAGCTGCTATTAAGCGAGTCTGTTATCATTCCCACCCTTTTTTTATAACTTAATAGAAGTTTATAAAGTTTATACAAATACTTTTGAACTTGAATAAAATATAACATATACTGGACGTAATTTATAGACAATTATTTCATTAAAATGACACAATAGGTATCAACATACTTCAAACTCTATAGCGCACAATATATATTAACTTTATAGTATTATTCTGTTCATATGTTTCATATATTATTAGTTTTTATGTAATCACACATTGTATTATTCATAAATGGGAAGAAATATGATTGAATACTAAAAAAAAAAAAAGAAATAACACCAGTGGATGGGAGGATAGGCGTAACACTAGAATATGAGAGGCTAATTTTTTTCTCCGCTGAAGCTAATCCCTGACCTATGATTTGTGTTTCTTTCTTTTCTTGTTCGCTATTGCTTTCAATTTACTTGCGAGAACAACTATTGCAGTCTCCATCGTAACAGTGAGGCGATCGAGGCCATTCTTATCGGTGTTGAAAGGTCAGGCAAATCCTGTTATTTTAAAAAGAAATATAATATGTAAACATCCATTTAGTATGTCAGTTACAATTATGTCTCAGTAGAATATTTTTTCTAGAGTCCATCCATAGGACAATTTATGTAGGTATAAATAACACCGTTTCGAAGACGACCAGCGCTGACTCGGTGACTCTGAGCCGACCAACGCGTGGCGGTAAACAACGCGGCCGCAGGAGCGTGACCTCGGAAGTGTGCGTGCGTTTGTGTGTGTTTGTGTGTGGAAAGGATATGTCTTGCGGCCCACACGACAGAGTTAGCCTTCAGAATACATCGCCTGGGAGGAGACAAACTGGTGGCGGGGTGAGTGCCTCGTACATGATTATGCAGAACGGGGTGTTTGTTCCCATCTGTACACTTTCTCAGTACTAAGCATGACGTTTTCCCTAATCGTTGATTAACTATTAAGGCTTGATGCTTTCTGTGAGTGAAATGTTTACACTTAGACATAACAGGGAAATAAAGGATGAAAGATGACGTAATAGCTGGCCAGTGGGGGGCACAGGATTATCATGGGGCGACGTGCCTCCCGTGCTCCCCCATAGCTACACCACCGAGCCATAATGAATGTAAATGTGGAGTCTCGGTTTTGCTTTCAACGAGGCAGACCCAAAACACGATAAGTTACCATCCAACATACAGAACGTTACCATTCAGCAAGCAAGCTAGGATGCACGCACCTTCATATTATGCTTCAGGGACATGTATATCGTTTCTTAAGGGGACGTTCATCCTGAAAAGGGAAAATTTGGCCTTTTGAAACGTTCTGGGTAAATATAATTATTATAACAGACATTGTGTGTGCATAGGAACGTGGTATGCCATGACATTCCATGATATCATGATGTCATAGGATGTCGTGTTAACGAGAATGTATTTGGCCATATCGTTTATTCTAGAGACTTGAAATTTGGCAAGTTTTCAGTCTAATAACAAAAATCTTGGGTAAATTTTCTTCTTTTGAATTTCTCAATCGCGATCACAACATATTTGTCATCTGTGAAGTCTCACGGAGTGCTATTTTCAAGACAAATCTGTCCCCCCTCCCCCCCTCCCCCAAGATGGAAAGTTTTCACTTTATCAGGAAAACGAAATTGCAGCCTCAATCAATCATTAACACCTATATGCATGGGCATTTTCAAGCCATTCCAATCAATTTTCAATTTCTGGCAATTATTTAAATGTAAAAAATCTTGTTTTGAAATGTTGAAGGTATTTAAAGGCCCCACCCTTGTCCATTTAAACTTTTGCAGGGCACATACAGACAAGCAAAACATTTGAAACATTTTATTATCCCTTTATACAATTATGTATTTACAATAATTTTGTAGTGCAGTGTAGCAGCAGACTTAGGCAAAACCTTATTGATACTTTTAGATACTTCTACTAATGGAATCTGCTCACTTCATGACCTCAAATTTTTTAAGGTATTTCACATATGAGGGGTGGGGATGATTGTCCCCTTAACCAATCGTATTTTAGAGTCACGAAATGATTTTCCACATTTACCTGTAACTGTTCTTCAGAAAGCATAAAATGTAGGTACACTGAGTAGAGCTGTTTTACCAAAAGTAAAAAACTGCCATCAAAATACGTAAGACTTTGTATTAATCTTAATATATGAATATAGCTTCAAAGCAGTTCATTCAAATACATGCTATATTTCTTAATGCTTTAAACAAAATTTATATAGAACATTACTCAAGGAAAAGGAACTGTTTTGCATTTTTTTTGTGCTGCCTGTAGCACCAATAGTTTTTTTTTAAGGAACCTTATGGATGGCCCCAGCCCATTAGTGGTGCAGACTTATTTTATTTATAGTGGCTGCCATGATATATCATTCTTGCTTGGCCCATGCTGCCCTCCGGTGCTCCTCTTGACCGAAATCACTGAAGTTAAGGTTGATTGAAGATCCGGACAGCATGTGGGTAATCTTCCGCCACTCGGCGATGACTTGAATAATCAGCGTGTTTTGGCGGGGACTCGAACCTAGTCCACACTAGGTCCTCGGGCTCATCACGCCCGCATGCAAAACCGTTCGGTCACCGTCACTTGGCTAAGAGCAAAGTTTCTTACTATTTTTTGGGGGACCTTGAGTGAAGGCTAGAAATGGTAATGTTAGGGTAGAGCTGAGGTGATTTAGACAATGTTAAATGTAAATTATATGCATATGATAACAACATTATTATTGTAGAGAATGTTAATGGTTTGGCTCTAGTGTTCTTGGGGACCCATAGCTGTATTTATGGTTTAGGACTTTATAATGTACCTCCTGTATTTAATAATTAAACATTAACCTATTTGTGGGTCAAACAAACGCTAACCCTCGGTTTGTCACATCCAACAAGTGGAAAAAAATAAAAGAAAATAGAATATGACTATTTATTATATATTATAATAGACATACAAATAGGAACTCTTACTTTGTTTCTATCATATAAACATATTTGTAGTATGAATTTTCTTTAAAAAAAAGTAATTGAATTAATTATTGAAAAAAAGTGTAAAATTGCTTGATAATTGATACTAGAATAAAATGTTATAATTAAAAAAAACTGTTCTGTTGAATTTCTTCAAATGTCTCCCACATCTTCCTGGTCATGTGGGCTACTGCTGGGGGGTAATTCATTATCCAGACTGGGTGCAAACTTTAGCAAAGAGTGGTGCAAGATAATATGTTTTTAGTTAGTAAAAGTTATTTCTATACACTGTAATCATATCTACATTGGCAGATATCAGTGAGTGAGTGATATTATGAAATATTAACCATTAACAATTGAAAAAGGGGCTTAAGGGTATTCATGATTACTATATGACTTACCTTGGTCGTATATGCTACAAAATTTTGTAGGTTGTATAAATGTGGTCTATGCACACAACTTTTTTGCTTTTCCTATATCTGAATCTTGTCTTTCTTCCTAGATTAGAGGGATAGACTGCACATCTGATGATGGCATAAAAAGCAGGAGCAGAAGCAGGGGATGGTGCATGGGACACCTGATAAATAGGGCACCTTATCTTGCTCGGCCGCTTGCTCTCTCTTCCGTTCTTTTCCCCCTCACTACCACATCCATAACGTAGTCACTACTATCCTTGCTACTTACCCCTGGTTTCTACATAGTCAACATGAAGCTCACTGTCATACAGTTCCTCGTCAGTTCCTCAAACAGTTAATTTTCCTCATCTGAGCTGACTTGCTCCAAATGATATTGCTTCCTATTCAGATAGTGCTACTTTTCTGTAATCGCAAGCTAAGGCACTCAAATTTTTTTTATTGTGATCATTCCTAAAAAAGCACACACACAGACACACACAAAAAAACAAAAAAACAAAACAAAAAACAAAACAAAAAAAAAACAAATAAATAAACAAATAAATAAATAAATAAATAAAGTAAAAATAAAGATAAAATGAATAAATAAAATATAAATAAATATACATGACACATGTATTTCATTATAAAAAATCACTAACCATGGGTGTCACACACCCAGTTTTCCATCTCACACCATCACTAACCCTGGGTGTCTCACATCCAAACAGAAGCCTATGTCCCAAACTATGGCAGGGAGTGTGTGTTGTGTCTTTATCTAAAACGGTTGGGAGTAGATTGAAGGAATTGGGATCTGTGGATCTCTCGCTGCCTGGGAACATATGGAAATGGCATGACATTACTAGGTTTGAGTGTGTCACAGACTTTGTCTTTGAAATATTATTATAATTGTAAATAATAATGTAAAAATTAAAAATATACTGTAACTCCAATATTAATTATTGTATTTAGTATCAATAAAATGAAAGATATATTTGCGTTGTTTTTTTTTTAGCCTAACTCTACAAGAGACTACTCATACTCGGCAAAAAAAATCATTGACATTTGAAGCTAGCATGACACATGTTCGGTCATTTTGCATCTGAGCAGGCAGCTCTTCAGTCTTCCTGTACAGCTATTATAGCATCATTATCAAGAGTCATTAATATACCTTCTACTCGCATCAACATAAAAGCCTGAAATACCTCTTTTAAGGTAAGGTAGTCGATCGATCTCGAATTTTATTTTAGAGGAAACTTCTCTCTCATGTGTGTAAACTGTACTGGTAAGAGTGAGCAAGAACTTATATGCATAACCTATTACATGGATCAGTCAGAGTCAACAAGTTGTTCTTGTGAAAGTGTAACATAAAGTCGATCCTTGATGAATTTTAGGTGGAACAACAACTACTCTACTGCCTTGCTTCTCCTCACACCTTAACCTTATAATCTTCCAGTGGTACTCTGTTTCAGCTTGCCATTTTCATCAGGAGCCATTTCTCCTGGCATAATTTTCTTCACTCACTTTTGACATTACATTGCATTGGGTGGTAGATGATGCGACATATATACGGTACTACACACTGAGGGGAACTGTTCACTGTCTCCCTAGGCTGGCCACTGGCCCACTGCCACAAGAACTGAACGTGTCTGCACCTAGTCTCTCTCTCTCTCTCTCTCTCTCTCTCTATCTATAAATCTATATATATATAAATATCTCTATATATATTTATATTTAAATATACACCTAGGGTTAGATTTTAAAGGTAAAATAAGTTACATTGCTGTACATGACATAGTGATAAACAGTATTGATAAATGCTGCTGTTGAAAAATCACTTGTAAGTAGATATGAATATATTTCCTATAATTTGTGAACAGGTTTGCAACTATTATTTTAAGCATTGTTTGCAGATGCTGGCACCAATGTAATCTAATCTTCAGTCACCTCACTGTTTTATGAGACTCTTTCACTAAAATGTTATCAAACAGAATCAGAATCAGTAAAATATATATTAGTAATTTTTATGATAAATACTGTGCTTCCATAAGATATAGAGGGTTCAAGTGGTTG
>NC_066511.1:10163264-10183264 GCF_024679095.1 Eriocheir sinensis
CGTTGACAGTCTCCTGTGCACAATTTTGCGGATATCTCAACCAGTTTTTCAGGGAAGCTTCGTGTCCAGCCATAATAGAGCCCACTAAATTTTTGATGTCAAAGGTCAAAGGTCAAGGTCAAGGTCGCACAAAACGTCAGATTAGCCATAACTTCGGTTTTCGTCATCGTAGAGACTTCAGACTTGGTTCATATTTTAGCTCATGAAAAGACGCACCTTGCATGGCCTTGACCTTGACCTCGAAAAGTTCGCCCTAGGTCAAACTTTCCAAAAAATAGAATTTCATCAAATTTCGAAACAAATGGTTCCAGATGGGGTAGGCGGTGGCTGAACTGATAGCAAGACGGCCCCGCGTTCAGGAGGACGCGAGTTCAATCCCCGACCGGTGCCACCAAGCTGGGATTTTTCAGCCGCCGCCGAGTGGCTTAAAAAAAAAAACTACCCACATGCTGTCCAGAAGACCACCTATCAACCCGGACTCTAGATTCTAGGTTTAAAGATGAGCTCCGGGAGGGCAGCATGAGCCAATGCAAGATGGCGCCACTATAAACACTCGCCTGCGCCAGAACGGGCTGGGCCGACCAGCAGTACCCACCGGGAAGAAGCCTTGGACCGGCCATCAGGATCCACCGGGAAGAAGCCTACCGGCGCAATAGGCCAAGACGTAAAAAAAAAAAAAAAAAAAAAAAGCACCTTGCATGGACTTGACCTTGACCTCGAAAAATTCGCCCAAGGTCAAAGTAAAAAAATGAATTTCATCAAATTTCGAAACAAATGCTTCCATATGATGCATAGGATCACAGTTGATGCCCATACTAATTATCAGGACAATCTTTGGCGGAGGTGTTCACTCTCCGAGTGCTTTGCGTCTAGTTCTTTTTGCGTCCTTGAGCTGCTCCTTTTCTGTTTAAAAGAGAAATGAATGATGGACCCAGATTTCCGGAGGTGTTTTCTTTTCCATCCTTCTCTCAATATGTCTCTCCCGTCCCTTGGTTTTCAGTGAAATATGAATAATAGAAATCCCCTGCAGCCCTTCCTTGTTCCACATTGTGTGTGTGTGTGTGTGTGTGTGTGTGTGTGTGTGTGTGTGTGTGTGCGCGCGCGCGCGCACGCTTGCGTGCGTGCGAGGGCGAGTGTGTGTGTGTGTGTGTGTGTGTGGCATAAGAAGATCGTCGTGTCTTTACATTTCCTATCGAGTTTCGTCTTGTATATTTTCTTCCCCCTTGCATGGTATTCATTTCTTTCGCTCATTTTTCACGGTGACACACACGAGGTCACACAGCTCCTTTCAGCGGCAATCAATCAAGTGCCGGTAATAGGAGACGCGGGGAAGTGGCGCTGCTGACCGCCGGCGAGGACCAGGAATCGATGGTGTCCCGTAGTATAATGGCCCTTTTGCTTGTGGTGGTGGTGGTGGGTGGTGGTGGTGTGGAGTGTAGTATGGGGGTTATGGTGGTGGTGGTGGTGGTAGTGTAAGGGTAATGTTGGTGGTGGGTGATGGTGGGTGGTAATGTGGTGGTTGTGGTGTGGGGATGATGGTGATGGTAGTGGTGTGGTGGTGGTGGTGGTGTGGAAATGACTGTGGGGGCTGGTGGTGGGGGGTGATGGTGGTGGTGGTGTGAGAATGACGGTGAGGGATGGTGGTGGTGGTAGTGTAGGGGTGATGGTGGTGGTGGTGAGAGAATTACGGTGAAGGCTGGTGGTGGTGGTAGTGTAGGGGTGATGGTGGTGGTGGTAGTGTAGGGGTGATGGTGGTGGTGATGTGAGAATGACGGTGAGGGCTGGTTGTGGGGTTGATGGTGGTGGTGGGGGGTGATGGTGGTGGTGGTGTGAGAATGACGGTGAGGGATGGTGGTGGTGGTAGTGTAGGGGTGATGGTGGTGGTGGTAGTGTAGGGGTGATGGTGGTGGTGATGTGAGAATGACGGTGAGGGCTGGTGGTGGGGGTGATGGTGGTGGTGGTAGTGTAGGGGTGATGGTGGTGGTGGTGTGAGAATGACGGTGAGGGCTGGTGGTGGGGGTGATGGTGGTGGTGGTAGTGTAGTGGTGATGGTGGTGGGGGTGATGGTGGTGGTGGTAGTGTAGGGGTGATGGTGGAGGTGGATGATGGTAGTTGTTGAAGTGGACGATGGTAGGGGTGATTACATCAGGGCGGAGTGTTAGGTTGGAGGGTAACACCGCTAATTGAGGAGTCTTCTCTTTGTGTTCCTGTTGCATAGTTACACACACACACACACACACACACACACACACACACACACGCATCTGTCTAGAATAGCTATTTACTGAGGATTTACAGCAATTATAGGAAGTCGTTATCAGACTTAACGAAAAAAAAAGTGAACATAGCCCAGTTAATTAACATTTTTTCTTCCGGCGTGAAGGGAAGAGCGCACTATATATTTCGAGGTGGATTTATCGCTCCCTCCATCTTCCACACACCACTCCTGCTTTATTTATTTATGAATTTATTTTTCTGGTCATTTATGGGAGGGAACAACCAGTACCCTACAATGCTGGCTTTTGGCAGTGTGGTGGAGCATCATTCATTGTCAGCTGGTACTAACAAACCCTTATAGTAGGATTACCGCTGTCTTATTGTGGCTGCACTAGATCGTTTAAGTACACAAGGCTGGTCACCGCACCAAAATAGTCGCTCCTGGAACAAATAGCCGTTCAAGAAACAGTGAATAAAGATGTATACTTAGGAAAACATGCAAACAAGTTCCACACGAGGATCGAATAAAAAAGGTCTGGAGTGCTTTCGGAAACAAGATAATAAAAGTGATACAATGAAAGGGGCTCCACCGAAGGGTTTTCAGTCTCCCGTCGTGATGTATGGATCAGAGACATGGACAGTGACCAAGTGTTTGAAAAGGATATTGAGAAGTGCCCAAAGAGGGATGGAGAGACTGATGTTGGGAATCACCATCATGGATAAGTAGAACTGCAAGTGGACAAGAAAATGAGGACAGTAGATGACGTAATATAGAAAAAAAATGGCTATAGTCAGAGCACATATGTAGGAGAGAGGGATTTGTAGGAGAGAGGATAACATATGAACGAGAAGTGACAGACTGACAAACAGACACAAGGGGAAGCCGTTCAGCAGATGATGTGATGAAATTAAAAAGTTTACAACCGTTTACAGCGAAATTGGAACCTAAAGGCACAGGACGTAAACGAATTGAAACACTTGATAGAGGCTTACGTCCTGGGGCGGAATGACGCAGAGAGATGATGGTGATGATGAATGTATTTGTTTATTTGTTATTTATTATTATTGACTTTTAGCACGATATCACTAATCAATCAATAATCGCCCGCATATGATTGGAATGATTTATGGTTTCCTCGCAACGACCTTTCGGCAATGTTTTCCTGGGCAATGATTTCTGTGTGGCGATGTTTTTCTCCTCCCTTTGACTCGAAGATCAGGTGTAGGCACAGGGCCCTTCCAGTAAATTGTTGTTGTAAGTCTATTTGTCTGTGCCTCAAACTTGCCACATGATTACTTTAAATTTTTTATTACCATTCTGCCTCCCATACTCCTGGCTTGTACGATACTTATTATATTTTTGCTCGCCCTCATGGTGTGAGTCCTTTCTACCGGCTTCACTGTGCCACTCTTTCGTGGCTGGCGGTGTTATATTATTTTATTTTATTTATTTATTTATTTATTTATTTATTTATATTTCTTTTTTCTTTTTTACGTTTCGCCTATGACGCCGATAGGCTTTTGTTGGTGGGGTCTGGTGGTTGGCCCAGCCCGTTATGGCGCAGGCAAGTGCTTATAATGGCGCCATCTTGCTTGGCTCATGATGCCCCCCGGAGCTCTTTGATAATATTTTAGAGAATCTAGAGTCTGGATTGATAGATGATCTTCAGGACATCATGTGGGTAGTTTAAGACCACTCGGCGGTGACTAAAAAATCGCCAGCTTGTCTGTAGAGACGGGCTGAACGCGAACCTGCGTCCTCCTGGACACCGCGCTGGCATGGTGACCACTCAGCCAGCATCTCCACCTCCCCTCTAAAAAATCTACCTCGTTAAATCTTTTCCTCCTGTTTCACACTCTGAACATGTCATATTTCTTTTTTGCGTGAGCGCACACACACACACACACACACACACACACGATGGAGCACAACAACGACCTTACAGTCTCTTTACATATTCCATATAATAGAGCTTGAGAGAGAGAGAGAGAGAGAGAGAAAGGAATCTTAATTTAATTGAAGCAACATAATAAGCTTTCGCGTGAACCCACACACCTGTTGGAAATCTGAGTAATCTGCCATATAATTGAAATTGATCATGTCCCTCATTTATCCTATTGTATCCCATTCCCAAAGCTTAGGCATTATCACCTCTCGGGCCCGCGGCAGCTGCGACACAAAGACCACGCCGCAACTAAGGCTCCGGTGGACACACATTACCTCAGGAGTTTCGTTCTTGGGGCCGTCACACGCTCGTCGCCTCCCTCCCCGCCCCGGCGAGATTCCCAGCATCGAGAATAATTTATTATTTCCAGATTTGGATGCGAACACAGGCGGCGTTCTTATTACATTCTTGTTTTGGTGCGGCATCAAGCGGAGAGGAATGGGAGACGAGGAGAAAGGCGAACGAACGCGGGGAGGCAAGGGCAGTGAGGCTGGTGGTGGTGGTGGTGGCCTTTGTGGTGGCAGTGAGGCTGGTGGTGGTGGTGATGGTGGTGGTGAATGGAGCAAAAATATGGATTGGGGATGATATATTTCTCTCTCTCTCTCTCTCTCTCTCTATATATATATATATATACATAGGAATACATAGGAAGAACAGACACCAGAAGACCTATCGGTCTATGGCGAGGGTGTCTGTTTACTACCGCTACTACTAGTAATCTACGTGTGGTAGGACAGGACAGAAAAGATGAAGGCTCCTCCCCACCCACCTCTCCCTCCGGCAACGTGCCGGCAGGAAATAGTTAGAAGAGAACACCATGTACCTTTAAGGAAGAAAGGGACATGGAAATTTTACAGTAAAGAGAGAAATAAGAGGAAATTACTACCCTTAACTTACACTACTGGTAACCTAAGCTGTGGGGGAAAATGACTTCATTACATAAGAACATAAAAACACAGAAACACAAGGAGAATGGAAGAGGACGAGTGGCCTGCACAGGGCAGCCTCAGGATCCCCCCTAATACTCAAGATGGGTGAGGTGTAGTTTCAGGGGCACAGGTGGAGGCTTGATCCTCGTTTTACCGGCGGTACTAGGCACGGCACCAGTAACCTGTCACCTTACTGCACCCACACCTCACTCCACCTGTCATGCGGACATTAACTGTTGCTTTACTCTATTGTTAACTTACGCTACTTGCAATCTAGGTTGTGGGGGAGAATAATATGAATTTAGGTTGACGTCTTGCTGCAATCTGTCTGAAAACATGCGAAGAAGGGTTAGTATAATCTTATATCCCTGAAATACTTATCCAATGAAGACTTGAAGCTATTGATACTCTGTGCGCTAACTACTGACGGTGGGAGTCTATTCCAGTGATCGACGACTCTATTATTGGACAAAATTTTGCGCATCAATGTGTTACATCGGTTTCCCTTTAACTTCATACCGTTGCTGCGTGTTATTGTGTTGGTGTCTCTCTGAAATAGACTATCTGGGTTAATGTTGTCGAATCCATTAAGGATTTTGAACACTTTAACTAAGTCTCCTCTTATCCTTCGCTTTTTTAGGGAAAACATATCAAGACGCTTTAAACGCTCGTCATATGGCAAGTTTCGGAGCGCTGGAATTTGTTTGGTTGCTCGTCGCTGTATCCTTTCTAGCAAAACTTGATCTTTGATATAGTTCGGTGACCAGAACTGAACGGCGTATTCTAGGTGTGGTCTTACAAATGCTAAATATAATCTTTTCATAAGTTCGGGTGATTTATAATCAAAGTTTCTTGAGATTAATCCTAACATCATATTGGCTTTTTTACTCGCTGCAGAACATTGATCACTCATTTTAAGAGTGTTACTGATAATGACACCAAGATCTTTTTCTTGTTTTACTTCGCTGAGCTCATGTCCTTGAATCTGATATTTAAAGTTAGAGTTTTTTTCACCTATGTGCATTACTTTACATTTATCTACGTTAAAACTCATTTGCCATTTTTCGCTCCAGTCGGCAAGTCTTATTAAGTCTGATTGAATGTTTTCGCAACTTTGACTGTTCATTACCGTACCTCCTAATTTGGTGTCGTCGGCTACTTTTGATAGAATATCAGTTTCTAAGTCGTTCACGTAAATTATGAATAGTGTTGGCCCCAGGACCGAACCTAGGGGCACGCCACTGGTGACGGGTTGCCAATCCGATGCTTCACCATTAAGAACTACACGTTGTTCTCTGTCGGTGAGCCAGTCATGAATCCACGCACATAGATGGTCATTAATACCGTGGGAACGCAGTTTAGAAATAAGTCTAACGTGAGGAACTTTATCAAACGCTTTCTGAAAATCTAGGTAAATTACGTCATATGGGCTTCGGGCGTCCCAACATGTATAAACATCGTTGAAAAAAAGTTAATAGGTTGGTAAGGCAAGACCGATTACTACGAAATCCGTGCTGACTATCAGTTATCAAATCATTTGTTTCAAGGAAAGTGATCATTTTATCCCTGATCATTTTTTCGAATAGTTTAATTAGGACAGACGTAAGGCTGATAGGACGACAATTACTGGCTTGTTTTTTATCTCCTTTTTTAAAGATCGGAGTAATATTGGCTTTTTTCCACTCGAGAGGCACACTGGCCTGTGCTAATGACTTGTTGAATATTAATGTTATGGGTAATTCTAGCTGTTGACTACATTCTCTCAACACGCGAGGAGATAAATTGTCGGGGCCCGGAGATTTATTTGGATCTATTTTCTGCAGGTACGCACGCACTCCGCTGATATCATTGTCTCTCTCTCTCTCTCTCTCTCTCTCTCTCTCTCTCTCTCTCTCTCCATGCAATCGTCCACAATTTCGATTATATATATTTCTATATATATATATATATATATATATATATATATATATATATATATATATATATATATATATATATATATATATATATATATATATATATATATATATATATATATATATATATATATATATATATATATATATATATATATATATATATATATATATATATATATATATATATATATATATATATATATATATATATATATATATATATATATATATATATATATATATATATATATATATATATATATATATATATATATATATATATATATATATATATATATATATACACATATATATCACCTTATTCGTTGCTTCAACGCCTAAATCGGTATATTTATTAGTCTATTTTATACCTCAGAAGTTTAGGTGAACATGTATCCATTGCTGCCGGACGATTGTTGAAGTTTCAATTTATATTGATCCATTCTCAAGATTAGCACCTGATTTTCTTTAGCGTCGCATTAGTCTCTTTATATACATTTTTTTTTACGAATGAGTTTGTAATATGTCGACTTGGTGCTGCGAAAGTCCAACACTTCTAATTAACTCCGTCCCAAAGATGGAATTAAGCAGCCAAACTAGCCACATAATGTAATACTAATGGGACGTCTAAAAAATCTGACAAAGAGGAACACATTGGTTAAATATGCACAGATAGTCCAGATTCGGCTATGAAGATCGTAGCTAGGCTTGCCGCAATCACTAAACCATGAAGGTGTTAGGTTGTATCTCCCTCTTGTTGGCTTTCTCTGAAATCCACTGCTGGTAATACATACGAATAATGAGTTTCTGTCGAATTATTCATAATTAGCAGGACGTGTTTGTTTCGTTTCGCTGCTGTAGCACCTCCTGCGCCACGTAAGTCTGATTATCCCCAGAATATAGGGTTGTTAATGGGGCCTATGAGTAATAGTTTCCGGTGAGGGAAGATAAGGAGGTGGGGAGGCATTGAGTGGAGCAGCGTGTGTCGCGATCATTAGCGTGGTACCGCCTAAGACCCTCAGGAGAACAATTCTCTCCCAGGCAGGGTGGAAGACCTATCATCGTTAACGAGCACGTACATGCACTCCTTGTATAGGTGGTATTCGTGGGCCACTTTCCTGCGATTTGAACTACGAGCTTGGCAAGAAAAGTGCAGTAGTCGCGGTATACATTTAAATGACGTTCATTACGAGACGAAGCATTGCCCAACCTTACCAACCTGCAATCATATAACTTTCAGATATTTACGTTAACGGTGTGCAAAAATGTCAAACCTTTTACTTTTTTGCAAGAAAAAAGACATTTAGTACAAACTAGTCTGAACACACACACACACACACACACACACACACACACACACACACACACACACACACTACAAAGTTCAATATCCATTCCTCACGTCACTGAATAGTGTTGCCTTTAATTTGTTTATTTTTTTACGCCGATTCTCGGAATTCCATTGAATTTTTCACAAGTGTGCCCAGCTAGTGTCCTCAAAGTAACGAGTATCCACCTCGGGCACCAACCTCGCGATGAAAAGGGCAGCGCTGCCTTGAGAGCTAGTTGGTATCAATTGAGGATATTTGTAAAAAAAAAAAAAAATGCACCACAGAGGTAAACCGTCACTGATTAATTATTTCAGGTGTCAATGAGGTTGCTGTTTAATATTTTTTTCTTCAGAAATGTCCGCATTTTGGGGGGAATATTGAATATGCTACTATAGATAGTTTTAGTCTCTACTAATTTCTTTTTCTTTGACAGTCAACATTAACTGTAATAGATTTTCCTTGGTTAGGGAAACTATTGTAATCACTATCATTGTTTTATTTCCCTAACAGCCAAGTGGAATATGAGTCATGTTGAGTCGGGATGTCACAAGTACGGTGCCGTGCCGCGCCTTGTCGGCAGGACGCGGTGGACTGACCCTCGCTGAGCCTTTACTGCTACCCTCCAGTCACCCCCTCCACACAACCACCACCACCACCACTCCCGACCTGAGGCGACTAGTACCATTATAACTACGACCATCACACCTCCCCGCTGAAGTGAAAGGTAAAGGACACGTTCCTCCAGTTACTTCTGCAGTTGTTTGTGTGATTCGTGTTAGGGACAAGTTTATGTTCTTCGTCGCACGGTGGTTGCGTGTTTTACAAGAGTTCCGTCAGTGTTCAATTTCCGCGGGGTCACAACACTTCCTCAGTCATGAAGTGCAAGTGTTCATTAGCCTCCCACGTGCGTTGAGATTAAATTTATACATATACGAAACACTTCACCTGAGCATGGTATCCTGGAACCTTTCATTAGGTGGGTATGATATTGCTCTATATTTCAGGTGTTTGTGTTTCTTTATTCATAGAAGTGGTGTTTGCAGTTGGTGTGGGTGAGTGGTTTTGTCACAGCACCACAGCAGAAAGAGCGACGATATCTGTAAACCCGCCACCGTTATCGCTACTCAGGGTGCGGGGGATGATATTGTTGTTTATTTCTGGAGTTTTTATTCATAGAAGTGGTGTTTGCAGTTGGTGTGGGTGGGTGGTTTTGTCACAGCACCGCAGCAGAAATAGCGGCGATATCTGTAAACCCGCCTCCGTTACCACTACTCATCATGGCGCGAGGCACTACTACTAGGCTCGTAACACTACATTCCAGCCACCCCACTCACGGGACGAACAGCCTCATTACAGCACTAGAGGGGAAGAAAAGTGTTATTGTATCTATCACGCGACCGGAACTAGTCTCGTAACTAATCTCACCTCGATGGAACGCCGTAAAGTGTCGTGGGAAGAAAGATATAGTAAGCGAGTAAGTAAAAGGAAACATGTGTTGGTGTTTTTCGTGTGGTAATAAATCCATCACAGTGCGTTTTTTAGGGGTTAGTCAACAACGTAAGCACTAAAATGTGGAAGTAAAAAGAATGAGCTTTTTTTCACAATTATATCCCATTACAGTTGTTACAGTGTCGTTTCCTCATTGCACTCACCACATTACGTATTTCCCCTACTTAGTTAGTTAATTAGTACGTTTTGGGGCAGAGTATTGAGTTCCACCAAAACGATAATTCATTGTTTCGTTAGAGGGAAAAAGACGAAAAGGATGGTGAGAGTATAGGAAAATTCAACCCTTCTAATATAGCTAGGAGTATGATTTTTTTGGGGTGATGTCTTTTTCCATCGCTGTATGCCGTCCACATGAATCGCATAGATTTACACACACACACACACAAAAAAAGAGAATTTTAGAGGTGGAGTTGTGACCTTAACAAGAGGAAGGTTTGACAAGTACTCGTATATCTATGGTACTTCAGTTTTTATTATTTATTGATATATAGTTTCAGTTTATTTGTAGTGAGGTAAAAATCCAAACTGTAGTAACTCTTTTCAGTAGCTCAGCCTCGTTTTTTTTCAGCCCCCACTAACTTGGTGAACTGAGGCAAAGCGGGCTTTTGGGTGGGAAGAATTAGTGGAACTGATTCACAATTTATCGGGGGATTTCGCTTCCATCCAATTACTATTGGGGAAATTTGCTTCCGATACCAACACGCCCCTTTTTCTACTACCCCAACTGCTTATCGTAACTTAGAGGATAGTGACCTCCCCAAACAGTGAGCCATTCCCATCGGTTCTCGGAGCTATTGCAAAGATATTACGTGTTTCCTCTAATATTTTTGCATGCATGTCAAGGTCTTTCAACTTTCCTTTGTGCTGTGTGCGTTGCAGTATTCTAAGAGACACGGAACTATTGCAAAAAAATACCCACATTATTATGTAATAGCTTAGTTTATTTATTACTTTGGGTTGCTTGCCGTATTTACCATATTTAAGAATTTTCCCCGGTAGTGTTAACTTCATAACGATTGCCTTGGAGCACGCCGACGCCACAGGGATAAATAATTAAGTAAAATATTAGTTCAGTTTTTTCCCTCGATACGTCAAAACGTACTAATGATTGCAGAAAACATGGAATGACGCAGTTGTCCACTTCATGCTTGCAGGTACTACAGGAAGGAAGCTATTGCCATAGACTGATCAATGCTTTTAACTGTCACTGAACTGATACGCTCTCGTGGTCACGGACTCCCCCCCTCCTCCCAACCAAAAATATCAGGGTTGTATTTCCAAGACATAATTAAATTTCTGCATAGCACGTTATTTCCTCAACGTTGAAACTGAAAAAAAAATTGAGGAAATGAAATTAATATAGATGGGTATTTTTGCCACGGAAAAAAGCTTGCTGCCTCCTGCCTAATTAAATGTCATTGTTGTATCTAGAATGGAAGACGGAAAAGAAAGTAAGATGAGAACAACACTTCGCGGAACTGCTATATATTTTTTCTTCCCCACCCCCCCTCCTTTCTCTCTCTCTCTCTCTCTCTCTCTTGTTTGTCGAATCTATTAACGTTCTATAACGAGCTTTTTGCAGTCTATGATGTTTCTAAATCACTTGATATTAATTTTATTTGGACTTCCAGAATGCGTTTGATAAAGTCCCACACTACAAGTTGCTTCATAAAATCAAGGAAATAGGTATCGGGGGTAAGCTTCACGAATGGATCAAGTACTGCCAAAGCAATAGAAAGCAAAGAGTTGTAATAAATGGAGTGACCTCTGAGTGGATGCCAGTCACTAGTGGTGTCCCCCAAGGCTCTGTCCTGGGACCCGTTCTCTTCGTCATTTACATCAACGACATCGACCTTGGTCTCAATAATTTCATTAGTAAATTTGCGGACGACACGAAAATCGGCAATGTGGTACTTACGGAATGTGACAGGCGGAGCCTACAAGAAGATTTGCGTAAAATATCAGATTGGTCAGTAAAATGGGAACTGCCTTTTAATATAAACAAGTGCCAGATTCTGCAGGTTGGATCTAGAAATATAAAGAAGGACTATGAAATGTGCGGCGTTAAAGTTAAAGGCGTTCACTCGGTCAAAGATCTTGGCGTCACAGTCGCGTCTTACCTCAAGTTTTCCCAGCAGTGCAACGAGTCCGTTAAAAAAGCAAACAGGAAGATCGGTTTGATTAAGAAATTTTTTTCATTCAAGAATAAAGATGTTATGCTACCTTTGTATAATAGTTTCGTCAGACCTCATTTGGAGTATGTCGTGCAGTTTTGGTCTCCCCACCATGCGAAAGACATTGCTAAATTAGAAGGTGTTCAGCGTAGAGCAACCAAGATGATTCCTTCATTCCGAAACAAACCCTACGAGGAAAGGCTGTCACATCTAAACCTGTTTTCTCTTGAAAAACGCCGCCTCAGAGGAAAACTGATCGAGTGCTTTAAAATACTTAACGGTTTTACCAACGTGGATCCGACCAAGCTGTTTGTGATGGATGATTCGACACGAACGAGAAATAATGGCGCTAAACTCAAATGTAGACAAGTTCATTCAGATTGCACAAAATTCCTTTTCACTAATGCTGTCGCTCGAGATTGGAACAGATTACCACCATCAGCGGTGCAGTGTAACTCAATTGCATCGTTTAAGAATAATCTTGACCGCTGTCTCCTCTATCTCAATGTTCACTAGGTCAGTGTCAACGCCATGGTGGCCGCATAACAACTGTCACTTAGGTTTAGGACAAACCACCTAGTTTGGACCCTTGGGCAGTGTGGTCTGGTTATCTATGTAATTCTCTCTCTCTCTCTCTCTCTCTCTCTCTCTCTCTCTCTCTCTCTCTCTCTCTCTCTCTCTCTCTCTCTCTCTCTCAGCTAAAACCAACATTGTGACAGCTGCCTCGCACGATCCGCCCTTAAAAACGTAGAACCACTAACGTCACTGCTAAAAGGAGGAAAGAATCGCTCACACCGCAGTTTGCCTTTCAGCCGAGACCCGTTCAGCGCTAAAACACCCTCGCGGTCCTCGCCGTGAATGAAGGCTGCTGCGGTAATGGCGGGAACAGGGAAAGGCAAACATCGAGGCAACACAAGCATCACGGAAGCATTAAAAGCACCAGCACTACTAATACCGTCACCACCACCACTACCACTACTAGAACCGCTGTCACCACCAGTACCACCACCACCTCTATCACGACTATTACCACTACCACCACCATCACAGCAAGTAGTTTTGAGAATCCTCTCTCTCTCTCTCTCTCTCTCTCTCTCTCTCTCTCTCTCTCTCTCTCTCTCTCTCTCTCTCTCTCTCTCTCTCTCTCTCTCTCTCTCTCTCTCTCTCTCTCTCTCTCTCTCTCTCTCTCTCTCTCTCTCTCTCTCTCTCTCTCTCTCTCTCTCTCTCTCTCTCTCTCTCTCTCTCTCTCTCTCTCTCTCTCTCTCTCTCTCTCTCTCTCTCTCTCTCTCTCTCTCTCTCTCTCTCTCTCTCTCTCTCTCTCTCTCTCTCTCTCTCTCTCTCTCTCTCTCTCTCTCTCTCTCTCTCTCTCTCTCTCTCTCTCTCTCTCTCTCTCTCTCTCTCTCTCTCTCTCTCTCTCTCTCTCTCAGGTAGGATGGACGCACTCTTACTTTTCAGCCTTATTTTTTGATGGAATTTTGTTAGTAAACAGAGAGAGGTGGGGTGAATAGGGAGTCAGGGCGGCGGCTCCATTCACGCGCAGACCCACGCAAACACTGAAGAGAATCCACATTGTGAGGCCTCCTGTGACCCCTCTTTTTTTATCAAGGGTAGAGGCAGAAGAGGGGGACGAGTTAGGGAAGGTACAGTGGGTGGGGTGGGGTGGATGGGGGGCAGGATAGACAGCTGGAGTGCACGGTCGTATGGTGTAGGTTTATTAATAGTTCAGTTGTGAGGATGGTTTATGGGGCATCTTGTTTGTATGTATGGCCCATCTCTCTCGTCACTGTTTAGGTTAGTCGCATCTTTCTACCAAGGCGTCATGGTACTCAAGGGTTCCAAAAGAGGCCACAATCTGGGTTCCGTCGTTTGTGTAATATGGAATGACCATGCCATGCATTTTTTTTCAGAGCATGGTGATGTGAGATGATGATGGGCTGCTCTGAGGCATGCCGCTTAGTAAGGGTGATGTTGCTGAGTTGACTGAAGTGGATGCTCAACGTGAACGGAGGAAATCACATAATAATTAATTTGCCTATTCAATCTGTCATTCGAAGGGGCAGTAACTTGCATTGCAGAGCTGAGTGGTTAGCGTGACGGCCCCGCGTTCAGGAGCTCCAGGAGGGACGCGGGTTCGAATCCTGGCCGCCGCACAGCTGAGGTTTTTCAGTCACCGCCGAGTGGCCTAAGACTACCACATGCTGGCCTGAAGACCATCCATCAACCACGGCTTTAGATAACCTCTCCAAAGAGAGGCTCAAAGTTGAGTTCCGGGGGGCAGCATGAGCCAACACAAGATGGCGCCACTATAAACACACGCCTGCGCCAGAACGGGCTGGGCCGACCATCAGGCCCCACCGGGAAGAAACCTCGGGCTGACCATCAGGCCCCACCGGGGAGAACCCTACCGGCGCAATAGGCCGCGACGTAAAAAAAAAAACAAACAAACAAAAAAAACCTTAACGTCTGTGATACGGGAGATAATTGTGCAGTTTGTGGCTTGTCTTTTCGCGAATCTTTTCAGCAGTGATAGAAATAGGGTAATATTGCTCAGTAATTGTAATGATAAAGATCTATCACAGCGATTTTAGAGTGCTAGTAATATATCATATTTTTGCTACTGTGGTAAGAACATGATCAAAATAATAAATGACAGTACATTTTATAAAAAAAAATATATATATTACGGACTTTTCACTTTATCAACATTTTTCTTACAACTACTTAATCATTATTAAACAAGTATGTGGCAGGAACCATGGTTGACCGACAGCCGGGACCAGCACTTATTCATCATCTCGCGGCGGCGCCTCGCCCCGACCTTACGTGCACCGTACTGAGCCCTTGTCACTCCCCTGCGTCGTTCTCACACCATTGGAAGCTCAGCAACCAATGACGTAGCGCTTACCCTGCTCGGCCTCGCTGTGCCATTGTTCGCCCAGGACGTAATTGGGCATTAACCGCAAAGACGCCTCATTAGTGGTGTCTGCAGGGGTGAGGGAGAAAGTTGTGAGAGTTGTCGCGCTAAAACAAGGATCTAGAAAAGGACTAACGGAAGTTTCTCTCTCTCTCTCTCTCTCTCTCTCTCTCTCTCTCTCTCTCTCTCTCTCTCTCTCTCTCTCTCTCTCTCTCTCTCTCTCTCTCTCTCTCTCTCTCTCTCTCTCTCTCTCTCTCTCTCTTTTTTTTTAATCAAGGGTATAGTACGAAGAGGAAGTGGGTCTCTCTCTCTCTCTCTCTCTCTCTCTCTCTCTCTCTCTCTCTCTCTCTCTCTCTCTCTCTCTCTCTCTCTCTCTCTCTCTCTCTCTCTCTCTCTCTCTCTCATATAAAAACAATCATAGTGATACACAGTGATAATAACAATAATAATAATGATAATAATAATAAAAAAAAAAAAAAAAAAATAATAATAATAATAATGATAATAACGGTGATAATATAAAAACCTGTTAGCGTTGGTGGTTCTGAAGCATCGTGGAGGCTGCTTCTGGAACACCACTCAAGTATCATAATTTTTTTTGTTATTATTCTTTACACGGTCTTCTTACAAGTCTACGTCCGTTCCTTGCATGTTCAGGAATCGAGCTTTCAGTGATTATCCTTCCTTTATAGTCAGGCTGAAATGAAGTCGGAATAGGAGACTATCAGGCGAAAACCATTACTTTCACGCTAATGATATGAAGAGATATGCCAAGTCTGTGTTTAGAACTGAGGATTATCAGACATTATTTATCCTCTGCTAATGAGCTTCAAGGAGGAAACAGGCCTATTAAGAAAGCGCCATGCAGACCAGGGGAAAGGATGATCACACTGATGAGGTTGTGTGTGGTGGGAGGGACGAGGGGAAAAATAACTCACTACTTACAATTTTGAACTTCAGTATGGAAGCTGATTAATTAGATAGCGTACTAATACAGGTGAGAGGAAACATATCTTGGTGAGTGGTAAAGGTTGTGAAAGGTGAGAGGGATGGACGTATAGGTACACAGTGGGAGGTGAGAGGGATGGAGGTATTGGTACAGAGTGGGAGGTGAGAGGGATGGAGTTGCGGTGAGAGGGATGGAGGTATTGGTACACAGTGGGAGGTGTGAGGGATAGAGGTATAGGTTGAGAGTGAGAGGTGAGTGGGGGTGAGAGGGATGGAGGTATTGGTACATCGTGGGAGGTGAGAGGGATGGAGTGGGAGGTGAGAGGGATGGAGGTATAGGCTGAGAGTGAGAGGTGAGAGGGGTGAGAGGGATGGAGGTATAGGCTGAGAGTGAGAGATGAGAGGGGTGAGAGGGATGGAGGTATAGGCTGAGGTGAGAGGGATGGAGAGGGGTGAGAGGGATGGTGGTTTTGGATGATTTTGAGAGGTGTGAGGGGTGAGAGGGATGGAGGTATAGGCTGAGAGTGAGAGATGAGAGGGGTGAGAGGGATGGAGGTATAGGCTGAGAGTGAGAGGTGAGAGGGGTGAGAGGGATGGAGGTATAGGCTGAGAGTGAGAGGTGAGAGGGGTGAGAGGGATGGAGGTATAGGCTGAGAGTGAGAGATGAGAGGGGTGAGAGGGATGGAGGTATAGGCTGAGAGTGAGAGGTGAGAGGGGTGAGAGGGATGGAGGTATAGGCTGAGAATGAGAAGTGAGTGGGGTGAGAGGGATGGAGGTATAGCCACATTAAATAATCGCCGTTACTGACAGTGGCGGCAACTTTTTGAAGCCCCGAGCGGCAGGTAATATTTTAGGTTATTGGCTAGTCGGGACGTGACCGGCTTTGGGTATAAACGTACGTCCTACATAAACAAGCGAGTGTAGGCCGTGGTTACGCGGGGAACTTTTCGTATTGGTTTTATGAATTCGCTTTTGGTGGTAGGAGTCGTCATTTGTCTGTCTTGTTTATGTAATGGAGGGGTAGTAGGGGAAACGAGGATGTAGAAATCGATCGATGTGCACTGCCAAAGCCAATCTATTTTTGTTTCACTTAATTACAGCTTATTCATTCCCATTCGTCGATAAATAGCTATTAATTTATCACCAACCGAATGTAGTGTCAGGGATGTTCGTTAATATCACGTAGAACTATTTATCAAAGAGTAGAATTGAGAATCGTGCATAACAGACATCTGTGTATATACTTTGTCATTTGTGTGGTGAACGTAGCTGGAAGGAAGGAAGGTTACGAGGTGGCAGGTGGCAATTGAGGGAGAGGGGGATTATAACAACAACAAAAAAGAAAGGTAAATAAATGACTGTGCCGCAGACTGAGAGTTCATGTGTGTTTTGACTGAAGAAGCCACGACATGCAACTGAGTCTAATGTAGTGCCGAAACTGACCTCTCGTACTGACTTCTTTTTTCATGTAGCGGCCTTTTTTTTCCTGTTTTTGTTGCTTTTGAACTGCTTCCATTGGTGTCAAGAAGAAAAAGGTGTGAGGACGATACGTATGAGATGCATCAGAGGGTAAGAATAGGTACGACAATCGATAGAAAAGCTTCCGAGTTTGTCAATAAAAAGGAGCGGGGAGAGTCAACACGGAGCTGGTGATGAACGGGCCACTCAGCTCACACTTCAGTCGTCTTGCAGGAGGGCGTTACCAGCCGCCTCCTCATGCAATACTAAAGCAGTTCATGTGTGTTTGGTCTGAAGGAAAAAAAGAATGTCGTGAAAGAAAGGAACGTGTGGGAGTTATCACCTGGTAATCATTGCTGCGAAAGGTGAAAGAGAAATTATGTCAGAGGTCAATTGACTGAACAAGCAAGAGGGATCAATTAAGCGGAGACGAATTGCTCTTATTGAAGGCTGGCTTGTTTGTTAGGGTCGTGGTGTGTGCAAGGGAGCGGAGTGGGGAGGGAGAGAGGGGAGAGGGAATGCCTGTGGGTGGATATCAGAAAGGAAGAGAGGGAAAGTATGATGAGAAAGAGAGGGAAAATATGATGAGGAAGAGAGGGAGGGGGAGAGGAAGATGTGAGAGGGAGAGAGGGAAGGGGAGAGGGAGTGTGTGAGAGGAAGAGAGGAGGAGGGGAAAGGGAGTGTAGGAGGAAGAGAGGGAGGGGGAGAGGGAGTGTGAGAGAGGAAGAGGAGGAGGGGAAAGGGAGTGTAGGAGGAAGAGAGGGAGGAGAGGGAGTGTGAGGGGAAGAGAGGGAGGGGGAGAGGGAGAGTGAGAGGAAGAAAGGGAGGAAGAAAGTAAGTGTGTAAGAGGAAGAGAGGGAGGGGGAAAGGAAATGTGTCGGGGTGGATATCAAAGAGAAGAGAGGGAAAATTGAGTAGAGGAAAGGTGGGTGAGGCGGGTATGAAAAGATAAGAGAAAGTAAGGGAAAGAGGAGGGAGTGAGTGAAGGAACGGGGGATGTAGAGACGTAGATTGAACAAGGGGATGATATCGGAGAAGCGAGGGGAGGTGGAAGAGAGAAAGAAGGAGTGAGTATAGAGAAGAAGTAAAGAGAAGGGCAGGGAACGGGGAATGTAGAGAAATAGAGTATAGCAATGATATTGGAGAAGCAAGGGGAGGTGGAAGAGAGAAGGAAGAACAGAGTATAAGGAAAACGTGAAGAGAAGGGCAACGGGATATAGGGGAATGAGGGAGAAGGGGTGAGTATTGGAATCAGAACCACCTCTCCTCCCCCCTCACCCCCCTCCCGTAGTGATAAAGGCAATAATTGGGGCGCCCTCTGAGTGAGGACGAAATAAAATGAAAAAAAGAGCCGCCGGAATATATGATGTGTTTAATTAATGTCAAGAGAGTTTATTTCAATGCGTATTTTTCTTGTTATTGTGCAGTGAACTACTTTGTAATTACTTCCAAATAGGCGATAGGGGCCGTGCGTGTGAGCCGTATATCGCCACGAGCACACACACACACACACACACACACACACACACACACACACACACACACACACACACACACACACCATCCCCTTCCCCCCTATCACTCCACATACCATCTCCTCCCCTCCTCCCCCTCCACTCCCCCTTCACCCGACACACACCATCCCTCCGCACCATTCCCTCCCCCTCCCCACACACAGGGCTGCTACTGGTGCACAGGTCCTGGTAGCCGCTCGCCTGCACGCCACACACAGTCACACACACAATACGCGGGCAGCTACAATTTGTTAAAGCCCTGACCAGGAATTATGCTGAAATATTAATCCATACTTCATGTTCCAATTACCATCAATCCAACTATTGCTCTTTCAAATATACGCTTGATGCATACATAATGAGGGGCGGCGGTAGTGCGCAACCCCCCACACCCACACTCAGACTCATCCACACCCACACTTATGCCAACACCCCCCACCCTCCTAAACATACATACATACATACACACACACACAACCCCCTCCCCCTGAAAAAAAAAGATGGTTAAAAACTTGTCCTGGTGTCCAATGCGCCGAGGGAGTGGTAGCTGTTGTGACCCTGATATACCTCCCCTCCTCTTCTCCTGCCCCTCACCCCCAACCCTCCTCCCCACCTTCCCCTTTTCCCCTCTTCACCTTTCTCTCCCTTGACCTCCCTCACCTTCATTCTCCCTCACCTTCCCCTCTCCACCTTCCTCCCCCCTTTCCCTTCCCTCCATCATCATCCTCACTTTCCCCTGCCCCTCACCCTCACCTTTCCCTCCTCACTTTCCTCCCTACGACCTCCCTCACCTTCCCCCTTCACCTTCCCCTCCCTTCACCCTCATCCTCACCTTCCCCTCTTCACCTTCCTCCCCCTTCCTTCACTTTCATCCTCCCTCAATTTCCCCCCTTCACCTTCCTTCCTCCTTCCCCTTCCCTTCCCCTCTTCACCTTTCCCGTCTGCTTATCTTCCTCTTCCCCATTCAGCTTCCCCTCCTTTCCTTTCTCATTTCATCTTTCCTCTCCCTTTCACCCTACCTTCTCCATTTTCATCCTTCTCTATCATCACTTCCCCGTTACTTTTCCCCTTCATCTTTTTTCACCTTCAACCTTCACCGTTCACCTTCTTACCCTCTTACGTTCATCTTCATCTTCTTGCC
>NC_066511.1:10185764-10258264 GCF_024679095.1 Eriocheir sinensis
CAGAGAGAGAGAGAGAGAGAGAGAGAGAGAGAGAGAGAGAGAGAGAGAGAGAGAGAGAGAGAGAGAGAGCACGTTTTTGTGATATTTATTAATGTATTTCACAAGATGTCTTCATGCCAAAGCATTTGTAATGTTGTCATTTCCTTTCAAGTTGACGAAACTAGAATTCCAACACGTACTCCAAATGCACATCTCAGGAAATGATTGTTAATAGGCGCACCTAACATCACCATAGCCGATCCAGGATTCAGGACATTTCCTAAGGTAGAGGAGGTAACGTTGTAATTGTATTTTGCTAAAAAATTCTCATAACCAAAAGCTAACTAAAATTATGAGTATTCTTTTTCTTGAACACAACACTGAATAAACAACAGAACAATAATATGAAAATACGTATAGCCACCGTTGCCAGATTGTCGCACTCAGAGCATAGTATTTACCGGTTTCTGACGCCTAACTATTGCCAAGAAACATCAGAATTTAATTCTTAACGATAACTATAAATTAGTTTCGTTATTTTAGCCCAGAAGACAGTTTGGGGTAGGAAGTCGGGAAATATAATCGGCTGAGTACGACAATCTGGCAACGTTGAGGCTGTAGCTCCGAGGCCAGAAGCAGCGGGCACGCCATTTTGAGGGTATTAGATACCTGAAATAGCATATTTTTACTGCGCGAAGCAGGTGATGTCACTTATTGTGACTTCGTGAGCTTTCATATTTATCTATTTGTGTATATTTCATGGTGGCAAAATTTAAATTATTAGTTTCATTTTTACTAGTGACACGAATTTGTGACTTTTTCACAATAGAATTTCACTCTAATAAGTGAATCAGACCCCACAGAAATATTACCAGTGTGTGTATGAATGAATACAGAGATAAGCACATACTTTGATTTAACTCTAGGATGTCTCGTGGATCATTAGTAAATAAAAACAAAATATCCGGATAGGCTACTTTATGTATAGCCCGCTGCCTTCAATGGCCCTCAAAAAGCAGTCCCTCCGCCAAGTTTGTGCCCCACATTTGGTGCTGTTAGGTGCGCCTATTGGAGCCGTCATGCGTATATCTGATGAAGGTTTTCCAGTTTTGGTGGTCACGCATAAGATTAATTAATGGTTACAGACGTCGTATTAGGGCCGTGTTGTTGGTTTATATAGAATAAAAAATGTAATTACTTCTCAGATATTTTGGTGGCAAATATGCATTTTGTGGTTGGGTTCAGTTTTTCATATTAATTTGATTTTTTCACTCTAATTTTGATGCCTTTGTAAAATGGTGAGTATTTTTTTTCCAGTGAAAACCTCTATAAAATTTATTTTATTTGATTGAAACGAAAAATAAATTATTGACGGTTGTGACAGAAACAATGCCTATCACCATTTGAGAGAGCATTAAGAAATGAGTTAAACAAATCGAACGGTTTTCTCTATAGAAACTAAAATACAAAAGGATTACGGACATGGAGTTCTTTTGACAAATTTAATGGAGCACACCAAATTCAAGATGGCGAACTTCGCCACCACTATACACGGCGCTGCCACTCCGAGTATTCACTGACTAAGAGAACCCCTTTTAAACCTAACCTATGGTTGTTAAGGACAGGGCCTTGCTTCCGCTAAGAGTAACCTATAGCCGCAGAAATGGTCAGGGTGTGGCGCTCTGATAATGTCACAAAAAATATTTGCATAACATTTCATTAATTACTATTTTCACACGTTTTGACCTCGAGCAACATTAGGAATAGGAAAGTTGAATGTAGACCTAGTCATAGGGTACACATTAGGCAGGTTAATTCATGTTTCGTAGTTTACTTTTAGTTAAAACGTGATTGTTTTAAGTTTATTTCCTAAGATCAGGGCAGAAGACTATCTTTTATGCATAAATAGTGACATTGGTTTAATGGGCTGGGCATACTCTCATGGTCGCTTTCTTCCTTAAAGGTACATGGTGTTCTCTTCTAACTATTTCCTGCCGGCACGTTGCCGGAGGGAGAAGTGGGTGGGGAGGAGCCTTCATCTATTCTGTCCTGTCCTACAACACGTTGATTACTAGTATTAGCGGTAGTAAACAGACACACTCGCCATAGACCGACAGGTCTTCTGGTGTCTGTTCTTCCTATGTATTCCTATGTAACTTATACAGTAAACATGGCAGTAAAGCTTTCGCAAGTATATATGTGCAGAGCTCTTCATTTTGTTTACGTTTTTTCCGGTCAGGTTATTTATTATTATTATTATTATTATTATTATTATTATTATTATTATTATTATTATTATTATTATTATTATTATTATAGGCCAAGAATGTCAGTCCCTCTGGAGAGTTCATGGAACTCTATACCCAATAAGGGTCCCTGAGGGGGAGACATTAACTGTAGGAAAGAGCAAGTCACCTTAGTAAAAAACTATTAACTCTGTTCTTAAATAACTGCAAATTTTCAGCTTTAACAACATTATTTGGAAGCTGGCTCCACAATTTAGTTATACAGGGAACAAAGCTTCTAGAAAATTGGGAAGTATTAAAACGTACAGCTGAAAATGCCAAATCATTGAGATTTGAAGCAAACCTTGTGAAACGAGACTGAAGAAAAGATGGAGGAAGTTTAGAATGTAAAGGATGGTTATGATTGTTAAAGATCTTATACAACAGAGTAACAGAGACAACAATGCGGCGATGTTCAAGATTTATATCTAGATTAGGTAGCAAAAACTTGATCTGATTGAACGCCCGATTCAAGAGCTTCATATCGGAGTCTACAGCAGAGAGAAAACAGGGGAGCAGTACTCGAAATGTGGCAATAAAAATGAAAAGACCAATTTTCTGAGAGATTGATTCAGCAAGTGAGACTCGAATGTTAGCTTTTTTTTATTTATTTTTTTACAACAAAGGAGACGGCTCAAGGACAACAAAAACCGTGTAGAAAAAAAAGTCCGCTACTCACCGCTCTCACAACAGACAAAAGTAAAGAGTGGCCAAAAGAGAGGTCAATTTCGGGTGGAGAGAGAGCTTAGAGTCTAACGTCGCGCCTAATAGAGTTAAGCTTTCCCACTTCTCATATGACATATAATTCCATGATGCAGGATAGCTCGCACTTAAGAAAAGAATATAATGATGCGGTTTGTATAGTTTCTGTGCGGTGCATACCACCACTGCAGGAAAGAAAAGAATGACGAAATCTCGCATAACGTTCGGCAACACGACACTGCCCGAGTCTGCTCAGCTTTTGAAATCTTGCTCATGACTCCTTGAATTTGCGACAGATCTTCGCGTCCTATTTATTTATATATGGCAAGTAGTTTGTCTGAGGCATTCATGTGGTCATTTTAAGCGATCATAATGGCAGAGAATCCTCCTACATCCTTTGGCACGCGTCCATTGATGTCACACCGCACCTTGGGCTGCTCCTTCGGCCAGGCTTGGGTTCATGCTGTAACCGCTGTAGGCGGTGGCCGAAGTGATAGCGTACTGGACCGACATTCGCCGCGTGATGGACGACGCGGGTTTTCGAATCACTTACCTCGCCACTTTTTTTTCGGTCTTTGGTGGCTTAAAACTACCCATGCTGCTGTCCTGAAGACCCATCACCCCCGGACTCTTGAGAGGAGCCGTCAAAGCCAGAAGTACGAGTTCCTGGGGCAGCAGCCAATGCAAGATGAACTATCAACACCACTACTGCCCTGCGCCGGCTGGCTGACCTGGAAGCCCCCATCAGGCCCCCACCTGGAGACCGACCATCAGGCACCCAGGCCCCACCGGACTACCGCCTACCGGCGCAAAAAAAAAAAAAAAAAAAGAAGGGTCGGGGCCTCGCCGCAGAAGTGCCGCCAAAGAGTAAACATTTTAAAGCAGCAGAGGTGCATCGGCGTCGCCCAAGATCTTTTATAAACGGAGAGGTGCACTGGACGAACTTAGTGATGCAAAACTAATCAAATGTTACAGTGTTGATAGGAAAGGAATTCTATCAGTGATTGACAATACGAAATGCCCTACAAAAACATGATAAAGCCATTTTCCCCAGCTGAATGGTTGGGCAAGCAGCTGACTAGATGACATCGAGCCTGCTTTTGTTTATTCTTATTTAAGCTCAACGATACGAGGAGAAAAATCCCGTTAAGTAAAACAATCATACAGTATTGTTCCAACATAAGCCGATTCATTAATGTTTCAACAGGAGGCGAGCTGCTGCTTCCTGCAGTCTGTATTATTTTTTAACTTTTATTAAGAGAAAGTTGCAATAGATTTGTGCCTCTCATTAACTAGTATTGCATACACACACACACACACACACGCACACACACACACACACACACACACACACACACACACACACACACACACACACACACACACACACACACACACACACACACACACACATAGGTAGAGAGATAGATATGTTTATTGACCACAGCTTTCTTAAAAAAAAAAAAAATAGCTAAAGATATAAAACACTCTGTACTAACAATTTAAAACTCACGGGACAAAACAAACTGCAGTCCAAAAAGAAAATTACAATTGCAAGGAAGTAAACATCTTCAAACGACGTAAAAATAAAACACAACAAACAATAAAATATAACACCACTTTGTACAAACAGTTATTCACTCACACGATATAAATACAAGAGGTCCACTGAGCAAATTGCGAGGAGATAAACATCGTTAATGATAAAAATAAAGACAATAAACATTAAAATATAAAACCACTCTGCATTTATGATATACGAGCAAACTCACTGGAGAAACAAACTACAGCCCCCAAAAATATATAATCGTGAGGAAGTAAACATTTTTAAAGAGAAAAGTAAAATATAACACACATTTTAAAAATGACGATCTACTATACCTTATACCCGTGAGAATGGAAAGAAAAGTTTTTCAATTGTAAAAGACATAAAATGAACTCGCAATAAACTAAGAAATGCATCAGTGCAAGGGAATAAAAGCTCTAAAAGAACGAAAACATAAGATCATCCAGAACAGAATGATAGATAAGATAATACAATACAAAATGTCTCTAAAGCACTAATAAGAAGGAAGGAAGGGCGGCATCTGAAACAGGAATGCGTGTTACTGGTCGGTGCTTAGGATGTCGTGAATTACTTTACACGTGACACTATTTGTAAAATCACTGAAAACCTGATGCAGTTTAGTAAAACCGTGCATGTCCTTAATTCGTTGTGTGCGAGGGCACGTCTCCACTACGTGTTGCTCAGACTGCACGTCACCACACTCACACAGCCGTTCCTCGACGGGAAGGCGGCCACGTCCGCGCCTATTTCAACGACCTGTTTCTTTGGCAAGACTATGGTGAAGGATATTCTGTGGCGATCGTTTACTGTGTGTCGTTCACTGTATACATTGTGTGTTACATAATGCGGATTAATAGTTCTTATGTAGTACACCTTGATGTGTGAGACTCGGCAGTGGCGTCGTGAACATTCCGTGCCAGTGCGGACATGTGTGGGATTTTGTCACGTGTCATGCTGGACACAAGCTTACCAGCTGGGGTGTTCAAGGTAATTGCGGTTCTAATGGCAAAGGACAGAGGGTCGTCGATCAAGTCATGTCATTCTAACCACATATTATAGTAGAATTTGTGCTGCCTATGCATGACAAGGTCCGGTAAGGAAGGGTAACCCAACTCCGCGTAACACACGAGATTAGCTGTTAGTCTTCCTCACCCCGAGTAACTCCTTCATAGCCCAGTTATACAATTTGACGACAGGTTTTACATCGGCGCACACCCACGAGTCCCAACCATATAATAGTGCTGACATGAGAGCAGCATCAAACAAGCGACGTTTCACAATAAAAGATATGTCATTATTTTTACATATGAAAGACACAAACTTCAGCACATGACATATTTTGTTTTGCGCGTGCACCTTGACGGCAGACGACGGCGAACCGTCGCACGTGAAGGGACTTCCCAGATACGTGTAGCTGGTGCAGTGTTGCACCACCAGACCGTCCACACGCAGCGGCTCGGCGTCGCCTGGCCCGCCGCTGATCACGTAGAACTTTGTCTTTTCTGCATTAATTCTCATGCCATACTCTTCACAAAATTCTTTTAATATACTTAACTTAAGTTGAATGTTTGGCCTTGATGTGGAGAGTAGCACCGTGTCATCCATAAATAAAAAAATATGTGGCCAATCGATAAAAGTTTCACATCCGCACCTAGTTTTCATAATTTTTATCAACTCATCAACGTAAATTACAAAGAGGAGATATGATGTAGACAGGCCCTGCCTGACCCCCACCGTGGAAGTAACAACAGCACACCCCACAACACTCCGTCACGCGGTACATGGCAATGATCGCCGCCAACATAACCACTCCGCACCCCAAGCGTTTGAGTGTCCTGAGCAGTGTGTGCCTTGGCATTACGTCATACGCTTTAGAAAAAGTCGATAAACACTACATATATTTTTTTCCCTCCTTGCTGAGTCAGTAATGAGGCGCAATGTGGCAATGTGCTTCTGTTGCGCCCCAGCCTGCTCCCGGCACGGCCTGAACCACTGATACAGGCGTTCACAAATAATCATGTCGTACAACTTTGCAATAGAGTTCGTGACACTAATACCCCGATAATTATCTGGATTGTTCCTGTCTTCCTTCTTGAAAATAGTGAACATTTTGGCCCTAGTCTAGGGTACGGGGTACAGACCACTTAAAACACTTTGTTAAAAAGGGCAACTACCGTCAGTATCAAATGTGCAGGTAACAGTGAGAAGATACCAGGGGAAAGTCCACCCGGGACGCTGGCCTCGACGGGCCGCAGGCTCCGAATCTTATCACAAACCTCTGTTGGAGAAATGGGGTCATCCAAAATAGGAATGTTTACATCTGTTGTAATGTCATCATCGTGAGGGAGTTGTGGAAGGATGAGTATGCTCTCAAAATGTACTTTAAAATCTTCATTACTATAGGTCCTCTATCATTACTATGTGCTGATATATTAACATTGCCCCTCCAATCTACGGCTCGCCATACTCTAGTATCATCTTTGTCCTGCAAAATTCTCTCCCATTTACCAAGGCCTTCATTTTCCTGCGCTGCATCTTGTCTACACTTACTCTGGACAGCACATCTATGCAATTCAACGGCCATAGCATCTGCAAAACCATTGATGTCAGCGTGCGCATCGACATCTATGTCAACATCAACAACGTTGTTAGCAAACATCTGTCCATCAGTATCAGCAAAACGCACCGGGATGGTGGTGAGCCTACCCCTGGAAGCGTTATTGTGCGATGTTGGGTGGCCCCCTAGCGAAGCAGCCCGCTCGAGCAAGTGCCCAAGGCTCACACCTGTGCAGGTGACAGTTAACGAGAGGGGGGCATGGTCAGACGGTAAGCCACTCTGCTGAAGCACACGAAAATCTTTTATATACCTCATAACATTATAAGTCGCCACACATGTATCTATTTCTGACACCCATACACCATTCCTTCTAAAACTTTTATCACCCGCGTAGTAATTATCCAGAGTTTTGAGATCATTCACCACAAGCATTTTATTCTCAACACATAAAGCTGTCAAAAATTCAGCATTAACATTAGCCACGCTGATATCATCGGGTATGACTGGATATGAAAACCTTTCACTGTTGGGAATGTGGGTAACTAGATGCCTCACTGTGTTACCAAAACGAGCATTCATATCCCCTATAATGATGTACTCATTTACCCCACAGCTGGAAGACAACTTCTCCTGAACAGCGGCGAAGGATGCAGTCGAAAAGTATGGGGAGTCACTGGGTGGTATGTAGCAAAATGCAAAAAACAAACGAGACATACTTCCAAATCTTAACCATACCTGGTGACCGATACTAAGATTCACGTCCTGCACCAAATGGGCGAGGCAGTTCCTGACACACACCACCACACCCCCACGCTCCGCTGACCCGACCACTCGACTGCGGTACGACACGTAGCCGGGGACACACACAGACTGCCCTGTCTTTACCTCAGTAAGACATAATTATTACATCATAGCACAATAAAAAAATCAGCACACTACTTTTATCAATTTTAGTGTATATTCCGTTTGCTTCCATCATACTATAGCTATTCACACACACACACACACACACACACACACACAGAAACACACACACACACACACACACACACACACACACACACACACACACACACACACACACACACACACAGGGGAGGCGGTGGCTGAGTGGATAGCGTGACGGTGCCGTGTCCAGGAAGACGCGGGTTCACGTCCCGCCCGGTGCCACTAGGTGGATTTTTTCAATCACCGCCGAGTGTCCTAAGACTACCCACATGTCCAGAATACCACCTATCAACCCGGACTCTAGATTCTCTCTCTAAAAGAGAGTGGATCAGTGATGAGCTCCGGGGTGTAGCATGATCCAAGCAAGATGGCGCCACTATAAACACATGCCTGCGCCACGACGGGCTGGGGCCGACCATCAGGCTCCACCAAGAAAGCCTGTCAGCGCAATAGGCGGAAAACGTAAACACACACACACACACACACACACACACACACACACACGCACACAAGGAAGTGTGGGTTTATGCGAGCGTTAGCATCAGTGTAATAATAATAATAATAATAATAATAATAATAATAATAATAATAATAATAATAATAATAATAATAATAATAATAATAATAATAATAATAATAATAATAATAATAATAAACGGTTTATTTCATGAAGTGCCAGGCAGCCCTAGAGCTGCAGTGTGTGTGTGTGTGTGTGTGTGTGTGTGTGTGTGTGTGTGTGTGTGTGTGTGTGTGAGGCCACTACAGGACATAGGTCTCTCCTCGCGTGTTTCGATATTTCCCGTCGTGTGCTTCTAGATTACAATTTTGATGTGAGCGTTCCGTAAACTTCTTCATTCCATCACATGATCTACTGAATGGCCTTCCCTTGGGTCTTTTTACAGAAGTTATTTTCCATTCTAACTCTTAGGAATTGTCCATTTGTTGTTATCGTTCCTATACGTGTGTCCTGAGCATTGCCGTCTCATGAAATTAGTTGCTTTTATTATGTCATCTATTTTTCTCTGTTCTCTTAACCATTTGTTGTATTACTTATTCATTATAACTATATCCAGCGTCGATCTCTCTTTTCCTTTCCTTGAGCAATACTCAGTTCCCTTTCTAGAGATTTGATTTACATGCCTTAGTGGCTGACCCTTGTGCTGTGCCTGGTGCGTGAGGGTGAGGGTGTGTAGAGGCATCCAGTGTGAGGAGTGCACACCGGCACCCGCTGAGTGAGGGCCAGGAGTGAGGCTGAGGGATGGCAGGAGATGGGTGCCGCGTGCTGGGGGACGCGCGGCACTCTGGCATGGACGCAGATGCGAGCCGCGTTAGTATCGTGGGGAAGGTGGTGGTGTGCACACACGCACCGCCCCTCTGGCCTCACTCACGCGCTACGCTAACGTGCGCTGCCGCCCGACGGGTTAGGCGTCCTCTCAACAATCCTCAACAGAACTATTGTCCTCATACTGGCACCCTTTTTACCGCTTGTTTTTTCACGTATATCTTGTTTCTGACTTCCACTTTCCCTGTCTTACTTTTCTCTCTTTATATTTACTCGGGTCTTCTACTCTGGTATTTCATTTCTCACCCAGTTTGCTTCGCGCACACTTGAGCTTCGTTGCTATTGGTTTCATTCAGAGGACTTAAAAATATTGCAAAATAGTGCATAGAAAAATGGATTTGAAGTTTTGGAAACAGAGTGTAGGTGCAATCTTGGCTTGATTGACCCTACGTTGACCAGGCTCATGTGCAACGCTTAAACTGACACGAAGGTAGTGCTGCTGTGCGTCACCTGCCTCGGTGCTGCCTTGCCGCCTCCTGTCTGCAGCGTGGTGCAGGCTGGGGCAGACAGCCTGTGCTGCCTATGGTGTCTGGTTGCCTCGCTTCCTCCCCCGCAGTGTTCGTCCAATTGAAAAGTCTTTATCGTCAACCTGCAGCTTCAGATGTGCCACTTGGCTCACCTAATGGAATTATAATGATTTAATTATAGTGAGACAATGATGAGAAATAAACGATTTTTCCTGCTTATGTAAAAGTTAAGTGTTTGCTATAAATAAACCATTAGCTCATTCAAAGGTAATGGTTCACTGATTTAGCTTTTAAGTGTTTTCTCTATGAAAAAAGTTTTGGCATCTTGAAAGTGTGTTGGAAGTGTTCAACAAAGATCTTGAGCCACTCACAGAGGATGCAGTTACATGTAGCATAGTTGTAGTGGGTGCTGGGCGACGAGGGTGGCTGGCGGTGGCCTCGGCGATAACGAGCGGGAAAACAGTGCGGGCAGCCCTTACTGATGTTACTACGAGAATTCTCAGTATGGATCGGGAGCTGTGAGTTTTAAGATTATATTCTTTTCAGATGTCATTAGCTACTCAAGGATAATGCTGTTCGATTACATGATTCAGGACAGTCATTGAATGCATCACTTTAACAATTCAACGCTGAGTAAAATATCTTAATGTCAACATTTTTTAAGATGTGATGGGAATTACTCCATTTTATTGTAAATTAAATACGATATAAAGTCATTTCTTGTTTGGTCTCTTCTGTAAATCGAGTTTTAAAAGGAAGAAGCTGCGATGAACATTATTGTAGAGTTCAAGCCACGTAACTACATTGAAACTTGAAGAAGGAAAATAAGACACTATTTTAATGTGTAATAAGTTTGGCAGCGGTCGATCGTCGTAGGCAACACGCATATCAGTTGAAAGTCGTCGAAAGAGTGATTGTTGACTGTTCAAGGGTGGAGCATAGAGAAGACACGTCAGCACGAATAGAAAAAAAAATCGTTAATAATAATATCAATTAAACCCGTATCCTAAGTTACAAAATTAGCAGTGGGAGTATGACAAAGAACATAGAAAACATTAAGAAAAACGTATCAGGAAACATCAAACCAACACGTAATCATTGTGGTAATACTTAATCCAACTCCATCACATTCATGATAAACAAGTGGACCAAGGCAAAAACAAGCAAAAAAAATAAAAGAAAAGAAAAGGAGACGTACGTACAGCAATAAAAGAAGTGCCCGTATATTTAGAGACAACACGTGGAGGAAGGGAAAGGAAGGAAGGCAAAGACTCGGCGGTGAAGGTGAGAGACACAGACTGCACCGAGCCACGTGGCCGCCGAGCCGGGAGGAGCCGCGCGCGATTCCAACTCCGCCGCTTTACCGCCACTCCCAACGACCTTACCTGCCTGCTGCCTGGATGCTTACTAACACCTGCTTAGACGTTCCTGCTCCTCTCTGTGTGTGTGTGTGTGTGTGTGTGTGTTGACAAAATGATGCTACTTAAGGCGAGATGAAATGAGGAGGCTGAAGGGAGTTTATGAGGGTGAGATGTATAGTGTCAGCATTAGCGTTAGCATTGTCTCACAGGATCCAAGTAACGAGTAGAAGCCGGACACAAAACATTTATAAACCACCGTTAGTTAAGCAACACTAAGGTTGGTATTATAAGACACTTTCGCTTCTCACATCAGTATTTCTTAGGGTTAGAGAGGGGATCAACCGGGTTCTAATGAGTGTTTCTTTAGGTTCACGGTACAGAGGAAAGGCCAAACTTACCACCAGGGTCATAAAACTACTCCTGGAAATGCACAAAACTCCTACGAAAGCCTTGGCAAATATGCGTACTTGGGCGACGAAACGTTTAGTAATACTGCCTTAAAATTGCCCTGTATAGTTTTGTGAATCGTTAATATCTGAACAACGCATGTCTGATTTTGGTCACGCAAGCACAACACTAGATACATGTTTAGTGTTTCTCCAGTGTATGCTCATGTAGGGTGATCTTTAGTTTATTAGGTCTGAAGAAACAGTAACGCCATCGGAAACACTAGCACGAGGAGAGAGAGAGACACACACACACACACACACACACACACACAGACAAAGGAACCATGCCATATAACGAGTACGAATCCAGCTTGACGGCGGCGGAAGGAAACGGGTGGTGGTGGTGGCGGTGGTGGTGGTGGAGGAGGAGGATGTAGAGTGGCTTGATGAGTGAGCCAAGTCTCAAGTCTCCCTGTCTTTCCTCGCCCCCCGTATCTTCCCCTCCAGCAGAAACTTGTCCGCTTGATATTGTCGCATTATTCAAATATTGCCTCGCTGTTCCCTCGCAGATAGAAGGACTTATTACATGCAAATGGCTCGCCGAGACGGAACAAAAAATAGGCGGCATTCTTAAATTGGACCGGCTAACCCATTCTCCCCGTCGCCCTAATGCCAAACTTTCCAAGCCTAGGTGTCGTATATTAATATTCCGGGGAAAGATTTTATCTAGTGATCTTCCGGAATCTGGCAAACTTTCAGCGTAAAGATGGCAAGGGGAAACTAAGGCACTATAGAGGAGGCGCCCCAGAGCTACGGCAAGACTGCTCGTGTCGGCCGTGAAGGTGACTTGGTGGAGATGGCGATGATTTGGGGTCTCGGGGTGAGCGTGAGAACAGGGACGAAAGGAAAACTTGGGAAGATGGAAGAGGGAAACGGAGAAAAGAACAAAGGGGAATGAAAACATGACACAGGGTAGAAGAGGAAGGCTGAGAAAAGAACAGGCGAAAGTGAAAACCTAGGAATGATGGGGAAAGAACAGGTGAAAGTGAAAACCTTTGGGTGAGCGTTGGAACAGGGAGGAAGGGGTTGTTTGGGAAGATGGGAGAGGAAAGCGGATGCAAGAACATAAGGAAAGGAAAACATGATACAGGGCAGAGAGTGAAAAGGTGGGGGTGAGGGTAAGAACAGAGAGGCTGGGGAAACTTGGGAAAACGGGAGAAGGAAGCAGAGAAAAGAACAAAGGGGATTGAAAGCATGATAGAAGAGGAAGGCTGGGAAAAGAACAGGCGAAAGTAGAAACCAGTGAAAGTAGAGAAAGAAGGCAAGGGAATAATAAAAAAAGAACTGAAAGAAAAGGAAACATTAAATGAAAGAAGAGAAAGGTAGGGGGAAATGAACAGGTGAAATGTAAAGCATGGTGAGGGGCAGAAGGGAACGGTGGTGATGCAAACAGGTAGAAGGGTGACATGTAAGGGATATAGAAAAGGAAGATGAGTGAAGGGAGAACATTGAAAGACAAAAGAGGAAGGTGGGGGAAAGATGAGGCTGAAGGGAAGACAAGACAAAGAGTCAAAGAAGGGGCCAAGAACAGAGGGAAGGACAAGGTAGGGAAGAGAGGAGCAGAGCAGAAAACCGAATGAGCCTGAGAGCAAAAACAACAAAGGGAGAAAACCGGCGCGAGGAGAACAGAGAGAAGGGAGAGAGAGGTTTGATGAGAAGAGAAGAGCAGAAGCAGCAAGAGGAGGGAAGGACTGGGACAAAGGAAGGGAAGAACACATCGGGAGGAAAACACGGCTGAGGGAGGGGAGGTGCAGAGGAAAGGAGCGGAAGGAGAGAAAGGCGCGTAAAAGAAATGCCGAGACCAGGGTAAAGGAGGGAGAAGAGAGGGAAGTCGCAGCGGTGGTGGTGTAGGAGAGGGGGGTAGGGGTGTGGGGGTAGGAGGGTGACAAACACTGTGGAGGGAATAAAGTAATCGATCAATTGTGACAAAGTCCAGCGACGCGGCGAGAGAAACTGGCGGCAAGAGAAATTCGCCGAAGTAAAAAAAGAAAAAGAAAAAGAGCGTGGCGTGGCTGTCGTGGAAAGGTGCTGTACGGAAAAACATATTTCTAAAGGAAGAAAAAATATAATGAGAAGCGACCGACGAGCATGTGGGTGTTAAGTATGGCTGTTGATTTAATAATTGTTGTTATTGACTAGGTAATGAGAGTGGCAATGCAGAACTGCAAAAACAGCCAGTCAGCAATGGAATATAAACTTAAAGATATTGATACATCGTAAACACTGCTTCAAGAACTAAGTGACGGAATAACGAAGTGAAAACTGAAAGTAACCAGTAAAAGTATATGAGGACGGCCATAAACTATATCAATGTAGCACGGTAGATAGAAAAAAGAATAGAGAGAAAAACGAACAGCTGAATATCTGAGTGAAACTTTTAAAGGACGGAAGTTGTGGCGGAGGGAATGTCTTCAAGTTTCAATAGAAAGTCAAGCAGCGAGTGACCTGTCTTGAGAGTGACGTATCAAAAGAGTCCGCGGGTGAGTGTTGTGAAGCAAGACACGTGCTCGAGAAGGCCGTTGCCTCCGCGATGGGTCCCGCTGTAGCCACGAAGAGGGCGGCGGCGGTGGCCAGGCCCGCCCCGCCCCTCATCGCGGTCTGTCTGGCGCTCTTCGTAGCTTTCTCCTCCTTCGGTGAGTACAGGTTATTGTGCCTCAGCTTACGTAGTCGCTACACGCTGCTGTGTCCAGCTCTTGCACGCATTTACTGTCTTGTAATCCCACACTCACTTGGTTCTGTCCGTCCCGCCTCACCCTTTCTTGTGCTCCCACCCACTCACTCACACACTTTGCCCCAGCTTTGGGACACGTGCTTCAGTTGAAATTGCACCCATCTTATTTTTTTATTGTATTGTTGTTAGTTTTTTTCTTTTTTTTCTCATGTTTGCCCTTGACTGTGGTTGTCCTGTTTTATTATTATTATTATTATTATTTTTTGTTTGTGAAAGAGACATATCTGGAAAGGTGCATAATCCAGGTGGAGCTCTCAAATGAAATTGCCATTATTCAGATATTTTTTGATCTTTTGTCTACTCATATATATATATATATATATATATATATATATATATATATATATATATATATATATATATATATATATATATATATATATATATATATATATATATATATATATATATATATATATATATATATATATATATATATATATATATATATATATATATATATATATATATATATATATATATATATATATATATATATATATATATATATATATATATATATATATATATATATATATATATATATATATATATATATATATATATATATATATATATATATATATATATATATATATATATATATATATATATATATATACGTATATATAAGGTGTGTGTGTGTGTGTGTGTGTGTGTGTTTGTAATTCACCACGGCGTGATCACGAGTTGGACTCGCTTTCGCCAGCAGGTACCTTCCCGACACGAACAAGTGCATGCTCATTATCGTCGATCTCTGGGTACTACCAGGACCTCACACACCACACACCCCGTCCCCCTTGCTCAAGGGGGGACAGTAACCACTCCTAGTCAACGGTAGGAATCCGGCCTGAGCGGGGCTCGAACCGCCGCCTGTTTGGCTGTGAAGACTTGCAGTGCGGCGCTCTAGCCGATTGAGCTACCTTATTAACTACCGGAGCGGTGTGTGTGTGTGTGTGTGTGTGTGTGTGTGTGTGTGTGTGTGTGTGTGTGTAATTCACCTTTTGGTGTGCTGCGGGTCTCTCTCGAGACAGCCAGCCGTTCCCCTACGGAAGAGCACAACAGAGCTCATAGTACCGATCTTTGGGTAGGACTGAGACCACTCACACACAGGGTGTGTGTGTGTGTGTGTGTGTGTGTGTGTGTGTGTGTGTGTGTGCATACATCCGTGCATGCGTGCGCGTGTGCGTGGCTGCCTGCGTGCGTGCTCGCGCGCGTTTTTTCTTTTAGATTCATATTATATATCTTTCTGTTTTTTTTTCACGATACTGACCACCAACTCTAAGCTCAGATGCGAACGTTACTACCTCCAAGCTCCTCGAAAATATCGTCTTTAGCAGCACCTTACCTCCTGGAGAGCTGGGCTGTGTCTACTCAGAGATGAATCCCGCGCCAGTGCATCGTGTATCAAACAAGAGGCTGCTCAGTCCCTGCAAGGACGAGGCGCTCCGGCTGGTGCTGGAGCTGCCATCGGTACCCGCCAAAAAGGCGACTCTGCAAGCATCCTTGTCTGCAAGTGGATGACCATAATCGTGTGATTGGTTCGATGACTCAATTTTAGCAGCGCTTCTAAGGCCTCTTTCAGACGAAGCCACTTAGCATCGCTGCTAAAATTGAGTCGGGCGTTAGCAGCGCTACAGTTGCGCCACGCACGCGCTGCTCCAAAAGTGGCGCTGTGCAGCTATGTGTGAAAGCTTCCATTGAGTGCTATGTATCGTGACAAGCAGTGCTACTTTTGGTGGTCGCCACCGGCGGCGAAGGCAAGCACTCAAATCCGTCTGCAGCGCTCATTTTTGTGGTCGTGGCTGCTTGTGAAAGCCTCCACTCATCTCTATTATTTACCAGCGGCAGCGCTGCTGAGAAACGCTTCTAAGTGGCCCCGTGTGAAAGGGGCCTTAAGGAGATCACTGAGCCAAAGAGAATCATGTTGGACTTGGGCGATGGCTGCTGTCTGAAAGTCGAGCCGCAGGAGGAAGTGGCCTCCAAGGACCACGACTTCATCATGGGCGTCTCCCAATTGCAAATACGACGCCGTGTTGGACCACGGCCGCCACACGCTCTCTTTTAAGATAGGCTCCCAGGGGCGGCAGGTCAGCACACAATAGTTTCACTGATCAGCCCGTCGGTAACAAGACGGTAAAGAGATGAGAATCGTGAGAGAATATTTTATGGTAGCATAATAAACACTGAGCCAGCAGCTAAGTTCAGAAGGAATGCTGAGTGTAACATAGCTTATTCTAAACGTTGTAAAAGAATAGGCAACACCCGCCAGTCATATTTGAGTCATGTGGTGAGCGCCATTACGATAGATACTTTAAAGAAAAAGTTACCTAAGTTCATGGATAATGAGGTTAGATAAGGTTAGGTTTATAGGAGCTTCTCTGTTTAGGCAGACCGGCCTCTTGCATTTTTTTCCACTACTTATTCTACTTCTCACTCATCTACTTTTTTTCTTCTCTTATTAAGTCTTTTTCTTTTTCTTTCCTTCTCATTCTCTTTCCCTTTCTTTTTTCTCATTCTCCTCCATGGTGAAGTGGTTAGAATGTTTAGCTATGAATCTACGGGTCTGGGTTTGAATCCCGGGCTAGGCAGTCGGGGCACAGCCCACCTAGCTGTTCATACTACCTTTCGGGCTAGTCAACAAATAGCTAGCCTACTTGGTGAAACCTGAGGAAGGTGAACTGTGGTAACCCGGATACTGCACTTGCTATGTGTCCCGGAGTAAGGCGTTCTCACCGGGCACAGGCTTAAGGGCCAATAAGATGGAGGTGAGCACTGCGGCCAGGCTCAGGAGAAGCGTGTGCTCTCAACTGTACTTTACTAGCTATTTATTGCTGTATCTATCCATGCCTTTCATTCATTCAGTTGTAGAGATTTAAATCACACTTTATCGTCTACAGGAGCATTATACTATCTGAATTTTAATATTTTATCAAAAAGCAAAAATATTTCGTGCCGATAATAATAATTTCTTAAAAGAGATCATAATAAAAAAAATATTTAACAAAGTTTTCCCCGTGCTCGTGAGATCCATGCAGGCAGCTGTAGCCGCACCAGACGCCCCATACACACGCTCTCGCTCCCTTATTTAATTGCCCGCATTCCGTCCGCCCCTCGACACTCGGAAGGGCAAGCGTCGGCTCCTCAAGGGGAAGGAACTTGTTGACGCTCACTCATGCAGCGCCGCTCACCCTCCTCCTCCGCTCCCTCCGCCCGCCCGCCCCTCCTGAAAGCCGTGACGGGGGAGCATAGTCACTGCACCTTTATTTGTTTTGCATTATTCAAGACTATTTTTTTTAATTATATTTTGTCTTCGAGAATTTTTATGATTTTTATGAATGTAATGTAGAGAAATACAAAAAATAGGGAACTATGTTAGATAAAATAACATTGAACCGCACATGGATTCTTTTTAATGTCTGGTGTGTTGTTCGCTTTTTCACCCCAAGGAATAAAAGTAGCGTTAGATAGAGGTGCTAAAAGGTAGGATATAGTAGAAAATAGTATAGTGGCTCAGTACACATAGTAATTTTGATGTTTGCCATATATTTTCCACATGAGAGAGTATTAAAGAAAACTATGAAATGAAAATGCAAATATTAACAAGGCTTTTATTTTTTTAAGGGTATGCGTAAGAGTTTTAAGGGGGTCATGTAATAATAAATCCCAACAAAAGGGGTAGAATGAATTAAGAATAGTCAAGGTAAAAATTGCTGATAGTAATTTTATTGCCGTATGAAAATAAGGAAGAATTGTTTTGTAAAGTGCACAACCACAGAATAGAAAAAATTAAAAAAAATAATATAGGAGTGGTGCATTACTGATATATATATATATATATATATATATATATATATATATATATATATATATATATATATATATATATATATATATATATATATATATATATATATATATATATATATATATATATATATATATATATATAGACAAACACAGATATATATATATATATATATATATATATATATATATATATATATATATATATATATATATATATATATATATATATATATATACACACACACATATATATATATATATATATAGTAAGGCTTCACGGCCAAACAGGCGGCGCTTCGAGCCCCGCTCAGGCTGGATTCTTTCCGTTGACTAGGAGTGGTTACTCTCCCCCCTTAAGCAAGGGGGATGGGGTGTGTGGTGTGTGAGGTCCTGGCAGTACCCAGAGACTGACAATGAGCACTTGCTCACGTCGTGAGGGTGCCTGCTGGCGAAAGCGAGTCCAACTCGTGATCAGGCGGTGGTGAATTACACACACACACACACACACACACACACACACACACACACACACACACAATGTTGCCTCTCTATCTTCTGTCGATATTTCCACGCTGACTGCTCTTCTGAACTTGCTAACTACATTCCTCCCCCCCTCCCGCGGCCCCGCTGCACTCGACTTTCTACTCATGCTCATCCCTATACTGTCAAACCCCTTATACAAGAGTTAACCAGCATCTTCACTCTTTCATCCCTCACGCTGGTAAACTCTGGACCAATCTTCCTTCATCTGTATTTCCTCCTGCCGACGACTTGAACTCTTTCAAGAGGAGGGTATCAGGACACCTCTCCTCCCGTATTTGATCTTGCTTTTGGCCACCTCTTTTGTTTCTTTTTAGGAGCAGCGAGTAGCGGGCTTTTTTTTTTTTATTATTGTTATCTTTTTTTGTGTGCCCTTGAGCTGCCTCCTTTGTTGTAAAACACACACACACACACACACACACACACACACATTAAATATTAACACCATCTGAGGTTTAAAATATATCCTTATATCCTTGCAAGAGTCATCATATTTCTTCCCTTCATCAGCGTTTTACTCCTCCTCCCTCCCACCACCACTTTCCCTAGCTTCCTCCCTCCCGCCCACAACCATTGTTTGCCTCCCTCCCTTTCACCCACCACTGTTTTACTCCCTCCTTTTCGCCCACTTCCATTGTTTTCCTCCCTCCCGCCCACTACCACTGTATTTCTCCCTTCCGCCCACCACCACTGTTTTCCTCCCTTCCGCCCACCATCACTTTTCCTCCCTCCTGCCCACCTCCATTGTTTTCCTCCCTCCCGCCCACCAACACTGTTTTCCTCCCTCCTGCCCACCACCACTGTTTTCCTCCCTCTTGCCCACCTCCATTGTTTTCCTCCTCCCACCACCATCACTGTTTTCCTCCCTCCCGCCCACCACCACTGTTTTCCTCCCTCCCGCCCACCACCACTGTTTTCCTCCCTCCTGCCCACCTCCATTGTTTTCCTCCCTCCCGCCCACCACCACTGTTTTCCTCCCTCCTGCCCACCACCACTGTTTTCCTTCCTTCCGCCCACCACCACAGTTTCCTCCTCCTGCCCACCTCCACTGTTTTCCTTCCTCCCGCCCACCACCACTGTTTTCCTCCCTCCCTCCCACCACCACTGTTTTCCTCCCTCCGGCCCACCACCACTGTTTTACTCCCTCCTGCCCACCTCCATTGTTTTCCTCCTCCTCCGCCCACCACCACTGTTTCCTCCCTCCTGCTCACCTCCATTGTTCTCCTCCCGCCCACCACGACTGTTTTCCTCCCTCCTGCCCACCTCCATTGTTTTCCTCCCTCCCGCCCACCACCACTGTTTTCCTCCCTCCTGCTCACCTTCATTGTTTTCCTCCCTCCCACCCACCATCACTGTTTTCCTCCTCCTGCCCACCACCATTGTTTTCCTCCTCCCCACCACCACTGTTTCCTCCTCCTGCCCACCTACATTGTTTTCCTCCCTCCCACCCACCACCACTGTTTTCCTCCCTCCTGCCCACCACCACTGTTTTCCTCCCTCACCCCCACCACCACTGTTTTCCTCCCTCCCGCCCACCACCACTGTTTTCCTTCCTCCCGCCCACCACCATTGTTTTCCTCCTCCCGCCCACCACCACTGTTTCTCCCCTCCTGCCCACCTCCATTGTTTCCTCCTCCCACCACCACCACTGTTTTCCTCCCTCCTGCTCACCTTCATTGTTTTCCTCCCTCCCGCCCACCGCCACTTTTCCTCCCTCCTGCCCACCTACATTGTTTTCCTCCTCCCCCACCACCACTGTTTTCCTCCTCCCTGCCCACCTCCATTGTTTTCCTCCCTCCCTCCACCACCACTGTTTTCCTCCCTCCTCCCACCACCACTGTTTTCCTCCCTCCTGCCCACCACCACTGTTTTCCTCCTCCTGCCCACCTCCATTGTTTTCCTCCTCCCGCCCACCATCACTGTTTTCCTCCCTCCTGCTCACCTCCATTGTTCTCCCCTCCGCCCACCACCACTGTTTTCCTCCCTCCTGCCCACCTCCATTGTTTTCCTCCCTCCCGCTCACCACTACTGTGTTCCTCCCTCCTGCCCACCTCCATTGTTATCCTCCCTTCCGCCCACCACCACTGTTTTCCTCCCTCCTGCCCACCACCATTGTTTTCCTCCCTCCCGCCTACCACCACAGTTTTCCTCCCTCCAGCCCACCTACATTGTTTCCTCCTCCCACCCACCACTGTTTTCCTCCCGCCCACCACCACTGTTTTCCTCCCTCACGCCCACCACCACTGTTTTCCTCCCTCACCCCCACCACCACAGTTTTTCCTCCTCCCACCACCACTGTTTTCCTTCCTCCCCACCACCACTGTTTTTCTTCCTCCCGCCCACCACCACTGTTTTCCTTCCTCCCGCCAACCACCACTGTTTTCCTCCCTCCCGCTTACCACCACTTTTTTCCTTCCTCCCGCCCACCACCACTGTTTTCCTTCCTCCCGCCCACCACCACTGTTTTCCTTCCTCCCGCCCACCACCACTGTTTTCCTTCCTCCCGCCTACCACCACTGTTTTCCTGCCTCCCCCCCACAACCACTGTTTTACTCCCTCACGCACACCACCACTGTTTTACTCCCTCTAGCCCACCACCACTGTTTTCCTCCCTCCCGCCCACCACCACTGTTTTCCTTCCTCCCGCCCACCACCACTGTTTTGCTTCCTCCCGCCCATCACCACTGTTTTCCTCCCTCCCGCCCACCACCACTGTTTTGCTTCCTTCCTCCCGCCCACCACCATTGTGTTCCTCCCTCCCCCCCACCATTGTTTTCCTCCCTCCCGCCCACCACCACTGTTTTCCTCCATCCCGCCCACCACCACTGTTTTCCTCCCTCCCGCCCACCACCACTGTTTTCCTCCCTCCCGCCCACCATCACTGTTTTCTTCCTCCCTCCCGCCTACCACCACTTTTTCCTCCCTGCCCACCACCACTGTTTTACTCCTCCGCCCACCACCACTGTTTTCCTCCCTCCTCCCGCCCACCACCACTGTTTTCTTCCTCCTCCGCCCACCACCACTGTTTTCCTTCCTCCCGCCCATCACCACTGTTTCCTCCCTCCGCCCACTTCCACTGTTTTCCTCCCTCCGCCCATTTCCACTGTTTTACTCCCTCCCGCCCACTTCCACTGTTTTACCTTCCTCACTCCCGCTCACCACCAGTGTTTTCCTTCCTCCCTCCCGCCCACCACCACTGTTTCCTTCCTCCCTCCCTCACCACCACTGTTTTCCTCCCTCCCGCCCACTTCCACTGTTTTCCTCCTCCCGCCCACTTCCACTGTTTTCCTCCCTCCCGCCCACCACCACTGTTTTCCTTCCTCCGCCCACCACCACTGTTTTCCTTCCTCCGCCCACCACCACTGTTTTCCTTCCTCCGCCCACCACCACTGTTTTCCTTCCTCCTCCGCCCACCACTGTTTTTTCCTCCTCCGCCCACCACCACTGTTTTCCTTCCTCCCTCCCGCCCACCACCACGCTTTTCCTTCCTCCTCCACCCACCACCACTGTTTTCCTTCCTCCCTCCGCCCACCACCACTGTTTTCATTCCTCCCCTGCTCACCACCACTGTTTTCCTTCTTCCGCCAACCACCACTGTTTTCCTCCCTCCCCCCCACCACCACAGTTTTCTTCCTCCTCCTGCCCACCACCACTGTTTTCCTCCCTCCCCACCACCATTGTTTTCCTCCCTCCGCCCACCACCACTGTTTTCCTTCCTCCTCCCGCACCACCACTGTTTTGCTTCCTCCCTCCCACCACCACTGTTTTCCTTCCTCCCCTCCTCCACCACTGTTTTGCTTCCTCCCTCCGCCCACCACCAATGTTTTCCTCCTCCCCCACCACCACTGTTTTCCTTCCTCCGCCCACCACCATTGTTTCGTCCCTCCGCCCACCACCCATGTTTTTCCTCCCTCCCACCACCACTGTTTTCCTCCCTCACCCCCACCACCACTGTTTTCCTCCTCCCCACCACCACTGTTTTCCTTCCTCCTCCCGCCCACCACTGTTTTCCTTCCTCCCTCACTACCACTGTTTTACTCCCTCCCGCCCAACACCACTCTTTTCCTTCCTCACTCCCGCCCACCACCACTGTTTTCCTTCCTCCCGCCCAACACCACTGTTTTCTTCCCCCGCCCATCACCACTGTTTCCCTCCCTCCCACCACTTCCACTGTTTTCCTCCTCCCGCCCACTTCCACTGTTTTCCTCCTCCCCTGCCCACTTCCACTGTTTTCCTCCCTCCCGCCCACTTCCACTGTTTTCCTCCCTCCCGCCCACCACCACTTTTCCTTCCTTCCTCCCGCCCACCACCACTGTTTTCCTTCCTCCCTCCCGCCCACATCCACTGTTTTCCTTCCTCCATCTCGCCCACCACCACTGTTTTCCTTCCTCCCTCCCGCCCACCACCACTGTTTTCCTTCCTCCCTCCCGCCCACCACCACTGTTTTCCTTCCTTCCTCCCGCCCACTTCCACTGTTTTCCTTCCTCCCTCCCGCCCACCACCACTGTTTTCCTTCCTTTCTCCCGCCCACCACTGTTTTCCTTCCTCCCTCCCCCACTTCCACTGTTTTCCTCCTGCCCACCACCACTGTTTTCCTTCCTCCCTCCCACTTCCACTGTTTTACTTCCTCCATCTCGCCCACCACCACTGTTTTGCTTCCTCCTCCGCCCACCACCACTGTTTTCCTCCTCCCGCCCACCACCACTGTTTTCCTCCTCCGCCCACCACCACTGTTTTCCTTCCCTCCCCGCCCACCACTGTTTTCCTCCCTCCGCCCACCACCACTGTTTTCCTTCCTCCCTCCCACCACCACTGTTTTCCTTCCTCCCTCACTACCACTGTTTTCCTCCATCCCGCCCATCACCACTGTTTTACTTCCTCCCTCCCGCCCCCCACCACTGTTTTCCTTCCTCCCTCCTCCTCCCTCCCATCACCACTGTTTTTCCTTCCTCCCGCCCACCACCACTGTTTTCCTCCCTCCACCCACTTCCACTGTTTTCCTCCCTCCCGCCCACCACCACTGTTTTACTTCCTCCCTCCCACTTCCACTGTTTTCCTCCTCCGCCCACCACCACTGTTTTCCTTCCTCCCGCCACCACCACTGTTTTCTTCCTCCCTCCCGCCCACTTCCACTGTTTTCCTTCCTCCATCTCGCCCACCACCACTGTTTTGCTTCCTCCCGCCCACCACCACTGTTTTCCTTCCTCCCTCCCGCCCACAACCACTGTTTTCCATCCTCCCACCACCACTGTTTCCTTCCTCCTCCGCCCACCACCACTGTTTTCCTCCCTCCTGCCCACCACCACTGTTTTCCTTCCTCGCTCCCGCCCACCACCACTGTTTTCCTTCCTCCCTCCCGCCCACCACCACTGTTTTCCTTCCTACCTCCCACCACTGTTTCCTTCCTCCTGCCCACCACCACTGTTTTCCTTCCTCCTGCCCACCACCACTGTTTTCCTTCCTCCTCCCGCCCACCACCACTGTTTTCCTCCCTCCTGCCCACCACTGTTTTCCTCCTCCGCCCACCACCCATGTTTTCCTCCCTCCCGCCCACCACCACTGTTTTCCTTCCTCCCTCCCGCCCACCACCACTGTTTTCCTTCCTCCCGCCCACCACCACTGTTTTACTCCCACCCGCCCACCACTGTTTTCCTTCCTTCCTCCCGCCCACCACCACTGTTTTCCTTCCTACCTCCCCCCCACCACTGTTTTCCTCCCTCCGCCCACCCACTGTTTTCCTTCCTCCTCCCACCACCACTGTTTTCCTTCCTCCTGCCCACCACCACTGTTTTCCTTCCTCCTGCCCACCACCACTGTTTTCCTTCCTGCCCACCACCACTGTTTCCTCCCTCCTCGCCCACCACCACTGTTTTCCTTCCTCCCTCCCACCACTGTTTTCCTTCCTCCGCCCACCACCACTGTTTTCCTTCCTCCCACCACCACTGTTTTCCTTCCTTCCTCCCGCACACCTCCACTGTTTTCCTTCCTCCGCCCACTTCCACTGTTTTCCTCCTCCCCGCCCACCACCACTGTTTTCCTTCTTCCCGCCCACCACCAGTGTTTTCGTCCCTCCCGCCCACTGTTTTCCTTCCTCCTCGCCCACCACCACTGTTTTCCTTCCTCCTCCTCCCCCACTTCCACTGTTTTCCTTCCTCCTCCCGCCCACCACCCACCACTGTTTTCCTTCCTCTCGCCCACCCCCACTGTTTTCCTTCCTTCCTCCCGCCCACTTCCACTGTTTTCCTTCCTCCCTCCCGCCCACCACTCTTTTCCTTCCTCCTCCCGCCCACCACCACTGTTTTCCTTCCTTCCTCCCGCTCACTTCCACTTTGTTCCTTCCTCCTTCCACCACCACCACTGTTTTCCTTCCTCCCTTCCGCCCACCACCACCACTGTTTTTCTTCCTCCCTCCCGCCCACTTCCACTGTTTTCCTTCCTCCGTCCCGCCCACCACCACTGCTTTCCTCATCCTCATCAACCAATAATTTTTCCTCGCTCAGTTTTGCTTTGTTTTTTTGGTGTTTTCCTCAATAAATCTGTTTCATATGTTCATTTTGTCGTTTTTTGCATTTAATTCGTTCATTTCCTTGTATTTATGGCCGATGCATTTTTTCCCAGCGTGATTTATGATGATTAGACGTTGATGATAATGTTGATTAATTTTTTTTTATTATGGAGCTCAAATAACTGGCTTTTGACTTATTTTTTCGACTGTGTGCGAATGGTTTTCTCTTATTGGGGCATTGTGTTTTTTTTTTCAGTTTCTGGGGATGGTGTGAAATATGCCTTTATCTAACCTTAACCCCACCCGCCACTCTTCCGTCCTTACCTCGCCCACACACAACCTATTTCGACGCCTCTACCTGCACGCTTAACACACACCCACACCAAGCTCAGAGACAGTCCCTATACTCCCTTAAGTATATGTGTTTTGCTGTTATATGCATTGGGATTGGTTGGCTGGCTGAGTGTGTCTGTCTAGCCTCGATTGCGTGGGATGAGATGGCTTGGCTTGCAGGATAGTCGAGAGCAAATGGGTGGTTTGTTGGTTGGTTGGGTCAATGGCAGGGTGTGTGGCTGGATTTCTTGTCGGTTGGAGGTCTGACTGGCTGGCTGACTGACATGGTGGGTGGGTGGAGTGGCTGGGTGACTGTGTGGCTGGCTGACTGGCTGGCTGACTGACTGAATGGATGGAGAATGGATGGATGGAGGGAGGGATGGCTGTCTGTCTAGCTGGATGACTGGCGGACTGGCTGGCTGTCTCTGGGTGACTAGCGGGCTGGATGGGTTGGTGGATGGCAGCTTGGATGTCTAGCTGGTTTGTTGGCTGGATAGATGGGTGGTTGACTTGATGGCTGACTGGCTGGCGGTGTTCGAGGCTGGTTGGCTGGATAAATGGCTCCATAACTACCGCCATAAGCTCCACACTATGTTGCAACGTGCCATTTTACACATTTTGTAGCCTTATATCTCGGGGCTGTTACAATGTTATGCTGTATAAAGTTGAGTGTGCAGTTTTTGTGTATGGAGCTGGTTATTTGGCGCCATTTGCAGGGTTTATTTGTTGTTTTAGGGATTGAACATTGCTGTCAAAATGATGGGTTTGTTACGCTTGGCTTGTCTGGCAGGGTATGGGGGTTCGTGTGTCCGCGTCAGCACTCCCGTCTCCTATTTCGTCCACCTCTTTCTCTATCTGGATTTTTTTTTTACAACAAAGGAGACAGCTCAAGGGCACAAAAAAAAGGAAACTTATCAAAAAAGGCCGCTACTCGCTGCTCCTAAAATCCCTTCACCTACCCCTCACTTGCCATAATTTCCTCCATGCACTTTTCATCTTGTTTCCTCCCGTCATATCGTGCAGTCAAGTGTTTGTTGGTGTTGTTTCATCTGGAAGTTCTCCCGTGCCTCTTTGTTTATTTTTTCTACTAATAATTTTTTTGTCTTTTTAACCGTATCTTTGGCAATGTTGAAATAATCTTGAGTGCTCTGCTCCCTGCCTCTTCATTCTCTCCTAATATATTTGACGGGATGAAGTTGTTTGTGAGCAGCTGTTGTTGTGTGTGCATGTTAATCTTATACTCTTACTCTTGAAAGGAAGAAAATAAATGGAGGAACAAGAAAAAGGAGGATTAATGGAAAGGAGTCTGGGTTGGCAGCTCATTTGTTATTAGTATTATATTTTTTATTTGTTTTGGTTGGTTTTCTCGCATCCGTTGCCGTGTGTGGGTGTGGTGGAGGGAGAATGTAGCTGTTGTGCACTGATGGTCGCTTCCTACAGTATTCTTCTTTTTACATGTGTGGCCTTCAAGCCCACATGACATATTGAAGAGGCTCCACTCACTCCCCTCTGTCTGCTCGCTGGTTTGTGGCTTGTGTCATGAATTATCCTCCACGGCGTGTCCGGGTTATGGAGCAGGAGCCTCACACTGCTTTTCTTTTACGTTTTATCATCCACTGCTTATATTTCCTTCTCGGGGTACACGCAAAGCTCATATGTAGTTAGTTGCCTGGTTTATTGATACGTCAAAAGTAGTAGTAGTAGTAGTGGTGGTAGTAGTAGTAGTGGTAGTACCGTAGTAGTAGTAGTAGTAGTGGTAGTTGTGGTAGTAGTAGTAGTCTGTGATGAAGAAGAAAAACTGAAAAAAAGAAGAAAGGAAGAATAGTATTAGAAAAAGAAAAAAGGAAAAGAAGAAAAAGAAAAAAAGAAGAAACAAAAGGAGAAAAGGGAAAGTTGAGTAAAATGAAAAAAAAAATGGATATATCAAAAGAAGAAAAGGCTGTAGAGGAGGAGGAGGAGGAGGAGGAGGAAGAGGAAGATGATTAGGAGGATTAGGTAGCGGATGGAGTTGATTCACCTTGGAGGCTGTTGTGGGGATTCGTCAAGTGAGTCGAAACTGCCACGGCTGTGCAAGGCTAAGTGTGGAGTGCAGTCATCGGTAATGCTGACAAGGGAAACGCCTCAACGCTGCCTAGGCGGTGACGAGGCTAATGAGGCGGGGCTTGACGTGGGTGCTGCGTGGTATGGCGGTTCACTTTAATTATTTATTATTTTTTTACGTCTTTTTGCCTGTAGCGCCGGTAGGCTTTATTCAGGGGCCTGGTGGTCAGCCCAAACCCGTCATGGCGCAGGCAGTTTTTATAGTGGCGCCATTTATGCTAGGCTCATGCTGCCCCCCGGAACTCATTCTTGATTCACATGGGTTGATGGGTGGTCTTCAGGACAGCATGTGGGTAGTCTTGGGCCACTCGGCGGTGACTAAAAAATCCCAGGTGGTAGCGGGCGGATCCGAACCGACGTCGTCCATGGCGCGGTGAATGCTTCCCTGAACACTGGTGGTGGCTGGGGTGCTACATAATGCTTGTCGATCCTTGTTGTGAGGGATCGAGGCATCTGTTGTTGATCTTATTCGTTACTTTACGTACTTATGTCGGGCCTGAAAGTCAACCCTCACGTGTTAACGAATTAGGTATTGTTATTGTTCCCCCCGTTTTTAATTCTTACTTTACTGTCACTCTGTTATTATTCACATCCATGTCTGTTCTTCGAGGAGATGCTGTTTGAGTCTTTATCAATTTTTCATTTTCCCCTAAAGCCTGATGCCCTTTCATGGATCTCAATAATAACAATAATAGTAAAAGATGGAGGACGAGTTCAGCGGTGGAAGTATTTACGGTGTTCATAGTTTTTCTTGATTTAGGTGATCAGAGCTTCTCAATATTCACCTTTCCGTTATTTTATTCAGTATTGTTTTGCGGTCAACTTAATTAACAAACGTGTGAAAAAGGCGTTGTGTGTGTGTGTGTGTGTGTGTGTGTGTGTGTGTGTGTGTTAAATGCGACAATATTTTCTTGGTTAATTCTAGTCAATGCAGAGAACGTTATTATTATGATGATTATTACTGTAGTGGTTTGCCGCGGCGTGATTCCAAGGAGCGTATTGGCTATATGGGAATTATATAGCCTACGATGACACTATAGGAGCATGTCCACAAAAGATTCAAAATATCGCTATAATGAAAAAAAATGAAGAAAACGCAGACACGAGCACACGAACAACATAATGCTGAACCGACAAAATAAAACAACAGCCCCCCCACCCGTTCACTCCCTTCCATTCCCCCCTTCCCCGTCTCCACCCCCCACCCCACCTCCAACCGCCGCCGCCGCAACAGCCACCACCAAACACAACAACAGCCAGAGGGCGACATGTACAGTCCATACCGACAAGGCCTTAATTAAACACGTCTTCATGTCTTCGTCACTTTTTTTCCCCTCTCTCTGTTACACGTCAGGAATTTCTGGGGAATTTTCAATTTTGTGAATAGTACGTTATAGTTGCATATCTCTCTCTCTCTCTCTCTCTCTCTCTCTCTCTCTCTCTCTCTCTCTCTCTCTCTCTCTCTCTCTCTCTCTCTCTCTCTCTCTCTCTCTCTCTCTCTCTCTCTCTCTCTCTCTCTCTCTCTCTCTCTCTCTCTCATTTTAGGACACACACACACACACACACACACACACACACACACATTGTTTTGCCTGCCACCCCATAAGCCGATACCGCGAAAGCCGTCTCTCCCTATAACATACGTATAGGTACACTCGCAAACCCTTTCCGTTTCCTCCCTCCCCCCCCCCCGCTCCTGTTGTGTGTCCGCTACCCTCGGATATACCTGTGATCTGCCCTGTCACGATCCTCGTCTACCTAATGAACGAAACTGCCTGCACTTTTTACGTTACTACTACTTCTACTATTACTGCTCCTACTACTGCTACTACTACTACTATTACTATTACTACTACTACTACTACTACTACAACAACAACAACAACAACAACAACAACAACAACACACACACTCTCTCTCTCTCACACACACACACACACACACACACACACACACACACACACACACACACACACACACACATTGCATTACATTATTTCCACCTTACATATGTTTCAAGTAGCAGTAGCAGTTGCACGGATAAAATAGAATGATTATAGCAGTAATGATAATACCTATAATAATAATAATGATAATGACAATGATTATTATATCGCCCATGAGATTGATATTGAATAAGTGTGATCTCAAGCAACGCGAGTATTGTTTTAGCCAAGAGCAAGAAAAAATGACTGTAGTGGAATTTGCCGCGATGCACACTTTCTAATTGTCGTATAATCGCTGTCAGCTCACGCCCTGACCTTGGTTTTGATTACAACACCGTCGGTGACTGTATCTGCATGGCCTTAATTCAGTCGGGGAATATATCTCAGTTTAGACAGTGGCTTTTAAGTTACAGAGGAGAAAAAACGGGGATGCGTTCTTAATATCTAAATGTTCCCGTTTTCCTTACTTTTTTTTTCTTTTTTATAACAAAGGAGACGCCTCAAGGGCAACAAAAAGAGTGTAGAAAAAAAGCCCGCTACTCACCGCTCCCACAACAGACAAACGTAAAGAGTGGCCAAAAGAGAGGTCAGTTTCGGGTGGAGAGGTGTCTTGATACACTCTTCTTGAAAGAGGTCAAGTAATAGGCAGGAGAAAATACAGACGAAGGAAGGCTGTTCCAGAGTTTACTAGTGTAAGGGATGAAAGAGTGAAGATGCTGGTTAACTCTTACATAAGGGGTTCGGACTGTATAGGGATGAGCTAGAGTGGACAGTCGAGTGCAGCGGGGCCGCGGGAGGGGGGGAGGCATGCAGTTAGCAAGTTCAGAAGAGCAGTCAGCGTGAAAATATCGATAGAAGATAGAAAGAGAGGCAACATGGCGGCGAAGTTTAAGAGGTAGAAGACTATCAGTAAGAGGAGAAGAACTGATGAAACGAAGAGCCTTAGACTCCACTCTGTCCAGGAGAGCTGTGTGAGTGGAGCCCCCCCACACGTGAGATGCATACTCCATACGAGGGCAGACAAGGCCCCTGCATATGGATAGCAACTGTGCGGGGGAGAAGAACTGGCGGAGACGATACAGAACGCCCAACCTCGAGGAAGCTGATTTAGTGAGAGAAGAGATATGAAGTTTCCAGTTAAGATTTTGGGTTAAGGATAGACCAAGGATGTTTAGTGTTGAAGAAGGTGACAGCTAAGTGTTGTTGAAGAATAGGGGATAGGTGTTTGGAAGATTGTGTCGAGTTGATAGGTGGATAAATTGTTTTTTTTGAGCCATTGAAGGTCACTAGGTTCCTTTTACTTCAATCGGAAATGATAGCAAGGCCTGAGGTTAAGCGCTCTGCAGCCTCCAGTGTGGAGTCTTGTAATTCCTGTTGAGAGGGTCTTCTGTTGAAAGAAGTTGAATAATGCAGAGTGGAGTCATCAGCGTTTTAGTGAATAGGACAGTTTTTTATGGAAAGAAGATCATTGATGAATAACAGGAAGAGAGTGGGTGATATGACAGAGCCCTGTGGAACACCACTGTTGATAGGTTTAGGGGAAGAACAATGACCGTCTACCACAGCGGAGATAGAACGGCCGGAAAGGAAACTGGTGATAAAGGAACTAGAGAAAGACGGAAACCGTAAGAGGGCAGTTTAGAAAGCAAAGACTTGTGGCAGACTCTATCGAAAGCTTTCGACATGTCTAGCGCAACTGAGAAAGTTTCACCGAAACGCCTCACGTACAGTTTTGCTGCCGTTGCATTTCATATGGAATCAGGTCATGAAATTACCGTAATTTTGTTTATCCTCATGGTTCTTTATATGTGTTCCATCATGTCTTTTTACCATGTACGTTTACCCAGTTCGCATAAACCGTGTGTTCGTGTTTTATTGTCCATTCACACTCTGCAGTTTCGTGTATATACACTAGATTTAGCTGTTTAGTTTTTGCTTGACTACGTTTTCAGATTTTTTAATATTTTTTTCTTTCGGAATCGAGGAGTGAAATAATAAAAGAAATTGGAATTAAAACAGTGGACTCGTAATTAACATTATTTTACAACAGTTTTCCGATGGTTTTTTTCACTTTTTTGAAACGAGGAACGAAAAATTAGTTTTGTTTTACACACTTTTTGTTTTGCTTGCATTTTAGACAATACATTTCATCGGCCAGCTGGCAGGGCTTGTGAAACAAGTGAAAGTGAAATCGACAGAATAACAACCGTAACGATGAAAACTGAACGGAACAAAAAATGAAGAAAATTTTAACGAAGGGCAGTAAAGATATTTTCATCGTGTGTGGACCGGCCAACACTCTGCAGCCCTTTGTTTTCTTCTCCCCTCCCGCCTCCAGCATATACAAGTTCATTGAAGGGGACCTTGCTGAAATAGAAAAAAAAAAATGCAGCCTGGCCGACTGTTTACTTTGTCCCTGAAGCTTCTATTTGGGCCCTTATTAGACAGGGTGACGCGATTTATTTTGCGTTTTCATGACTCGCTTAGCAAACTTACCTTTTATAATGGCAATAGGGAGAGGAAATAACTGTTTGGCTTGAATCATCGCGTGAAAAGAATGTCAACAACAGCTTGTGCGTGTTATTGAGCAAATCTCGCAAGCGCGCGTTCTCCTGCCAACAGGAACACGCACTCACTTGCGCGCGCGCGCAGTCACTCAGTCACTCACTCATTCACTCACACACACACACACACACACACACACACACACACACACACACACACACACAGTTATAATTCACATGAATAATCCATGTGCGAAGGTGCAACGTACGTAAATTAAATCATGGCCTTCTTCAAACTAATTAATTCAAATGAGCCTGCGACCTACTGCGCGCATTCCTTCACGCGCGCGCGCACACACACACACACACACACACACACACACACACACACACACACACACACACACACACACACATGAAGGGAGGGACAATTATCTGAGAAAGAGCAACGGAGCACCATCGTAAAGCTATAGGAGTTAAATATAGGGCAATAATCAGAGAGAGAGAGAGAGAGAGAGAGAGAGAGAGAGAGAGAGAGGTGTATTAGTTATAAGAAATTGCAATTGAAAACACAAGAGGAAGCAGCGGAGGTGTAATAGTTCTTCTTCTTTTTTTTCTTCTTCTTCTTCTTCTTTTCTTTTTATTTCTTATTTTTGTTTTTACTGTTCTTGTGCTTGTTCTTTGTTCTTGTTCCTCCTCCTCTTGTTCTTTTCCTCTTTTTCATTTTTTCTCCTTCCTCTTCTTCCTCTTCCTCCTCCTCCTCGTTTCTTTACTCTTCTTCTTTTTCTCATTATTATCATCTTTCCCTCTTCCCTCCTCCCTCTTTTTTTGGTTCTTCTCTGTTTGTTCTTGCTCGCTACTTTTCGTCGGGGGACTGAATTAGTAAGAGTAGGCGACCAGGAGCATCCCTCTGCGATACATAAATCTCGCGTTATTGTGTAGCTCGGCGGGGCGTAAGGTGGGGGAGATATAAAGGGGAGGAGCGGGAAAGGGACGGCAGAAAGGATAGAAACGCGAGCAAAGAAAAGGAAGAAAGGGAGAGGAAGCGGGGCGAAGAGTGCGAGGGAGTAAAGGAATGACAGAGAGAGGAAAGAGATAAAAAGAGGCAGCACCGGAGAGAGAAATAAAGGGGGAAAAAGGAAAGGAGAAATAAAAAAGGGTGAGGAGAGAAGTGACGAGAATTAAATGAGGAAGAAGAGGGGTCGTGAATGAGAGAGAGAGAGAGAGAGAGAGAGAGAGAGAGAGAGAGAGAGAGAGAGAGAGAGAGAGAGAATCAGCATAATGAAATGGATTGCAGAACATTGGATAGAGGAAAAAGAAAAGGAAGGCGAGGACGAGGGAGGTGGAATGAGTGACTTCCGATATGATACCTGTTAGAATGGAGCCGGAGGGAGGAACGGTAAAGGATGACACTCGTGGCTTTAATGTATTTTTTTTACAGTATACATTCGTTTTATGGCCACTTATTATGTCTTTGTGAATGTAGTTTATCATACATCTGCTCTGCACCCTCCTGTACTAGTGGATGTCAGGGGCTTAAGTTGTGGGATCGTTAGCTGTCAAGGGACTAAGAGAGACTCACTGAAAGACATGTGACAGATTCATCCTCCCTAACTTAAGCCGTTTACCTCTTTACATTCCCTCTTTACACTCCTACTCGCACTTGTTTCTCTGTACACCCCGTCTCCAATTCTACACTTAATATTCTTTGCATCCTATACATCTTTAATCGTCTTCTCACTAATACATTTACTACTTACTTATCGTCTACGCTCCCTCTACACCCTCTCTGCTTCTGTACTCAGTTAATAATCTTCTATCCACTCCCACACGTATTTAATCGTCTTCACACTTCTTTACTTATCGTCTACGCTCCTTCTACACCCTCTCTGCTTCTGTACTCAGTTAATAATCTTCTATCCACTCCCATACGTATTTAATCGTCTTCACACTTCTTCACGTACTTAGTAATCCTCTATACTCCCTCTACACTCCTACACGTACTCTGATTCTCTGTACACTCGCTTTGCTCTTCTACATTTCCCTCATACTCTTTTACGTACTCCCACATTCTTCTACAGGAACTTAATTCTCTATACACTCCTTCTACACTTCTTCTACACCTCTCTCCCTCTGTCTGTTCCTGAATCCACCGATGCCAGATTGTCGTATTCAGAGCATAGTATTTACCGGTTTCTGACGCCTAACTATTGCCAAGAAACATCAGGAATCAACTATTTTAACGATAATTATAAGTGAATCTCCTTATTGGGGTCCACGAGACAGTTTTAGGGCCGGAAGTCGGTAAATTTAAGAGGCTGAGTAAGACAGTCTGGAAACGTTGCTTGAATCCTCTAAACACTCCTCATATACTTCACCTTCTACATCTCTCGCCCTTTGTCTGTCGTCCTTGGCATGCCGCACCCTACTCCGACAAGTGTACCCTGGACGTAATACACAGAATCTTCATCATTCCACTAACACGACCATTAATGTGGAAAGAAAGCAACACTAAAGCGTGGTGGCGTGAATAGCGTAGCGTGGAGAACTGAGTGTTTGGAGGACAGGATGAATGACACGTGCCATGCTGATGTTTGGTGAGCCGGTTTGTTGAGGGTCTCGTGCGTCATAATCCTTCACTTTTCACACTATTTCTTTCTCGCGTTTTTGTTTTGTTTTTGTTCGGTATTATTTGCATTGATAGGGGTGAGAGAGCGGCAGGAGCTGATGCGTGTCTACCTTCCTATGTTATTTTACTGTGACGTGAGTGATCCGTGTTTTGTTCATTTAAAGGTGTTGGTTCCCCTAACGTGTTTCCCATGTGCCATAGTCCAAGATAATATTTCGTATCTGTCTATCACAATTTTTTTTAATGTATGGCAAGAGACTAAGAGAGCGACAGTGGCTGACGAATGCTTCCCCCCACTCTCGGAAGACATGTTTCTGTTTCTTTCTCGCATTTATTTTTTGTCTAATGGGGTTATTACACAGGGCAAAATTTCCGTGGATCTTCAGTCAAACCACGATTTCTGCTGGCGTGGTTCTCATATTTCCGTGGTTTCTGACGTGTCCACAATCTTCCAAAGCTACGGTATAGATTTCACCGAATGACGACGGTATTACTCACCATCATCATCATCAGCAATAACGAGAAACAAATGAGAACCACGCCAGCGGAAATCGTGGTTTGACTAAAGATCCACGGAAAATTTGCTCAGTGTAATAGCCCCTTTATTTGCATGGCTAGGGGTGAGAGAGCGGTGGGAACTGATGTATGTCTGCCGTTCTCTGTTATTTGACTGTGACGTGAGTGATCTGTGTTTGGTTAATTGAAAGGTGTCGGATTCCTTCACGTGCATCTGAAATGTCATGATCCTGGAGAATATTTTGTATCCGTCATTCTTTATTTTTTTTTTATCGTATAGTAAGTGAGTGCTTATGATTGTTTCTCCCCATTCTCGGATTGAATTATTACCTGAGCATGTTTCTGTTTCTCACATTTATTTTTTGTGTATTTGCATGGCTAGAGGTGAGAGAGTGGTAGGTACTGATGTGTTTCTGCCGTTCTCTGTTATTTAATTGTGACGTGAGTGGTCTGTGTTTTGTTTATTTAAAGGTGTCGCTTTACCTTGCGTGTATCTCCTGTGTCATAATCCAGGGGAATATTTTGTATCTGTCATTCACTGTTTTTTTTTCTTAACGTTCAGTAAGTGAGCGATAGTTGCCGATGCATGTTTTCCCCATTCTCGCATTGAATTATTACGTGAACGACATGTTTTCTTAATTAACAGGTGTTGCTTTCCCTAATATATGCGTAAATCAGTGTCCCTCCATCTTCATCCTTAATTTCATCGATTAGCAAATAAGATTATGCAGATTTTTGGTTCTCATGACGTTGCCTTTCCGTTGTTATTATTAAAGCGGATATGTCTTCACTTTTTAATCGTTCTGACTGATTGCCTCAGTAATTAGATTTATAAATGCAATGTACAGTGTGGGAGATGTTACTGACAACTCATCGTCGAGACTAGTGCAGGAAACCACCAAAATGAAGAACGAAAACAAAAGGAGTAAATTCATGAAGAAATATATTGATAAATAAAGAGGCAAGCAAAATTGACATCGGCTTAGTTACGTATTTTTACCCAACACAACACGAGTAACAGTTACAAGTTATAAACGGCTAACTACATGTTCGAAACATCACTGACTACGTATCACCAAGATTTTTACAGAGAGCAGCAGTATCACCAGCAATAAGAACAACAAAATAGAACAAAACGAAAACTACACCAAAGTCAGCAATATTAATTAAAGAAAGGCCCATGAAAAAAATAGCATCACCTCACCTGTGTACTTTTTACCCAAACATTTAAACAGTACGTGTGTGTAATGACTCCCGGGGCTGCGTTGAGGCGCGGCCCGCGGGAGTGTTCAACGTAAATACGCTGACCCGATCACCGCCATTTCCGTTACTATGTGTGTCCGGGGCGCCGAGGCTGACAAATTACTGCGTCGTCGTGCGATTGTATTGTTTAGGAGTGAATACTGTTAATTGATGATGCAAAGGCGTCACGTTGATAAATTTAACTATTTTTTTAAGTATGTGTGTGTGGGTGCTGTGTGTGTGGGGGGTGCTGTGTTTGTTGGGGAGGGTGTATGTGTGCCTGTGTGTGTGTGTGTGTGTGTGTGTGTGTGTGTGTGTGTGTGTGTGTGTGTGTGTGTGTGTGTGTGTGTATGTGTTGTGTTCGAGTGTGTGTGTGTGTGTGTGTGTGTATGCTTTAATGTGTAAGAGTGAGTGGTAGATAGATAAATATAGATAGATGTATATATATATATATATATATATATATATATATATATATATATATATATATATATATATATATATATATATATCAATGGGGGCATACGCCGGAGGGTGCGTCGCCTCGCCCACCCTACGACGAAAAGACCGGGGGTCCCTCCGGGCGAGTACCTCCCGGCAAGATCTATCGACTTGCTCCTGCCACGAACTTCGTGGGCGTCCCCTTGGCCTCCTCCACTCAGGATTGTCTCTTACGGAGACAACCCGATGAGCAGGATCAGCTTCCGGAAAACGTGCCACGTGCCCGTATAGCCGGAGTTGGCGTTGACGGACTATGCAGGTAATATATGTCGAATCAGTCTCACGGAGTAGTCGCCGGTTTGACACAAAGTCATTCCAGCGATATCCCATGATTCTGCGTAGACACTTATTACCAAAAGTATCAATCTGCCTCTCCAAGTCCGCATTTAGTGTCCATGTCTCACAACCATAGAGTAAGACAGGGAGCACAAGGGACTTGAAGATCCGGATCTTTGTCCTTCTGCACAGGTATCGAAAACGCCATATACTCGTGTTGAACGAGTCCATAACACCGTGGGCCAGACCAATCCGCCGTAAGACTTCCTGGCCAGACTCACCGTTGTTATGAACTACGCTACCAAGATACGTGAAACTTTATGAGATCTCAACGTCCTCGCCACACGCATGAACAGACTGTACTATTTCATCTAGCAAGCCTCCAAACACCTGTACCTTGGTCTTGGCCCTGGAGACCTGGAGTCCCAAGGGCTTCGCCTCCTCGTGCAGTGCCTCGAGAGCTATCACCAAGACCTTCAGCGACTCCGCCAGGATTACTGCATCATCAGCAAAAACAAGGTCAGTGACCCTGGTATTGCCAATGGATGCTCCGCAATGACTCTGGTCCACAACTCTGCCCAGTACCCAGTCCATACAAGTGTTGAAAAGCAAGGCAAGGACACAGCCCTGCCTCACTTCCGCATTCACGGGAAAGAAGCTGGACAAGCCCCCCCCACACTTCACAGCACTCTCTGTCCCAGAATACAGGCCAGTCAGCAAACCAATAGTCCTCGCAGGAATCCCACGGAGTCGCAGAAGATCCCAGAGTGCCTCACGATGCACTGAATCAAACGCCTTGAGATCGACATAGGCTGCAAGCATCCCCTGTCGAAACTCACGTCGGCGGTCAGTTGTTGACTTGCCAGGCGTGAACCCAGACTGTCCAGGTCTCTGCAGCCTCAGCAGCTGGCTGCGAATTCGCATCAGCAATAGGTGGGCAAGCACCTTGCCTGGCACACTGAGCAGTGTAATACCACAGTAGTTGTTGCAGTCCTGGCGGTCCCCTTTCCCTGTCCAGATAGGGACAACCAACCCCCTCTTCCAGTCAGGAGGAATGGTACCGGACTGCCATACGGCAGTCAAGACCGCATGCAACCCGCGGATCATGGCCTCACCTCCAGTTCTCAACCTTCTGGATTTTGAAAATTCAGGAGGAGAGAGCTGTTGATGTTCTGGTACCAGATCCATGGAGACCAACACATAGCTCGTAGCCAACCCTGTCCGTGCCAGTAGTAGCATATATATATATATATATATATATATATATATATATATATATATATATATATATACATATATATATATATATAGAGATATATATATATATATATATATATATAGATATATATATATATATATATATATAGAGAGAGAGAGAGAGAGAGAGAGAGAGAGAGAGAGAGAGAGAGAGAGAGAGAGAGAGAGAGAGAGAGAGAGAGAGAGAGAGTCATATATATTTAATTTAACTTTGCGTGAATATTCTTTAGGTGTGTGTAATCAACCTCAATACATCGTCGTTTACATGCATACATGCACACATATGTGCGCAGCGTGAACCGATACTGTGCTAAGAATAATGTTATGCATGACCTCGTGGCTCTCCGAAGACGTGCCTTGATATGGTTATAGTGATGGATGATCAATCTTTAAAACCCCGAACCGTTATGTCGAGTATGGGAGATTGTGGTGGTGGTGGTGTTGTTGGTGATGGTGTGTGTGTGTGTGTGTGTGTGTGTGTGTGTGTGTGTGTGTGTGTGTGTGACTAAGTGTATTGATCGTACGTAGTGAATGTCCTAGTAATTACTTTTTTTCTCTGGGTTGCTATTGAAAGAACCTAATTTAATCTTATATATCAAATTCCCTCTTGGTTACGACGGAATGAATCACTGGTCTTAATGAAGCGACACCCAGCAATCAGTCAGTTAATCAGACAATCAATCAGCCAATCAGCCTTTGCTTTTATATTTTTTCATTTTTAGTTCAGGGCAAGCACGAACACATGCATTCATACCACCCTTCCCCCCCGGCACAGAACACCAACATCATGTACTTTACTGGCCTGTCCATCAGAAACGCCGGTGAGAAAAAAAAAAGGTAACGCACGGCAATGGAGCGTAATAAATAGCAGCGTTCACTCAAGGGTAAGCATAGTCATACTCGTAAATACCAACGATGACGCCAGTAAAGTGGAGGCTGCGTTAACCAGAGGGGGTGGGAGCGGTGGTGGGGAGGATGTATGCACGGGTGTAAGGGTGGGTATACCTGACGCATCCTACAGGCGGCAGGTGTTTAATTAAAAGGGATTACCTGGCGGAGGTCATCTGCGTCACATCTCAGGTGGTGGCGCCGGGCAGCCACTCCTCCCTGTCCACTTAGCAACCACCTGCACCGTGAAAGACGAGGCGGAGCAAGGATGGAAAGGTGGCAGGAGATGAGATGGGAAGGGATGAGAAACGAGGAGAGCCGAGACCAGGAGAGCAATGGGACGAAAACAAAGGGAGGGAGGGAAAAGGGTCGGGGTTTGAAATAGGATGGGGGAGGATAGAAAAGGGAAGAAGAAAGGGGGAAGAAAACAAAGATGGTTGGGTGGGAGGGTTGAAATTGGATGGAGAAGAGAGAAAAGAGAAGAAAAAAGGGAGAAGAAAACAAAGATGGTTGGGTTGGAGGGTTGAAACAGAGGGAGAGAGGGAAAGGGATCGGGGTTTGAAATAGGATGGGGGAAGATAGAAAAGGGAAGAAGAAAGGAAAAGAAAACAAAGATTATTGGATTGGAGGATTGAAACAGGATGGGGAATGAAGAAAAGAGACGGAGAGCCACGAGTTGGTGAAAAGAAAAAAAGAAAACAAAGATAGGGGGTTGGGGTTGCAATAAGATGGGAAAGAGAGAAGGAGACTGAGCAGGGATAGGGATGGTAAGGTGTACAGGAGAGAATGGAGAAGAAAAAAATGTTAGTTGTTGAGGTGTAGAAAATTAGTCACGAACGGGAGTAGAGAGTGAGATGAGAAGTAAGAAGAGTGAGAAAGTATAACATGGAAAAAAAGGCTTAGAAGAAGGAAACAAAGGGCAAAAATTGTGTTCAGGCAAAGGAAAGGAGGAAAGAAGAGTAGATTTGATGAATGAAATTAAGTGAAGATCAGGGGAAAGATGAGGATATAAAGAATCAACTCTGCCCATGAAACGAGACGTGCTGGGAAGATAAACGAGTAAAGTAAGATAAGAGCGGGGAAAGAAGGAAACCAGAGAAGAGAAGGGAAGGTTAAGGTAGAAAAAAGGTACTTGATAAAAAGGTGGGAAAGAAAGAAGGAAAGGAACGGTAGCGAACGAAATTGAAAGGAAAGTGAAGGGAAGGAAGTGAAGGAAAGGGAAAGAAGAGAGGAAAAAGAAAGAGAAGAGAAGGGTAGGTTAAAGTAGAAAAGGGTAGGATAAGAAAAGGTGGGAAAGAAAGAAGGAAGGGAACGGAGAAAAACAAAATTGAAGCGAAGAATGGAAAGGGAAGGAAAAGGAAAGTAGAAAAGGAGAGTGAAGGGAAAAAGAGAAGGAAAGGGAAAGAAGAGAGGAGAAAGAAAAAAGAAGAGAAAGGTAGGTTAAAGTAGAAAAAGGTGTGAATAGGGAAAAATTGGTAAAAATGAGAGAAGGGAACGGACCGAACGAATTTGAAAGGAAAGTGAAGGGAAAGAAGCGAAGCAAGGGAAAAGAAGAGAAGGAAAAGGAATTAAGGGAACAGTGGGAACCTGGTCTTTCGGGCTAAATGAGAGCAAAGAAGGGAAGAAAAACGGGGTCACATTCACGTATCAGCCAGACCCCCCCCGCGCCCCCCCCTCCACTCACACCCACGCACGCACCCACGCACGCACCCACGCACGCACGCATTTCATGATTTGCTTTGAAAGGAGGTGCAGTTCGTGGTAAGCGAGTAGCGAGGATGACAAATGAAGCGACATTCCTAATGAAAATATCTTACTTCTGTGATTCTTGTGTATTGTCAAATATTCTTCATATTAATTAAGAGAGGGGGGGCCTGCCGGTAAGCTCCACTAGTAAGGATGATAAGTTTATATATATATATATATATATATATATATATATATATATATATATATATATATATATATATATATATATATATATATATATCCGACATACAAACTTGATTATAACACTTGTTGTCTGTATTAAATGTAGCAAAATGTTTTAAATGTTGAGCATCAGCGCCACGCCTGCTTTTAACGGTTAGGTTAAATTTACCGATTCAGCGGGCCGCGTCGTCTAACTTTGTTCGTAAGCGACATTTGAATGTAATGCAAAAACAATGAACTAGCCGGATTATATTTTTAGCCTCGGAGTTAGGTTTTGTGTTTACTTTTACCCGGTGCCGCTATATGAAATCTGTTCTCTTACTTTTCTTTTTGTGGAGTGAAATTTGTAAGCCATAGGAAAAATAACAAAAAAATAGAAAAGCAAGTTAGCACGTATGTAAATGCGAAAAATAAAACTATACACGAAAGCTCAGATGAAAAGATATGATTTTTTTTCCCGCGAACATTGAACTGACCAGGGGGACTAAATGTGAACTGAACTGAACTGGGTGTGGAGCATCTCTTTTCTACCGGGAACGGGGTGGCGGGGAGGAGGTTCACGGGGACGACGGCGTGATTGTACCGATGCCACGCTGAGCACACCGACGCGCCCGCCCCTGCAGCGGCCCACAACACACGACACACAGCACACGACACACGACACACGTCTGCATGTAATGGTGAGCCAGACACTGAAGGGAAACCTTCGGAAATCATCACTTACTTTTTTTTATATATTTAGATAGATTGATAGGTATATAGATAGGTAGATATGTAGTGAATATGATAGGTAAATAGGTAAACAGATAAAGAGGTGAGGGATAAATGTGTGTAGATAGGTGGACATTTTGGATAGGTATGACTGCATTGGTAAAACCTAATGGTAACGGTAACTTTGTCGGGTTTTTCATAGGTCGTGCACCTTTGATGTGTAAAATCTCTGCCATAAATAGCTGTCCATACAATATTTTAAAAGGAATAATCTTGAAGAAGACCTCATTTCAGGTTCATTACAGGAGAAAATTCTTATGGAGTAACAATTCAATAACTTTTGTAGAACTGACTCATAGCATTGGGTGAGTGATTGCATACTTTTTTTCTCACAAAACAACGGAACTGACATTATACAAAGGTGAAAACAAAAGTGTTTCAACAGTGTGTAATTCACTTTCTGAACGAACGGAAAGTGTGGAGAGAATGATGAAACAGTTACATTTCTTGGTAGTATTCATTTAAGAGAAACTGCACAGCTGCACACAACGTGCGTGATATGCAGCTGGTACATCGAAGATATAAACATTTACCTTGATCAGAAAATATGATAATTAACTAGTTCCAACTCGAAAATATAGAATTACAGTACTTTAAGTATTAGAAGATTATAAAATATGAAATGGTACGGAATTTAATATTAAGTATGATGATGAATTACCTCTAGCGCTGATTGACACGGTATTAATAGACCCAATTGAAAGATCAAGCACATGGTAACAGGATCCCGCGTTGCAGGTACACTCGTACTTCCTGAAAGAGCCAAGAGCGGCGAAGCGTGTAAACGACAACACAATGCCAGACAAAACAGTTCTCACATCTCTGAAAAGATTCTGTCACTTTACAAATCGGATCAAACTCTTAGTAAAGACAAAGATACAACCATTATGAAACTACTCACCTGTCCCGACATGCATGGCCTCACGTGCCCAAATGTTGCAGCACACAGAAATTGCTTTACATAGCGTTGAGATTTGTTACCGATCAGATGCGTCCAAACGCTGAATATTATCCCAACTGTACCTTTCCCACTAATCCACTTCTTTTATTCATGGTGATAAAAACGATATGCGAGTGAGAGGGAGGAGGAGAAAGAAGGATGAACAAATAAAGGAGTGTATGGATGTATGAAGGAGGGAGATCGAAAAATAACAAGAAAATGATGATATGTAGGAAGATATCAAAGGAGGGAGGGAAAGAGAAATAAACGGATGGAAGGTTAGTTGGAATGAAGGGAAGAAGAAAAGGAAGAGAGGAAGGGTAAGGTGGGGTGGAGTGACGTAGTAGGGGAAAGAAGGAAGGGACGGAGAGCAGGGGGCGTTAGATGGATAGAGGTAAGGAGGGGAGGGAAAGAGAAGGGAGGGAGGGACGGATGGTAGGTGGAGAGGGAGGGAAGGAGAGGAGGGAAAGGGAAGGTATACGGAGGGAAAGACTGATATGGGAGGGAGGAACGGATGGTAGGCGGAGAGGGAGGGAAGGAGGAGAGGTAAGGGAATGATATGGGATGGTAGGAAGGCGTTAGACAGATAGAGGGAAGGAGGGGAGGGAAAGGGAAGGTATATGGGAGGGAGGGACGGATGGTAGGTGGAGAGGGAGGGAAGGAGGAGGAGGGAAAGGGAAGGTATGCGGAGGGAAAGACTGATATGGAGGGAGGGACGGATGGTAGGTGGAGAGGGAGGGAAAGAGGAGGAGGGAAAGGGAAGGTATACGGAGGGAAAGACTGATATGGAGGGAGGGACGGATGGTAGGTGGAGAGGGAGGGAAGGAGGGGAGGGAAAGGGAAGGTATACGGAAGGAGAGACTGATATGGAGGGAGGGACGGGTGGAAGGTGAAGAGAGGAGAGAGGGAAGGAGGGCCGGGGGATGCGCAGAGCCTCAGGTGGCGAGAAAACAAATGGGACGGTGACCGAGTTAGAGCCAAGGAATATCACGGCTGAACGGAGCACGAGCGCGACGCCCCTCACTCTAAAGCCCGGATAGCCGCCGCGCACATTTACAGCGACAGTTTGTTTGGTGAGCTTAGCGGGGGGCGTTCCGCGAGCCCCGGCGAGCCACCACAACGCGCTCTCGACCCTGCCATACCTTGTGTTGTGTGGGGGGTGGGGTGGGGTGGGGGTTGTGAGTGTTAGTGAGGGTTGTGTGTGTGAGTGAGGGCTGTGTGTGTGAGTGAGGGTTTTGTGAGTGAGAAGTGTGTGTGTGTGTGTGTGTGTGTGTGTGTGTGTGTGTGTGTGTGTAAGAGAGAGAGAGAGAGAGAGAGAGACACACACACACACACACACACACACACAGCGGCAAGCACGGAAATAACTATTTGCTATCTTCCACCCTTTGTCAGCTCATTGCCCTCGCTAATGATCTCAAATGCAATATTTTTTCTCAGCCAACATTAATTTTTTAACTTTTCCGTACATGTTTCTGCTATATCTACATTCTTGCCTCTGCTGCACAAAGGCAACAGTTTAAATTAACCGAGCGAAATGAAATAAAACTGGAGAAGATGAAAACGCCGTGTTTTGTGTTTCTCTTTGGGAATTGAATCATAAGAGGCAAAAATGACGAATAAATGATTTCAAAACGGAGAACAGTCTGATGGGTAGCCTTTGGTTAGCGTGTGTGTGTTTGTGTGTGTGTGTGTGTGTGTGTGTGTGTGTGTGTGTGTGTGTGTGTGTGTGTGTGTGTGTGTGTGTGTGTGTGTGTGTGTGTGTGTGTGTGTGTGTGTGTGAGAGAGAGAGAGAGAGAGAGAGAGAGAGAGAGAGAGAGAGATGCAGATTAACAGAAACATGCAAGTCAGACAGACAGGTCTAGATTCAAACAGAATGCCAGACCTTTAAACAAAATGAAGCAGGTAAACCTATTACTTCTTATTAGGTAATTGGTTGTTAATTCTGAGGAGATGAGTAAGCGGAGGGAAATGAAATGCCAATGAAAGAGTATTTTGGAGTATACTCGGGAACAGGCTTCTGTAGAAGATGGCAACTTGTATAATCCTTTTGGCAGGGAAGCACTCACTAAGGTCCAGTCTGTCAGTTTTTTTATAATTTAGTCTGAAGTGAGGTACAATAATACTTAAAACAGGTTTGGACAGCTCCCGACTGTCTTCCGTTCCTCTTATTTTTTTTTTACAACAAAGGAGACAGCTCAAGGGCACAAAAAAGTAAACAATAATAATAAAAAATGCCCGCTACTCGCTGCTCATGTCTGTTCCTTACTAATATTATTTTTCATAGTAATTTCTTTAGTTTTAATGTATACCTGTGATTCTTAATCTGCTCCCCTGGTAATGACATCCTGGCGTGTAGAAACGTTTGGTAATATGGAATGAAAATGGTGACTGTATCGACGCTCGTCCTGCTTTTCCCATTCAGTATGCAAATCACCTCTAGCTACGAATCCTTGGGCCTGGGTTCGATTCCAGCCCGGGGCAGTCAGCGCTCCGCTCACCCAGCTGTTCATCCCCTTTCGGACTGATCGATGAATAGGTAGCTGGGGTAACCTGGGAATGGTAAACTGTGGTAACCCGGATGGATTGTGGGTTTTATCCAACACAGGCTCATGACCAAAGAGACGGAGCTAAGTATCGAAGCAACGGATATCTATAACGTAAGCCACCAACTTACTTTATTTTAATAAAACCCGTCAAGGTACATATTTAATTGTACTGGGTTAGCGGAATTTAAATATTTGTTAGTTTTGTTCACAATTTTGTTTTGCAGTGAATTTAATTGTTCTTTGTACTTTAATTATTGTCTAACAACCTATTGCTTTTAGATTTAACTACGCATGAATAATGATTGTATTTTACCGTCGATAAAAGATATTTCAGCAGTCCGTGAATTTAGATAATAACCAGTTCTCTCGCTTTGTTACTGCATGATCAAGGATTCAATTCTTCCCTTGTTATTTCACTCTTCACATTTACTCTATTTCATAATGTTGGATACCTTTTGGTAAGTTTGAACCCTTTTTTTACAAAGTTACAGTTTTTATTTTTTTCACTATTTTCCTTTTGAAATTATACGAAGAAAATAACTCAAGAAAAGTTTTAATTCAGCCAATCATCAAAACTAGGTTCAGGAACTTAAGCGCGGGACGCCTTACGGCCAGAAAATAACGACCGGAGTTAATGAAGGAAGTTGTCTTTAACGTGGAAAGTCGATCATCCTCTCCAAGTCTGTGACAAATAGCGATGACGAAGCTGTGAGAGATGAGTGAATCGCTGATCTTCGGAGACAGACATTACAAAGTACGAAGTGTTCCCTGAGTCAAGGCCTTGCCTGAGTGGTGGCACCAGGGCATCAACATTCCCGCTTTGACGAGACGGTGTGAAATAAGGACCTCTAAACATCAGTGAGTCGCGGGCCTTGAGAGTGTAACGTCTTGAGTATTGGTATCATGGGAGCAAAGACATTCGGAACGAGGACGTGAAGGGAGTGAAGAATAGTAAGAAATATTATCATATAATTAATTACATCAGTGTGTTTGGGTAAGTGGCATCATAGAAGGTGGTGGCCAAGTGATCAGCGTGAGGCTGTGGTGAGCCCGAGGACCCAGGTCGAGTCCCACCGAAGGATGCTGACAATTTTCAACCATCGCCGAGTGGCAGAAGATTATCCACATGCTGCCCAGATCTTCAAATAACCTCAGCTTCAGTGGCTTCGTTCAAGATAGAATCGGGGGGCAGCATGGGCCCAGCAAGAGTCATAGCCTACACCACGGTGCCACTATAAGTCAAGTTTTGCGCCATTAACTGGCTGGGGTCATCCGAGAGACCCCTCAAGAGAACCTACCGGCGCTATATGCTGCACCTAGAAACAGCAACAGCAACATCAACAACAACCAAGCAAGTACATTCAAATTCGCCATATTAAAGAAGATTAAATGAAGAAAAGTAAGAGATGGAAATAAGTATTTGGATATATAGGAATGTTCATGTAATTTGTCATCATTATCTTCAACCATTTAACATACTCTTAAAACCTCAACCTCTTTTCATCCAGCCAACCACAGTCATCTCCTGTAGCTACAGAAGAAGGGGCGGGGGCTTGAGGTCAGTATAGTGTACGGCGACTTATTATAGTTCACTGTAAGACAAAAGGCTTTCCCAACATCCTCAATCTCTGTGCATTAGCCTATTAGCAAAATATAACACCTAAGTATAAATAAAGCAAGTAAACCTCAAAGCTCTTATCAGGTAATCGGTTGTTGATCCTGTGGCGATTAATGCATGGAATAAAAAAATAAAAAATAACTCTCCTTAAATAATACCGTGACTTTAATAACTCTTCGTACTCTTTGTATTTTGTATGACTAAGGAGCTATGGGAAATGTGCAAATTGAAAAACAAGTTATATTTATTGCTCCCGTAGTTTACTGTATTGCATTAAAAGCGTAATCAACTATGGATATTTTGTTTCTCTGGTTTAATGAACAAAAAGGGGAAGGCAAACATATTTTCCCCTCGATATGGACGCGCGGCCTGGGCCATTGTTGCCTAATTTGTGCTTGAACGAGAGAGAGAGAGAGAGAGAGAGAGAGAGAGAGAGAGAGAGAGAGAGAGAGAGAGAGAGAGAGAGAGAGAGAGAGAGAGAGAGAGAGAGAGAGAGAGAGAGAGAGAGAGAGAGAGAGAGAGAGTGGAGGGGAATAGAACAGAAAAGAGAAAAGAAAAAGAGAAGAAGGAAAGGGAAGGGGAAGGGAAGGGAAGGACATGAAAGGAAAGAAAAGAAATGGAAAAAAAAAGAGTAGAGGAGAGAGAGAGAGAGAGAGAGAGAGAGAGAGAGAGAGAGAGAGAGAGAGAGAGAGAGAGAGAGAGAGAGAGAGAGAGAGAGAGAGAGAGAGAGAGAGAGAGAGTATATACTGTTGAGCGTGACATTTGTCCTGGTAAATGCCCAACCTCACTAAGCCTTTGAAATTTATGGCTAGTGCAACAATTATACTAGAGGGGGGGAGGGGGAAGAGGAAGAAGAGAGAGAGAGAGAGAGAGAGAGAGAGAGAGAGAGAGAGAGAGAGAGAGAGAGAGAGAGAGAGAGAGAGAGAGAGAGAGAGAGAAAGTGAAAGCGTGTACTGGCTCCATTAAAAGTACCATTCACACCTTACTTTCCACTCTGGTCCACACCCCTCCCTTCTACTCTCTCTCTCTCTCTCTCTCTCTCTCTCTCTCTCTCTCTCCTATTTCCTCTCCATCAGTCGCCTTTTCCCTCTCTCCTTGTCCTCCCCCTCCTAACTCTCCTCTTCCTTCTCTCCTCCTCCTGCTCCTGCTGCCCCTCCCCTGCCTCTCCATTTGCCAGCCCGTAGCCATGAAATAAATAAACTCGTTGGTATTCTCTTGCCGTGATCGCCACTGCCGTTACCGCCGCTGCCGCCGCTCCCCGCTGCTCCGAGCCCAGTGTGGGTGCGTGTGCCCGGTGATGAGGTGGTGGAGGTGTGTTGTGGGGGGTGAGGAGGACGTGTGGTGATGGTGGTGAGTGGGGAATGAGATGGTGAGAAGGGATGTGGCGGTGGTGATGGTGGGTGGTGATGATGATGATGAGAGGGAGGAGTGGTGATGATGGTGAGAGTGAAATGGGGCGGTGACTTTTTGAGAGGGACATGTGGTAGGGGTGATGGAGCTGAGAGGGATGTGTGATGGTTTTTTTTTTTTTTTTTTTACAACAAAGGAGGCAGCTCAAGGGCACAAAAAAAAGGAAACTAATAAAAAAAAGCCCGCTACTCGCTGCTCCTAAAAAAAAATCAAAAGAGGTGGCCGAAAGAGAGGTCAGTTTCGGGAGAAGAGGTGTCCTGATACCCTTCTCTTGAAAGAGTTCAAGTCGTAGGCAGGAGTAAATACAGATGAAGGAAGATTGTTCCAGAGTTTACCAGCGTGAGGGATGAAAGAGTGAAGATTCTGATTAACTCTTGCATAAGGGGTTTGGACAGTATAGGGATGAGCATGAGTAGAAAGTCGTGTGCAGCGGGGCCGCGGGAGAGGGGGAGGCATGCAGTTAGCAAGTTCAAAAGAGCAGTCAACGTGGAAATATCGATAGAAGATAGAAAGAGAGGCAACATCGCGACGGAATTTAAGAGGTAGAAGACTATCAGTTGATGGTGTTGTGGTGAGAGCATGTGCTAATATCAAGGGGTGAGAGGCTATAGAAATGTGGATTATTAATCTGTGAATTAATGAGATAAATTACTAGAGCTAGCCGATGTCATTTAAGACGTACCCAACGACACGTGCCATACCGGGCGAGTCAGATTCCTGTAGTGTTTCCGTGTGTCTCTCCTCCTGTCACTGAATCTGTGGTGTGTGCTGGTGGGTGGTGGTGTAGTGTGGCTGGATGATGGTGTGGGGTGTTGTGTGGTGTGATGAGTGGTGTACTGTGGGTGGGTGTGGGTATGTGGGTGGTGGTGGCTGAGTTGACTTCCTACCACTACAGTACTGAGGAGGAGGAGAGAGGGGGGGGGAGGTCAGTGAGTCGGAGTCGGAGTCGGAAAAATAAAAATAACTTTAAATTCCGACTGAGAGGGAGAGTTAGTTGTGATTGTGATAATAAACGTGTAGGATATGGTGAAGGAATAATTAAGGAACAGGAGTAATATTATGCTGGTGAACCTTAGGGATGGTGAGGAGGTGGAAGATAAAATGGAAGAGCGTGTATGATGGTGATGAGCGTGATCGTAGTCGTTTTGGAGTTGGAATATCTGGTGGGAAGGGAGTGAGTGCGAAAGGAAAAGTGTGTGGTGGTGATTGTGATGGTGAACTCCAATGTGAAGTGAGAGTTAAATGAAAGGCTCTATGGGTCTGTGCTGGTGCTCGGGGTGGTGAGGTCATGTGTATATGGCGAAAAATTAGTAATTCCAACAAAGAATTCATGGATGGTGTGTGTGTGTGTGTGTGTGTGTGTGTGTGTGTGTGTGTGTGTGTGTGTGTTTCCTGTCTGCCTATTATAATTGAAGTACGTATTTTCCGGACTACCAAAATCTACCACTCCAATGCAGCGTAATAAACCAAGTGACATGCGTGTCCCCCCTGTGTCCAGCTCCGTGTCTTTTTACTGGTTGGTCACTGAACCCTCCGTGGATAAGACCCCTTTGTCTGTGAATTTTGTGGCATATAGCTCATTTAGAATATTGTGACTGCAGTGGCTGTATGCCGTGACTACTAGATTGGTAAGTGTCAGGGATCATTTTTCCCTTGGGAGTCACGAAAGAAAAAAAGTAGGAATCTTTTTGGTGTGGCGGTGTTTCACGATCTGTGTTACTGTTGTCCCGTGGAGCTCAACCTGCGTAGGCGTGTCGCCTTCTCGGTCTGGCGGCGTAGTACACACTGACTGCTAAACTTTGTGCTTTTGCTGACCATCGAATGGATAATAATTTGTACGAAGTTATGTACTAGGTTTATTCTGAGGAGTAAAATTTATTCAACATCTATTTTCTTCTAAGACGTGTGTGTGTGTGTGTGTGTGTGTGTGTGTGTGTGTGTGTGTGTGTGTGTGTGTGTGTGTGTGTGTGTGTGTGTGTGTGTGTGTGTGTGTGTGTGTGTGTGTGTGTGTGTGTGTGTGTGTGTTCCTTTTTATTCTTAGGTGTTCTTTGAACACTATTAAGGACGACTCTCGTCCACTAGCCGTTTCTTTATTCAAAGTCTAACTTTACACTTCGAGTCTGAATGTCAGAACGTGTATTGCTTTTTAAGGCCTGCACAAACTTGCAGGAGCTGGAACTCTCATCCACGTGAAATACTTCTTAATGTATAACGAAGTTATTGAAGATCTGCGTTCTTTATTATGTGATATAGCGCCAGACGGCAATGAGTTGCGGGGGGATTCTGTTGTGAATGATGTTCCTAGAAGGTTCGACGTGGGCGCGGCGCAAGTTTTGGAGTGGGTGAGTTTTATAACATTAGCCTTGCAGTATGTGACCTTTCAGTCTAAACTTGGTGACTGACGTTTACTGTATCGTGATTGGCAGTAGTGTAGTTGCACTTATGCACAGCTGTTGCATGATGGGATAGATAAAAGATTTTGATGCCGTATGTTATGGCTGACGAAGTAAAACTTTGGTAGAGGGAAGTGTAACAAGAAATAAGGTGAAGGGTACAGTCAGAGTCTATATAACGAATGTAACCAGTGTTTGAAATTGTTTACTGTGACGAAGAGCGAAGAAAAGAACCCGCTAGAAGGACAGCACAACTGCCAGGGAGGGCTACAGGCACGGACGAGCGAACTCAGAAGACTGCTGGCTGCATCACGGCCAGGTGTGCCGGGGGAGATAAGCAACAGGTCTGTCTGAACACTGCTGCAGGGAACAGTGGGGCATTTGTTGGCTTTAATATACTGGGAAGCAATGTTGACAAAATACTTGAAAGCAATTGGTGTCTTCTAAAAACCGGAAGCAGTTGTGGGATTCTAAAATCTGTGAAGCGTTTGCGGACTTTTAAAGACTGTGAAGCATTTGTTGGCTGCTAAAAACTGAAGCAATAGATGACTCATCATACATATTCCTTATTTTGAGAGGAGGCAGTGCCGCGGAGGGGATAGATTAGGAAGTGGAATATTTCACAGCAAAGTTCGTGGCCGCGGTTTCCCTCTTGTTCAAAGCGTAAAGGGAAAAGCAATATCTTCTACGTGTTTCGGTGCTTAAAAAAAAACTCATAGTATGGCGCAGTTCCGTGTGAGGTCCGGCCGTCAAGCGCTGGCGCTGGTCGTGGTGGAGGTGGCTGGCGGCTAGCTGGTCCACTGGCGGCTGGCTGACTGGCTGGCTGGCCGGCCGACCGACTGACTGGTTGGCTGACTCCCGGGAACGCCATGAAACAGACAACGCTTCCCGGGGGCTGAGGCCGTGAAATAGAGAAGTATGGTGCTCGAGAGAGAGAGAGAGAGAGAGAGAGAGAGAGAGAGAGAGAGAGAGAGAGAGAGAGAGAGAGAGAGAGAGAGAGAGAGAGAGAGAGAGAGAGAGAGAGAGAGAGAGAGAGAGAGAGAGAGAGACGAGTCGTTTGTATGGATATTTTATTGCGTGGTACTCTTTTTGTGTCTTGTCACACTGGACGTCTGTGTTATTTTGCTCTAACGTCCATGGCGCCCTGACAGGACGTTGTGGCCGGCCCTTCGTCACGGGGGTAATTAATGCTTTCCAACTCGTCTGTAAAGTTCAAGGAGACGGAGTTAAGCACCGTGGCAGGCCGTATAAAAGGTAAAGTTGGGAGCATACGGTATAGCTGCGCGTGGCGGCGGTGCTCATCTCCGTCCCGTTGGCATGCCGTATAGCTTAGCGTGTGATGTAGTCTGAATATTTTCCAACCAGTACGGCGACTCCGTGTTCATGGTATATTCCGGACAAGATGCATTAGTGTGCTTTCTGGGAAGTGACTGACGGTCATAAGACAATGGACAGTACAATAGAGGGTTGGAACGTGCTCCTCAAAAGGGCTGAAAACAAAGGTCGGACACGAAAGATTACAGGGTTGAGTTGCGCTGCTTCTCTCCCCTAATGACGACTGTCCGAAGTCAAAATAGCTGTGTAGGAGTCACGGGTTTTGCTTCTTAGCTCTCTGGTATAAACAACAACAACCAAAGAGAATAACAAGGAAAATAAAGCCCAGTTAGCGCGGATGGTGACGCCACAACTCCCACGGGCACTGTCTATATTTGCTGCTGCCGTTTTTCCAAGACTTGCATTCGGCTTTTGTGTGTGTATGTGTGTGTGTGTGTGTGTGTGTGTGTGTGTGTGTGTGTCGAACCTTGTTGCAATGAATTGTTTTTGCTTGTCATAATAGCCAGCGTACTTATCGTTGTTGTTTATTGGGCAGTATTATAGTTTTTTTAATGTTATTTTCATGTGTTTCTCCCTAATGAGAATTTGGTTTTACTGCGTGTTCTTGCTTGTGATAGAAAGTTTATTTGTCTTGGTTGGGAGCTAATTGTATATTGGGCCATATCAGATTATATTTTATAATCTTTTTATCTTTTAAAGTGTTCTCATTGCGGCCTTGGATTGAGCACGCAAGACCCTGTACGTTTCTCTCAACCATCAGTGGAACCTTCATCGATTCTTAGATATTATTCTCACGGGATACCAGTCACACACCAGGTTTCTTTCCCCCTTCAGATGAATCTATAAGCTTTTTCCCTGCTGCTTGTCTGTTGAAAAAAAGAAAACACATAAGGTTCTGTTTCATTTGTCTACCTTCCTTTGCTAGGCCGCCCCCGTGATGAGCTTATTCAACGTTTTCCACACCAGTATCTCTCCTGTCCATAAATGATGACGTGTAATTAAATCACACTGCTATTTCCTAACTCATTATGGCTTCTAAGAAACCATTTATAATTGTGGATTAAAGTTGTTTCATGATGTAAATCACTTACATCGTAGGATCTGAACTAACTTGTCAGCATGTTCTTTTAATGATAAATCAAACAAAAGCGTACATACAGACAGAGACAGACAGACATAGACAAACAGTGATAGTCTGAGTTTGTAACAAATATATACTTTGTGAAACGTGCATCTTATAGCGGGGGGCTTACGAGAGCATATCCATCATTGACTTGTTTATACACGAGCGAGCGCTTTTGAACCCCTTATAATCCATCTGAGAGGGCTTCAGGGTCGCCTTAATGAGGGTCGAGAATCGTGCCGCACTGGGATAAGGGGCGACGGGTGTAGGCTAGGAAGGTAGGTGAGGAGATGAAGGGTGGAAGTGCTGCGAGATGGTAAACAGCATGTGTGTGTGTGTGTGTGTGTGTGTGTGTGTGTGTGTGTGTGTGTGTGTGTGTGTACCTCAAGTTTTGTTCAGATAGGAAGGGGGATATAGAAAGTGCAAGAGAGGGAGAGAGTCATAACAAACACTTCAAACACCAAGTCCCACGCTCTTTATGGATTAACTGTTGTAGTATCGACTTAACGAACATTATAACTTACTGATATTCACAGATCGATTGGCTATCCTTATTTTTTTGGGGCCGTGAAATATAGATGTAAATTTATGATTATTGAAGGGGAAAGAGGAGGTTAGGATGATGAAGTAATTAATGGAGAAAAAATAGTAGAGAGAGAGAGAGAGAGAGAGAGAGAGAGAGAGAGAGAGAGAGAGAGAGAGAGAGAGAGAGAGAGAGAGAGAGAGAGAGAGAGAGAGAGAGAGAGAGAGAGAGAGAGAGAGAGAGAGAGAGAGAGCTCAACATCAGTCTTTTCTGTTATGATAAATTTAATACTAAACCCTTGCGATATTAAGTGACGAACTGTGTGTGTGTGTGTGTGTGTGTGTGTGTGTATGTGTGTGTGTGTGTGTGTGTGTGTGTGTGTGTGTGTGTGTGTGTGTGTGTGTGTGAACAGTGATGTAGGATTATGCCAATACAGGTCAGCGAGTCTTTTTTTTTATCGCTGAAAAGATTAAAAAAAAAAAAAAAATGGCGTAAAATGCAGTGTAATTAAATCGCCAGTGCAACATTTTTCTGCTCGATTTTTCCGTCATTAGCAGGGAAAGAAAACAACGTAATACATCGGCTCTATAGCGAAATAAAAACAAAAACAAAAAAAAACACGGAAATATTGTCATAAACATGGATCGCATTAATTTCCAATCGTATCTATTTTTACCTCTTACATTTATTTTTTCCCTCCCTCTGGATCATGGCGGCGCCTTGCACAAGATCTAGTGTGATTGGTCAAGCGTGGTGTCGGCCATTTGGAAGCCATGGATCGCTAAACTCTAAAGGCTCTGTTTTTCTTGTGTTGATTTTCTTTAGATTTTTTTTTCTGGTGCGTATGGCTAAGAATGGCACATATGTGGTATTGTTTTTTTTTTGTGTTTATTTTTTGCTGTTTTGATGTTTTTTTTCTTCTTTTAGTTGCTATGGCAAAGAATCGTGTATATTATTGTTTTTTCTCTTTATTTTCTGTTTATTTTTTTCTGTATATTAGTATTATTTCATTCTTGGTAATTTTTTGATTTTTTTTATGATATTTTGTGTGGCAAAGATTGGTGCACCTATTTGTGGCTCTGTTTTTGTCATATTAATTTTCTCTGGATTACTTTTTCTGGTGCGTATGGCGAAGAATAGCGCATTTGTGGATATTTTCTTATAATCTTCTGTGTATATTTTTCTCCCCCTAGATTAGTGTTTTTATTTATCATGATGGAGATAACATAACTGAGATACGCATCGGTGAGTGAAATGAGCGTCCGTGCCGCCACATGATCCAAACTTACGGGCGCGGGGCAATCAGCAATAAACAAACACCAGCTGCTGTGCGTGCGGTGAAGCCAACGTTGATCACCTTCATGGGACGTGGGGATTGTGTGCGGGGAGGAAGCGCTGCTGGTGCCTGTGGGGGTAAAAGTAGTATAAGTAGCATAAGTAGTATAAGTAGTAATTAATGACAATGTAGCAGCAGCACTAGTGGCAGCAGCAGCAACAGTTGTGGTAGGAGAAATCGAAGTACATACTAATTATCATTGTCCATATTTGGTGGTGTCAGTGTTGAAGCTATTGCGGGGGTGATTATATGATTATCAATGTTATGCTTTTTTCATGAATCTCCTCCATCGGAAACGACCACAATATTGAGTTTGACTAATATATCTTCGGGCGAAATGTAAAGTTTATTTTTTAAATCTTGTGGTAGTGCTGCTGCCAAGATAAAGAGCTTAATTTATATTCTTATTCACTTGCACATAGACCTTTGCTGGCGGTAAATGTCGTCATGCAGTTGTACAATGTTGAGACGTAGTTAGAGCAGTAGATATGAACTTAGCGATGATAGCAGCACCCATACATCTAGTTGGGAACGTTTCAGATAAGGAGTAGGGGGAGGAGAAGGAAGAGGAAGAGGAAAGGGAAGAAGAGGAAGAAGAGGAGGAGGAGGAGGAGGAGGCGGAGGTGGAGGCGGAGGCGGAGACGGCGGAGGAGGAAGTTATATTCGTGGAGTATGGTTGCTTTGATGTGCACAGACCACAGGACAGACAGGCGTGCCGGCAGATAAGTGTAACAAGTTCGCCCTCCTCGCCGTCCCTCCCCGCTCTCCCTGCTGACATATCGCTCTGTTCCGGACCGTCACTGTGCCGATGGAGAGATAAGCGGGGCGGAGGACGGCATGGGGCTGGTATATAGTTAGTATTCCATTATGCTCTCGGCGTCCCTTGCTCGTCATGTCTCTCAAAATCAAGGAAGCGCGACACCTACTCGACACTGACACGCACACTCTTTGTCTCGGGGTATTGATAAAACTTGTGCCTTCCATGAACAGAAAAAAAAAGTAAGGTAAGGAAACGCGACACCCACTCGGCACACACACACACACACACACACACACACACACACACACACACTCATCCGTCTCTGAGAGCTCTTGATTGAAATTTGAACATTACATGAAGCCAAAAAAGTCACAGTGTTCCTAGGCGTGGCAGCGTGATATATGCGTGAGATGTTTTATATAGAGGCAGACGTCGTGTACGGCAGGGCAAGGATTGGCAATCTCGCCTCGTGAATGTTGGAGGCGAATGAGAGAGCGAACACCGCCTGATAACGAGATCGCGTAATTTAGTCGTACATTATTAGAAGTCTTCCCGAACTGATAGCTGGGTGGCGGGGCTGGCGGAAGAAGAGGGTGGGGAGGGAGGCGGAGAGGGAGGACAAGAGGAGCGATACACCTATGTCATGCGCCGGAGATAATGAGGACCAGGACGAAAACAGTGGTTGTGATAGTGACGAGGACAGTAATAGTTTGTGAATAAAGCATAAACAAGAATAAATATAGATTGGGCGCATTATTAACGAAACTGTTATGGTTGGAAATTCAATTTGGTGATCTGATATATTATACGTGGCGCTACAGTTTGCTGCTGCTGCCTGTCTGCCCACCACTGCAGGCTGCTTTATATTTACCGACGCTGTGGATGAGAAAAATAAAAGCTGAAAAATAGAAAATCAAAAATAATTTGATAAACGAAGAGAAAATAATTGCATTTTCAAGTAATTGGTTTTCGGCTTTTGGTTATAAATATACAAAACTGTCTACATATAATTTTTTTTTTCCTGAAACGGAAATAGCTTGAGTGCAAAGAACAACAACAACGCTAAGCCCTGCTCCTTTTTTTTTAAAGAATGCAGTTCGAGTGGCCAAAAGGGAGGGTCATTTTCGGTTGGAGAGGTGTCTAGATACTCCCCTCTTGGGAGAGTTCAAGTCGTAGGCTGGAGGGTAATACAGACGAAGGAAGGCTGTTCCAGAGACCCTCCCAACATGAATTACAGGACTCTAGGCTGGACGCTGCAGCGCTTAACCTCAAACATCACTATCGAATGAGGCAGGAAGAACTTAGTGTCCTTCAATGCCTCAAAACCTCAATTTCTCCACCTATTAACTGGACACAATTTTCCAAACACCTATCCCGTATTCTTCGACAACACACAGCTTTCCCATTCTACATTAACATTCTCGGTCTATCCTTAACTCAAAATCTTAACTCGAAAACTCATATCTCCTCTCTCGCTAAATCAGCTTCCTCGAGGTTGGGCGTTCTATATCGTATCCTTAAGTTCTTTTCACCCTCTCAGATACTGTCCATATACCTGCGAAATGGATTACAGAATGAAGATGATGGTTACCTCTTGCATAATGGATTTGGATAGCATAGAGATGAGCTAAGAGTTGAAAGTCGTGTGCAGTGGAGTCATGGGAGGAGGGAAGGCATGCTTTTTTTTTTTTTCACAGCAAGGGAGGCAGCTCAAGGGCAAAAAACAATAAAAAGACACAAAAAAGCCCGCAAGGCGCTGCTCCGTCAAAAGGAAACAGATCGAGGGGCCAGGAGAGAGGTCAATTCCGGGTGGAGAGGTGTCTTGATACTCCCCTCTTGAAAGAGATATGAGGTTTCGAGTTAAGATTTTGAGTTAAGGATAGACCGAGAATGTTAATGTAGAATGGGACAGCTGTGTTCTGTCGAAGAAAACGGGATAGGTGTTTGGAAAATTGTGTCGAGTTAATAGGTGGAGAAATTAAGTTTTTGAGGCATTGAAGGACACTAAGTTCTTCCTGCCTCATTCGATAGTAATGTCTGAGGTTAAGCGCTGTAGCGTCCAGCTTAGAGAGCCCTGTAATTTATGTTGGGAGGGTCTTTTGTTAAAACATGTTAAGTAACGGAGAGTAGAGTCATCTGCATAGGAATGGATAGGACAGTTTGTTTTGGAGAGATCATTGATGAACAACAGAAAGTGGGCAATAGGTCAGAGCCCTGTGGGACACCACTGTTGATAGGTTTAGGGGAAGAAAAGTGACCATCTACCACAGCGGAGATAGATCGGCCAGAAAGAAAACTGGAAATAAAGGTACAGAGAGAAGGATAGAAACCGCTGGAAGGTAGTTTGGAAAGCAAATATTTGTGCCATAAGTCAACATGAAAATATCGATAGAAGATAAAAAGAGAAGCAACATTGCGGCGTAATTTAAGAGACACTGTCAGTATACAGAGGAGGGGAGTTGATGAGACGAAAAGTCTTTCAATCCACTCTGTTCTAAAGGTGTGTGTGTGTGTGTGTGTGTGTGCCTTACGCACACACACACACACACACACACACACACACACACACACACACATGAAATGCGTAAGAAAGTGAACAAAGCACTAGGATATGGATAACCTCTGGAAAAGGGAGAAACTGAGGGAGGCGATACAGAACGCCTCACCTTGAGGAAGATTTAGCAAGAGATGAAATAAGAATTTTCCAGTTGAGATTGTTAGTAAATGAAAGACCGAGAATGTTTAATGAAGAAGAAGGTGACAGCTGAGCATTATCAAAGAATAGGAGATAGGTTTTTGGAATATTGTGTAAAGTTGTCAGGTGGAAAAATTAAGTTTTTTTGAGCCAGTGAAGGACACCGAGTTCTTTCTGCCCCGAATCAGAAATAACAGCAAGGTCAGAGGGTAAGTATTTTTTTTTTTTTTTTTTTTTTTTACGTCGCGGCCTATAACGCCGGTAGGCTTTTTCCCGGTGGGGCCTGATGGTCGGCCCAAGGCTTCTTCCCGGTGGGTCCTGATGGTCGGCCCAGCCCATTCTGGCGCAGGCGAGTGTTTATAGTGGCGCCATCTTGCATTGGCTCATGCTGCCCTCCCGGAGCTCATCTTTAATCCTAGAATCTAGAGTCCGGGTTGATAGGTGGTCTTCTGGACAGCATGTGGGTAGTTTTAAGCCACTCGGCGGCGGCTGAAAAATCCCAGCTTGGTGGCACCGGGCGGGGATTGAACTCGCGTCCTCCTGAACGCGGTGGTGTTACTCTGTCGATTCAGCCACCGCCTCCCGTTCAGCTTTTTGTTTTCATTGTATATATGCTAAAGAATGCCTGTACTTAAAGTTACTTATCGCTTTTATGCCCTAGAGAAATAAACTTTGATAGGACGTTCATGAAGCATTTAGTTGGTGAACGTTGATTCGAAAAACGAAAAGTGAAACGATCTGTAAGCACAGAAGGCGTTCGTTTAATCTTTTTATTTACATAATTTCCAGAAGACCATATTGTTAGTTTTATATTAGTGTTTTATATCAGTGATCAATAGATTTAGTTTTTAATCATGAAAAAAATGAAGGCCGTTACAAATATCGAGTGGAATGATCTCTAGTGTAGGTAAGGAAACCCTCGACTTTGTTTTACGAGTTGACAAGGAGTGTAGGTAAGACCGTTCATTTTTTTATTGCTTTGCACACACACACACACACACACACACACACACACACACACACACAAACACACACCAAGAAAAGAAAAGCTGTCGGATGGTTCTTTAATCAAGCACTTGTTGCTTTATGTGAGTGGACTAAGGGAAGACGGTAACTGTTGTACTTGTTCGTTGCATAATACCCGTGTTTTGGTCACGCTTAAGGATGGAAATCTGTCAGTCTACGCCGGTGTTACGCCGCTCCTGAATTATTTCAGATAAAATTAATCTTAATAAGTGCATTTGTATCAAATAATCATGGCGTGCGGTAAAATATATAATTATTATCGAGTGGTTTCCGCTACTCATCTACTTTTGTTTGTTGTTCTTTTAAAGTTGGCAGAAAAAAAACATGATTTAAACGGATTTACTCAATTGGAAAAATGTAAAGATGCTTCAGTCGGAAAGTTTTGCATACAAAAGGAATTTATAATTGTTCGACAACTTAATGTTGATTCCAGAATTTCATTATTCCTGCTTGGTGCTCCAACGCTTGATGCTGGGCAAGATATATTTTTGGACGCAAACTTTATACTCAACAAATAAGACGGAAATGTTATTATTAAGTCATCAGGAGAGAGTTGAAGAGAGTATCTGGTGGAAACTAGTTGCAGCGTTTTTCTTATGTGTGTTGTGTGTTTATGCTTTTTTTTGTGTATGTGAGAGAGGGAAGCAAGGTCAATCAGATCTGGGCAAGGTAGGGTCGGGTAGGGCTTGGTAAGGCAGGGTAGAGAAGGGGAGCAAGACGGGCGGCCTGTCAGACTTAGCCGCTAATTACCCCCAGACAGGTGTTTTTCAGGTTCACGGGATGGAGAGAACAGTAACTGGGTGCTTCACGGCTGCTACTGAGATTTTTCTTGTGTGTGTGTGTGTGTGTGTGTGTGTGTGTGTGTGTGTGTGTGTGTGTGTGTGTGTGTGTGTTTCGTTCGTTCGTTTGTTTTCCATCATCGACGTGAGCCCCAATATCGAGAGGAAGTCTTTATTCCATTTTTCGTATCGAGGCAGCGCGGATCAACGCAAAATATGTATAAGAAGAACCACAACAACGCAAAAAACACACTACACATACACACAAACACACACACACACAAAAAAAAAACAATTACGGTGTCGAACCTTTTCAACCCGTCAACTCTTTACATAATTTTCAGCAAGTGTATCCTCCGAGAACATCCAAGAAGCAGCTAAATATGTTCGTTAAGCGCAAGCAAACGTAGCAGCCGTCAAGACCCTTCAAAGCCGCACCGGGAGCCCCTTTGCTTGCTGCTGGCGAGGCGGCTAATAGAGTGACAAACAGGTCTGCCCGAGTGACGCTGTGTGTGTGCGCCGTCAGAGAAGGAAAGGAAAGAGAGAGAGGAGACTTATTGCTAGCTTGTCGCCTCAAAAGAAAACGTCTCCTCGTTTCCCATACTCCCTTTCAAAGCTCTTCCTTCCCCTCCTCCTCTTTCGCTCCCCCTCTCCCCCTATGGCTGTCGTCGTTTGTTTCCGTTTTTCTCCTTTTCTTCCAGGCCATACTCTCTCTTTTTCTTTGTCATGTTCTCCCTGATTCCCTCACAAGCTCTTCACATCCGCTGACACGGACTTGAATACGGGGAAACGCGCCATTTAATTTACGGGGAGTGAAAGTGTTTCTTTTCGTTTTGTTGTTGTTGCAATCCCCATTTGTTTTGGGATGTGCGAAGTGTAGCGTATCGGGGCCTTGGAAGAGTGTTCACTGTTATTATTGTTGTTGTTGCTGGTGGTGGTGGTGGTGGTGGTGCTTGTATTATGTATTTAATAACATTAATTTTTACTTAATTTTGCGGATATTTTAATCTGCCGTAGAGTCGAGTATTGACTGGAATAGTTTACTGATTAGAGTCAGGCAGCATAAGCATTCAGCCGCATACATTATGCTTCCACGTTCCTCATCGGTGCTGCTCACCCGTTTTATGTTGTTATTGTTATTATTATTATTATTATTATTATTATTATTATTATTATTATTATTATTATTATTATTATTATTATTATTATTATTATTATTATTATTATTATTATTATTATTATTATTATTATTATTATTATTATTATTATTATATTCTATGTACACATCAAATGCAGTGTTATTTCCGGCAGACTTTGTAATTATGTTATGATATGCATGTGTTGTTTTTCTATAATTTTTCTATGTTACGTTTTTAATATGTATGATAAAAATAATTACTTGCCAGGTCATTTAATGATTATGATATGATATGATTGGAAATGTCACAAAGTTTGCTGTGTCGAGTGATGATTAATAAGTCTAACTGACACTCGTTTTATAACTTTTTGATTTGAAATTCACATGCAAACATTTTCCAATTATGTTACGTGTGGTCATGCATTATGCATTGGTCATTCCATAGTGCAATATTTTGAGCGAAGCCCGACGTTATTATAATGCTTATTTAGTGGATACAATACTTTCTCACTTTAAAAGTACAATGAGTAACATATAGCCTATAATAATACATAACATTTTTACTTCATGTTACTTTGGATATATATATTTCTTGGACTGCAACGTACATTTAGTACATTGCATGACGGATCACTTCGATCACTGATTATATTCTCAGTGTATTAAGGATTTATGCAGTATCCCCCCGCCTTATTTTTAGTTCTTTCATAGACCGTCTTAGATACCCTGAAGATAATGGAAAGTAATTATGATGAACGCACTTCAGTATATGTCTTGGCTCACCTTGTTCTGGAGCGAAGCTAACTCAGTGGCTGTATAATTATCCAATGTTTTGCGAAGGGCGATGTGTCTGCACTTGGTAATAATATAAAGGCAAATTCAAGTGATATTATTTACAAGAAACAGTTAATTGAACAAGAAGTGAATGTAATGTTGTGATCGTATCCACTTGTTTGCGATGAGGAATTGCTGTTTGGAGATCTGGGGAAGAATAATTGGAAACCGTGGAAATATTAAAAATAAAAAGTTACAAATACTGTAATATAGAGGATGCAGCCACCCCCACCACTCCCCTTCCACCTTCCCCCTTTCTCTCTCTCTCTCTCTCTCTCTCTCTCTCTCTCTCTCTCTCTCTCAACCCTCTTCTAAACCATCTGGCGTCAGATTTTTACGGAAACTCCCCTAGCTGAGTGACGGTGCGCCAGCTTGTGTCTGCATGAGCGGGGAAAGTGCTGCGTGTGTGTCTGTCTGTCTGTCTGTCTGTCTGGCTGTCTGGATGTCCGTGTGTGTGGCTATCTATCTATCCCTGTGTCTGTCATTTTCTGTTGTCAGTGTTGCCTTGTTTCCCTTGTCTGTCTTTTCAGCTGTGTACCAGACTTTGCCAGACTGTCTGTTTCTGTTCGTATATCTGCCTCTATTTGTGTGTGTTACTGTTTTTCTGGCTTTTACGTCAGTCTATATGTGTCTGTCTGTCTGTCTCTTTTTACAGGGAGTCCTATTTCGCCCTTGAGTGTTGGAGTGTTTTCTCGTGGATATATATATATATATATATATATATATATATATATATATATATATATTTATATATATATATATATATATATGTGTGTGTGTGTGTGTGTGTGTGTGTGTGTGTGTGTGTGTGTGTGTGTGTGTGTGCGTGCGCGCGTGCATGCGTGCGTGTGTATAATGAGCAAAATGTCTATCTCTTAACACATTCAGTTTACGTTTATTGAATTATAATTCCCCCAAAATGAACCTCGCCTTTTTATTAGTTTCTACGTCACGTTATCTTCACCCCTTATCATGTGGCGTTTTATCTGCACACGATACTTAAGAACAAAAGTTACTGCATCAATATCCGCTGAGTCTCGAACGATATCCACGTATTATAAAAACCACATGCAATAATTATCGGGTGCACCTAGGATTTAATATTTCCTCGGAGGAGAGTTTTCAAATATCTCATCAGCCACGTTAAGAGGGAAACGGAAAGCATATTATGGAGACGAAACACTTGAATGCCTGCGTTTCATGGGAATTTGGAAACGATGAAGAGGAATATGTCTTAAACTCTGTGTGTGTGTGTGTGTGTGTGTGTGTGTGTGTGTGTGTGTGTGTGTGTGTGTGTGTGTGTGTGCGGGCGCAGATGGTGGAGCCTTAGATGGTTTAATAATAGAAGTACTCCGATTTAAAGGGAAACATGTACGCCCTTAGAAATCACAGCGTTGCGAGACAGACAAAGGAGTGACTGTGGGGTGGTGGAATGACTAAGATCGGACAGAGTATTGAAGCAAGGGGCCAAAAAGGAGATCAGTCGGGTTCTAACGAGGGCTTTTTTTCAGTTTCATGGTACAGAAGAAATGTCAAACTACCACCAGGATCATAACACTACTCCTGGAAAGGCCTCAACCTCTTATGAAAGCTTTGTTAAATATGTGTGCGAAATGTTTGAGAATACTGTCCAGAGTCCTATTCCTAAATATTTCGGTATTCAAGCACACACATTTGAGAGGGCTTTCGTATTTCTTTTTATCATTTCCATGGGCAGTTTTATGACACTGGTATATAGTAGTTTGACCATTTTTTTTGCGCCATGACTGTGGAAAAAAACACTTTTAAACTCGATCGTAGTCTTTTTTTTTTTTAGCATTTCCATGGGTAGTTTTAGGACACTGGTAGTAGTCTGACCATTCTTTTGCGCCATGACTGTGAAAAAAAAAACACTCATTCAAACCCGATCGTAGTTTATTTATTTTTTTTGCATTTCCATGAGTAGTTTTATGACACTGGTAGTAGTTTGACCATTCTTTTGCGCCATGACTGTGGAAAAAAAAAAACTCATTAAAACCCGATCAGTCTCCTTCTCGGCCTTTGGAAATAGTTGATGTGAGAAGCGGAGGCGTCTGAGAAAATCGACCTAATAGAGTACAAGGTAAAGAGGTCAGTCACTGAGTACGTAGGCCTTGAAAGACTGAGGCCGTACATAGTAGAGTGACGATTGGGTGTAGAAGCACATAAACACACAAAAAATATAAATTGATGAAACAGATAAGTGAGGGCAGAGTTTATTGGGGATTTATGAAGTACAGAAAGAAGTGCTCCCGTCGGTCTGTTGAGGCTGAGCAGGTACTGAGTAATGACAGAGACAAGGGAGTGAGACGTGCATGGAGGGAACAAGGAGGAACAGAGGCAAGAGATTAAAAAGTGAGCGCGCATAGAATGTGGTCCAGCGTAATGAGCCTAGGGAGTGTGTGTAATGACAAGCAGATACTAACCCCGTAGCAGCGGGGATCATGTTTCTTAATGGTCCCTCTAAGCGAGAAAAATGAGAAAAAAATCATCCCTCACACAAACCATTTCATAATACATATCAAAGCATTTATGATCAGATTATGTATCATCTATTTTTGGGGGTTTATATCATGGCACAAATTTGGCCCGTCACTGCTACACGGTAAAGCCACAAATTTGGCCCGTCACTGCTACACGGTAAAGCCACAAATTTGGCCCGTCGCTGCTACACGGTAAAGCCACAAATTTGGCCCGTCACTGCTACACGGTAAAGCCACAAATTTGGCCCGTCACTGCTACACGGTAAAGCCACAAATTTGGCCTGTCACTGCTACACGGTAAAGCCACAAATTTGGCCTGTTGCTGCTACACGGTAAAGCCACAAATTTGGCCCGTCGCTGCTACACGGTAAAGCCACAAATTTGGCCCGTCGCTGCTACACGGTAAAGCCACAAATTTGGCCCGTCGCTGCTGCACGGTAAAGCCACAAATTTGGCCCGTCACTGCTGCACGGTAAAGCCACAAATTTGGCCCGTCACTGCTGCACGGTAAAGCCACAAATTTGGCCCGTCGCTGCTACCGGGAAACACATGGTCGAGAGGCACAGGAATGAGGGTGGATATTTATGTGGACCCTGACAAATCCTATAAAATTTCCTTAAATCATATTACACTTCTAGAGCATTACTTAGACGCAGAGATGAGGCTGAAGTCGTAATTACGGGTTAGCGAGGTGAGGTAAAGGCATACGCTGTAGTTGTGTCTGGCTGCGGTGTTCATCTCCGATCCGTTGGCCCTTAGAACTTGTGTTAGGTAAGAGTCAGTTACCTCGGGACTCGGGCCAATGTGAAATAGCACTACTCTTTTTTTTGTAATTTGTTATTTATATATTGTTTTTGTACAGTGTGTGTCAAAGAACAATTACTAAACCTCACAACGATACCAACTTCACCTCTTGAGCATGATTAATAACTGTGCTGCGAGTCGTGAAACTAAAACTAAAACATCTCTACGCGAAGCTGAAGTCTTGCACAACCACCGTTATTCGCAAGCAACTGTAATGTGAAAGGCTTAAAATAGCCGATACCAATACCAGGACAACCAGTTTCCTTCATAGCCGTCCACATATAGCTTGAAATTTATTAAAAATTCATAAAACCTCAAAATTATCCAGGACTTTGCGGCGTTTATTTACTGATCAGCTTTCATGACGCCTCGACAGCCTGGGCCGGGGTCAGCTTAGAGGCCACACCAAAAGGAACATTCAGCCATCCGTGTCACCGTCTTAAAGGGGACGGCGTGTGCAATACAGAAACTGTGAAATTATATCATATTCCATTCCCCCCCCCCCCCTCTCTCTCTCTCTCTCTCTCTCTCTCTCTCTCTCTCTCTCTCTCTCTCTCTCTCTCTCTCTCTCTCTCTCTCTCTCTCTCTCTCTCTCTCTCTCTCTCTCTCTCTCTCTCTCTCTCTCTCTCTCTCTCTCTCTCTCTCTCTCTCTCTCTGCCATTCGTTTTTACTGGAGTTTTTTCATTGTATGAATATTTTTAGTTATTAAAGAGCAACGATGCTCAACATTGCTCATATGCAGACAGTGTATAGGATTGTCCGCATGCCTGCCTCTCTGCAAGGTTTAACTATCCGTGAATTTATGTGCCATCGCCATAATATATGTATATGTATATATATATATATATATATATATATAGAGAGAGAGAGAGAGAGAGAGAGAGAGAGAGAGAGAGAGAGAGAGAGAGAGAGAGAGAGAGAGAGAGAGAGAGAGAGAGAGAGAGAGAGAGAGAGAGAGAGAGAGAGAGAGAGAGAGAGAGATGGATGCATGTATGTATGTATTTATGCATGTATGTATGCATGTATGTATGTATGTATGTATGTATGTATGCATGTATGTATGTATGTATGTCCTTCCCATTTATAGTCTCGGGATAATGAGAGGATAGTATCTCTATAGTGATCAATAAAGTATAGATGATAACATTGTTTGGTGTCAAAACCAACTTGAATTGGCTCTTGGGTTAGAGCGTCAAATGTGCTTGGGGGGCTATTTTTCTTTATTTGTTTTTGCCCTTGAGCTTCTTTCTTCCTTTACTGTAAATAAAACCTGTAGAAGTGAAGAGTCAAGATTAGACGGTTCGAACCCCATTGCCTTCGCGTGAAGTCAGGAAAGACATGAGGTCTTAAACCATGAGCAACAATCTCAAAATACAGTGATTCAAATTGAACCTTGATAAAACTGTCGAGAACAAAGGAAATCAACCAACCTTGCTGGAGCAACCCAAACAGAAGAAGAAGGAGAGAAGGAGAAGAGTATTGGGATGTAAGACGTCAGGTCAGAGAGCACTAGAATAGTCAATGAGGAATGGGAGTGAGGCTGTTGCAGGATGGAGAGCCTTGGGGCGCGGCCGGACGTCCCTACCGCCGGACCCTGCCACCTCCTCTTCCAAGGGACCTTCCCGACTACTCTAGATCGGAATAGGCATAAGAACTGTGTGTGTGTGTGTGTGTGTGTGTGTGTGTGTGTGTGTGTGTGTGTGTTTAGATATGGTTGTATGTTTTGCAAAGAATGCTGAGTAGTGTCTCCGCCAAGTGTGACTAGTATAACAGCATTACTTATTCATGAACCCACAGTGTTAGCATTTACACTGTTTGAATTCACTTTACAATTTCCGCCCACGCCTATTCACCAGTCACCGATAAGATTCAATCTTTTCTGCATCCGCCAGTCACATGTAGCCGGCGTTGGTAAGGTGGCGTGGTTTGCCTTCAGATTGGCCATGATCACATTTAACTGAAGTGAATAGTATTTGCAGAGTTCACGTAAACATAATATGAATTCCAATAATGTATAACTAAAGCATCATGAAATAATCAAATGCCACTGTGCAAAAGGTTTATTTTTTTAGATCCGAGTAAAGATTTGTAATTGTTTTAATGGATTTGTCATATTGGGGTTACGACAGAGTGGCATCAAAGCTGTAAAGTTAAAGATGGCGTTCAGACCACCGTGAAGTGTACACATGCAGACATCCATATCGGTGGCCATGGCAGAAGAAGAGCAGGTCAACTTTGTCCGGAAAGCTCTCCTCGAATGCTCCAAATGACCTGTTTTGCATTCCTATCACACGTGTCTCGGATGTTCTATTTATATATCAGCTCAGATCTCGCACATCAGACGTCATCTGCCACTCCAATCTATTTTCTTATACATGAACATCGCTTAGTGAGCTGTTATTGCTTTTTCATTATTTTGCCTTAAACGGCTTCCTTTACTGTAAAAAAAAAAAAAAAAAAAAAAAAATTGCCCACGTATCCTGCCACAATTTGCTGCACCTGGCTCACATGCACAGCTGGGCACGATAACAGAAAACCTTATTCCCGATACCCGATAACTGATAATGGAAAACCTTATCGGTGATAACCGATATTCGTTATCTGGAGACACAAATATAGGCGATAACCGATACCTGATACCGATTAAATCCACAATTCCGATACTAGCTAGCGATAAGTCCGATAGGCGAAAACGATACTAAATTGATATTTCAAATAAAAAACATATATGAATTCAAACTCATTATCTGTATTTTAGAAAACTTACAAAACCTGAAAACCACACGTTGACACACACACACACACACACACACACACACACACACACACACACACACACACACACACACACACACACACACACACACACACACACACACACACACACACACACACACACACACACACACACACACACACATTTTTTTACATCAAAGGATGCGGCTCAACAGCAACAAAAAGAGTACCACAAAAAAAAGCCCGCTACTCGCCGCTCCCACAAAAGTAAATAGTAAAGAGTAGCCAAAAGAGAGGTCAATTTCAGGTGGAGAGGTGTCTTGATACAGTCTTCTTGAAAGAGGTCAAGTCATAGGCAGGAAGAAATACAGACAAAGGAAGACTGTTCCAGAGTTTACCAGTGAAGGGTATGAAAGAATGGAGGTGCTGGTTAACTCTTGGGTATGGGGTTTGGAGAGTATAGGGATGAGCATGAGTAGAAAGTCGTGTGCAGCGGGGCCGCGGGAGGGGGGGAGGCATGCAGTTAGCAAGTTCAGGGATCACGTGAACCCCCCGAGTGAAACAGTAATTACATGAACTTACTGAAAATTTCAGTGATTTCATGAAATCACTGGTTACACTACTTCCCTCTAATATATATATATATATATATATATATATATATATATATATATATATATATATATATATATATATATATATATATATATATATATATATATATATATATATATATATATATATATATATATATATATACACGTGTCAACGTGTGGTTTTCTGGTTTTGTAAGTTTTCTAAAATACAGGTAATGAAAATTTGAATTCATATAAGGCCGATAACTCGATTTTGTTATCAGCGATAAAGTATCGCAATAACTTATCGCGATAACGCCCAGCTATGCTCACATGTATGCAATAACTAAACCTTGCCCAACCCAACGAAACCGCAATCACGCATCCTCCCTTTGCCTTACACCTGGCCTAACCAAACCAAACAACCTAACCAAAGCCCAACCTTCCCTAGCAAAACCTAACCAAATCTAATCAAGCCAAAACCTTTCCTTACCCAATCCATCCTAACCTAAGCTAACTTAACATAACATTACCTTACCTGTCCCCTTCCCCACCTTCTATCCTGTCTTTCTAACCGCCCCTCAACCACCCCCGGGCATTCACACAGTACCCGGGGCCCTAAATACAAGTGCACCATTGTTTTGCAAGGCTGGCATTTTGCTTCTGCTCGGTGGGACGACCTGACGATGTACTTTTCCGATTTCCCGTGGAATGATTACTGCTTCCAGGAGAGAGACCCCTCTGTGTGTGCCCAGCGCATCACAGAGGTGATTGTCTCTGGAATGGAGGCATACATTCCACGTTCTTTCTCTACTCCTCATGCTAAAAAGCCTTGGTTTAATCATGCTTGTTCTCGTGCTATTAAAGATAGAGAGGCAACTCACAAAAGATTCCAGAGCCTTCGAACACCCGCTAACTTTGACCTTTACATTTCAGCCCGGAATCGTGCCAAATCTATTCTCCGACTTACCAAAACTTCTTTTATCAATAGAAAATGTCAACATCTTGCTTCTTCTAATTCTTCCCGTGACTTCTGGCATCTAGCCAAAAATATCTCCTCCAATTTCACTTCTTCCTCTTTCCCTCCTCTCCTTAACCCTGACGGCAGCACTGCCGTCTCATCTGTCTCTAAGGCTGATTCTGGGCATATTCCTCCTACTCATCCCCCCTCTGACTCCTTTATGCCTGTTATTAAGATTCTTCCAAATTATGTTTTCTATGCCCTCTCTGGCCTCAACTCTCAGAAGGCTTATGGACCTGATGGAGTGCCTCCTATTGTCCTTAAAAACTGTGCTTCCGTGCTGACACCCTGCCTGGTCAAACTCTTTCGTCTCTGCCTATCAACATCTACCTTTCCTTCCTGCTGGAAGTATGCCTTTGTACAGCCTGTGCCTAAGAAGGGTGACCGTTCCAATCCCTCAAACTACCGCCCTATAACTTTACTTTCCTGTCTATCTAAAGCTTTTGAATCAATTCTTTACCGGAAGATTCAAAAGCACCTTTCCACTTCTAACTTTCTATCTGATCGCCAGTATGGGTTCCTCAAGGGGCGTTCTACTGGTGATCTCCTTGCCTTCCTAACTGACTCTTGGTCATCCTCTCTTAGCCGTTTCGGTGAAACCTTTGCTATTGCGCTGGACATATCAAAAGCTTTTCATAGGGTCTGGCTCAAATCTTTGCTTTCCAAACTACCCTCCTACGGTTTCTATCCTTCTCTCTGTACCTTTATCTCCAGTTTCCTTTCTGACCGTTCTATTTCTGCTGTGGTGGACGGTCACTGTTCTTCCCCTAAACCTATTAACAGTGGTGTCCCACAGGGTTCTGTCCTATCTCCCACTCTCTTTCTGTTGTTCATTGATGATCTTCTTTCCAAAACGAACTGTCCTATCCATTCTTACGCCGATGACTCCAATCTGCATTACTCAACTTCTTTTAATAGAAGACCCACTCCACAGGAACTTAACGATTCAAGGCTGGAGGCAACAGAACGCTTACCCTCAGACATTACTATTATTTCCGATTGGGGCAAGAGGAACCTGGTGTCCTTCAACGCCTCAACAACACAGTTTCTCCACCTATCCACTCGACACAATCTTCCAAACAACTATCCCCTATTCTTCGACAACACTCAGCTATCACCTTCTTCAACACTAAACATTCTCGGTCTATCCTTAACTCAAAATCTCAACTGGAAACTTCATATCTCATCTCTTACTAAATCAGCTTCCTCTAGGCTGGGCGGTCTGTACCGTCTCCGCCAGTTCTTTTCCCCCGCACAGTTGCTATCTATTTACAGGAGCCTTGTCCGCCTTCGTATGGAGCATGCATCTCATGTGTTGGGGGGGTCCACTCACACAGCTCTCCTTGACAGAGTGGAGTCAAAGGCTCTTCGTCTCATCAACTCTCCTCCTCATACTGATAGTCTTCTACCTCTCAAATTCCGCCGCCATGTTGCCTCTCTTTCTATCTTCTATCGATATTTTCATGCTGACTGCTCTTCTGAACTTGCTAACTGCATGCCTCCCCCCCTCCCGCGGCCCCGCTGCACACGTCTTTCTACTCATGCTCATCCCTATACTGTCCAAACCCCTTATGCAAGAGTCAACCAGCATCTTCCCTCTTTCATCCCTCACGCTGCTAAACTCTGGAATAATCTTCCTTCATCTGTATTTCCTCCTGCCTATGACTTGAACTCTTTCAAGAGGAGGGTATCAGGACACCTCTCCTCCCGAAATTGACCTCTCTTTTGGACACTCCTTTGATCTCTATGCAGGAGCAGTGAGTAGCGGGCTTTTTTTTTTTCCTTTACGCCCTTGAACTGTCTCCTTAACTGTAAAAAAAAAAAAAAAAAAAACCCTCCGTACCTGAAAAAAATACCGTACCGTAATTTCGTACTGTACCCCCAGCTCTTTTTCCGTACCGTACAGTACAGTGAAAATACTGTACCGTAATTCCGTACCATTATCGTACCATCAGTAAAATGTATGGGCTAGATACATAAAAAAAATATTTGACAAAATAATTAAGGTACGTCAATAAATTTGAAAAGGCACATCAACAAAGTGACTAAACATGTAACAAGCCTCCTAAATATAGCCTACCAGGCGCTATTGGTAAAAAAAGTAAAAAAAATATAAAAAAAATCTTAGGATGATCACTTGTTTTAAGCCTGTGGTACGGTACGATTCGGAATTTTCCTAATTTTCCATACCGATATCATTCCATACCGTACATTATGAAAAATATCGTACCGTAATGCCAAACTGTACTTTTTATTAAAATTTCAA
>NC_066511.1:10265764-10360764 GCF_024679095.1 Eriocheir sinensis
TGTGACTTACATTTTCGAAAATTTCGACATTATTCTTTCGTTTTTAATATTTGTCTTCACTTGGATCTCGTTCTTAGCAACATATTACATATTCAGACATTAATTATTTCAAGCTTTGACTTTGTATATTTTTTTCGGTGTCTTTTGTAATTCTCCTTTTAAAACACCTTTGCAATGATCATTTTTGGACGTCAACCAAAAGGGGCTTGGACCCTCTGAGCCATTCCGTGTTTCGCAGTTTTCCGTCAGCCTCAACACTCCTCCGTCGCCGGGCTGACGACTGTGGACCGTAAAAGTGTGCAGCCCTCAGTAACGCGATCTGTTTTATGTTATTTTAATTGTCGGGATGGTGCCTGGCTGCTCCGTGTTGATACCCTAATTGTAGGGTGACGCTGCGCTCGCCTCCCCCCCTTACCCCGCCACACACACACACACACACACACACACACACACACACACACACACAGGAGGCAGAAAGGTGCGTCTAGTTAGGGAGCCTCTCATGGGCCCTGTGCGTGTCGTGATGCCTACCAGGGCACCCGCAGCTGGATGTGATTTTTTTAGATGATGTAGAGATCAAAGAGAGAAAAATAAATGTGAAATATTTAAAAATAGTAAAATCATGTAGGACTTTGAAAATATATGATCCAGTTCCGGTGCAAGTGTATTACGTTTTCCTCGTGCAAAGATTTCAACCGTATTTGTTCATATTTGTTTCATTTGTTTCAGTGTGACAGAGGAGCATTATTATTATTATTATTATTATTATTATTATTATTATTATTATTATTATTATTATTATTATTATTATTATTATTATTATTATTATTATTATTATTATTATTATTATTATCATTGTCATTATTATTATCATTACTATTATTATTATTATTATTATTATTATTATTATTATTATTATTATTATTATTATTATTATTATTATTATTATTATTATTATTATTATTATTATTATTATTATTATCATTATCATTATTATTATTATTATTATTATTATTATTATTATTATTATTATTATTATTATTATTATTATTATTATTATTATTATTATTATTATTATTATTATTATGAGTATTATTATGAGTATTATCATCATCATCATCATCATCATCATCACCATCATTCCTGAGATCCATGAAAGGGTATCAGAGTAAGATAACGCTGTAGACCTATACAGAGTCGCCTCGGTGAGTAGACATGGATGCGAAAACTAAGAGACTGACAGCGAAGTAAGCATAAAAGAGGCGACAAAAACCATGCCTAACGAGTTAACAGGTGGTTGCTAACTTTCGCTTTAAACTTATCAATGTCAACAAGAGAAACAATTTTATCAGGAAGTACATTCCACATATTAATCAAATTGGGGGCAAATGAACGGGAAAATGGTTTAGTTGCGCAGAAATAAAAGGTTAAATCGCAAGCTCATTGAATTGTAAACTCTGGCGTGTGAGGCGAACAGGCAGAGCAGTCCAATATAAGGGAATGTTCTATTCTCACTCACACGTGTATGGGCACCATCCAAAAGTTGATTTATATCGCCGTGGCATATTTACTGCTTTATTGAGAGGGGTATCCGCTGGTTGGCAAAGGTGCAGGGCATTATTGAAGGCAATTTATTTCCTCGAATTTGTGATGGATTACCAACCGTGCGTTTCCCACAAACCTTCGCCATTACCAGCCACACAATCGGGGCAGAGAGGGAGGACATAAATAAGTGCACGAGGGTTAAACATATCCACAACTAAATTCATTTCTGCAGCGGGTTGAATATATTTTTATTTTATTTACTTATATTTATATTATTTCCCAGGGAGAACATAATAGCCAGGAATTTTCAGTTATCCTCCTCCTCTACCATCACCACCACCACCGATGCTACTTTTTTTTATGTTTCAACTAATGGCTGGTAGACTTTCTTAGTGGGGGCCTTATGGTCTGTCCCATCCCGTTATGGTGCAGGCAGGTGATTATAGTGGCGCCATCTTGCTTGACTCATGCTGCCCCCCGGAGCTCATCTTTGATCTTCTCTTTTGAGAGAAAATCTAGAGTCTGGCTTGATAGGTGGTATTCATGACAGCATGTGGGTAGTTTTACTCCACTCGGCGGTGACTGAAAAATCCCAGCTTGCGGTGGCGTGCGGGACACGAACCCGCGTCCTCCTGGACGCGGCGCTGGCACGCTAACCACTCAGCCACCGCCTCCCCACTGCCACCATTACTATTCTCACAACCTTTATCTTCCCTCACCATCACTACCATCTGTTTCACGCGACATTTTGATCTCCCTTCACCACCACACACATCATTCCACTACCCATTCATCACCACCACCGCTACCACCACCAACACCTCACCTCATTATCAGCCTCTGCCTCACAACCACTTCTCACGTCTTACAGTTCCCTCTAATCAATCGTCCCTCACCACCACACTCATTACTCAACTTTCATTACCACCACCACCACCACCATCACCATCACCACATATAGTAACAGCATCACATTCACCACACACCATATTATCCACCTCACTCATTCCTCATCCACCTTTCCTCATTAAACTGCTTTCTATCACCTCGCTCACCACCCTCGGTAGCACACACTACCACCAAAACACCACCATCTCCACCACCACACACCACCATACTCCACCACATACTTCACCACACTCCACGATATTATTCCACTGTACACCAACACCACTCAACCATACTCAACCACAAGCTCCACCATACTCCACCATACTATTCCACCTTACACCAACACATACTCAACCATACTCTACTACATGGTCAACCACACACTCCACCAAACGCTTCGCCATGGTCTGTGATACCTCCGCGTGGAGATGGTTACCTTTTATCTCCATTATTTACCTTTCCACTTATCATCACTCGCCTGAAATCCCATTAGTCTCCGGCGCCCAAAGTCAGCATGTGTAATAGCGTAAAAATGCTTGGCGATGCGTTTCCCTGTGCATATTGGCGCTGGTTTACATGTCTGGGTAAACACACACACACACACACACACACACACACACACACACACCTTCCCTCCCTCCATCCCTCTCTTTCTCCCTCGTTCCCTCCCTCGCTCCCTTCCTCCCTCACTCACTCAGCCTCTCGGTCCATCACAGGAAGCCGAGGTGTGATTTCTGAGTCTGATCGGAAGACCTGACACGCTGAGGGCTCGGGAAATGTTAGGGCATGACTGGCGGTGGCTGTGGTGGTGATGGGCTGGAGTGAAGGAGAGCAGGGGCCGTTTTACTAAACATTTCGTTGCCTAAGTTCACATATTTGACAAGGCTTTCGTAGGAGTTTGGGGCATTTCCAGGATTAATTTTATGGCCCTGGTGGTAGTTTTATCCTTCTCCTGTACCGTGAACCTAAAGAAACACTCATTGGAACCTGATTGACCCCCTCTTTGACCTTTAGAAATAGCTGATATGAAAAGCGAAAATGTCTTATAATACCGACCTAGATGTTGAGTTAGAGGAGGTACTACCTGCATGTTGGCGTGGTAGCAGGTCTGGTAAGTAGAAAACAGAGGAAGGAACCACGGCGAATCGTTAAAAGTAGAGGCTGTGTTGTGTTAGGTTTGGCTAAGAGCTAATTCCATAGTTCAACACAGTGTCTTTGTAACCGCCTGAACGAACCTGTACAATTCTCTACAAACCATAATGGTCAGTTTTTCGGTGCAACACCAGATACACAGAAGATTTCGTGTATAGTTTCCTCAAATTTCTTAATATCATGATCACAAAACACTTTATAAGGAATTTTCGAAGTCTTCGTATTGGTGTTGAGCTTAATAACGCATCATGTCGAACTGTAAAGTGAAGGAGAGCATATGCTGAGGCGGAGGAGGTATACATGTTGTGGTCATGGTAGATCTGGTCTGAAAAATAAGCCGGGAGGAAGACCCATCAGCGAGTGGTTATATAATGGTTGTGGTGGTTGTAATTCTAGTCCTGGCGCCATCTATAAACGTAGAGACCATTGTAAAGGCAAATTTAAACAGAATATGATACAAGCGGTATATAATCAACTGATGCGGGTATTTTTGGATGCGAAGTTATAGGCAGCCGCCGCATATAGAGGCAACCAGCAGCTTTCTTTAGCGTCATCCTCATGAATTTAGAAATTTCTCCCATCACGGGTATGCTCAGTAGCTTTCAATGGTCTTATAAACTTATACCAGTCATTCCACACAACTGATCTTTGGTTAATGACAGAACATCTCAGAACAAAGTGGGACAGAATTTTCAACATTAGATTTTGGTGCCACGGACGCAGACAAATAGGTAGTAGCAACAGTAGTAGTAGAAATATTATTATTATTATTATTATTATTATTATTATTATTATTATTATTATTATTATTATTATTATTATTATTATTAATAATAATAATAATAATAATAATAATAATAATAATAATAATAATAATAATAGCAGGGGTAGTAGTAGTCGAAGCAAAAGTCGTAGTTCTTGGTGGTGGTGTGCGGCATGGGAAGCAGCAGTGCCTCGGGCTTGAGGGCGTGTTCGGCGGGTGTGACTATGCAGATTGTGCTCGTCAGTGTTATGGAGATCAAAGCGTCGAGGGCAGGGCGGCGTGATGAGTGTTGGCGCTGCCCGCACCGCCTCATTCCTATACGCCACGGCACGCTTCCTCTTCCTCCCTCACGCCCTCCAGCCAGCCCGCCAGCCGCTCAGATTTGACGGTCGGCAGAAATCCTCCTTTTTGTGGATATGTGTGTGTGTGTGTGTGTGTGTGTGTGTGTGTGTGTGTACCAGTGCGAGCGCGTGCGTGTGTGCTTGTGTGTGTGTGCGTGCACCAGGATGAGTTACGCTCAAGCGTCGTTCGGTCGAGGCGCGAGGACAACTTTAAGCTGATGGTCAACACAGCCTGTGTTTTTTGGCCAGTTAGTAATGTATTAAAAACAAACACACACACAAATAACAACAACAGTCCGTGATGGTGGCGGTGATGGCGGCGGCAGCGGCGGCGGGAGCATGCCAAACACAGCCCGACGCCCAGGCTCCGTGCGTCAACAAAATCACAATAGTAAAAATTGTTTACGAAAAAGAAAAAAAGAAAATCAACTAAAATATAAAAAAGAGCGTCATCACGCCGCTTATCATATGAGCTTCATTCTTTTTATATACGTACAGAAATATTCAGCAGCCTTCATGACCCTTTATGTGTGTGTGTGTGTGTGTGTGTGTGTGTGTGTGTGTGTGTGTGTGTGTCAGTAGCGTGTCCAACATTACTACTACAAAATAAAAAGAAATACTGAACGGCGGCGTGGGTTTCATGCGCCGTCTGCCTTTAGTTGATTTTTAATCTCGAACTTAAAAAAAAAAATAAAAAAAATCGTAGCGTGGCGGCAACCTTTATTTCTCATTCTCTCTTTTCTCTGTTCGTGTTGTCACCCCGCCCCGGCAGCCCTCAGTCATGGAGCCAGCAAGCCTGCCCTTTACCGCCAAAATATGTATTCCTGCAGCAGAAGAGTACATTTTATATATGAATGAATATAAAGTCACTCTTCCATATTGTCGATTTAAGCACAACCACGAAATGAAAAGATGATCAGTGTAAAGAATGTTAGTGCTCTCGGCTAGGTCAAGATCTTAGTGGCACTTCTAAAGATCTTGAGTTGCGTGAGAATGACCGCAAGTGACAAGTAGAATCCTATAATGATCTCTGTAGTCAACGCAACATTAAGGTCATTAGCGATGGTAGGAGGATGGACGGTAAATGAAGACGATAGGTAATGCAAGTGCTACTCTATCTATCTCCTCTTTTTGCGTGACCGTAAGTGTGTGTGTGTGTGTGTGTGTGTGTGTGTGTGTGTGTGTGTGTGTGTGAGGGCGCGTTACTTGTGATATGCAGATTATGAAGACATGTGGAAGCTATGTGAAAGGCGTGGAGAACATTGGGTGTGTCTTTGTTTGCGGGGCTGTGGAGGTTATGGAGAGGCGAGAAGATGTGGCAGGGGTGTGGAGATGTGACTGGCTTTGGGGACGTGAAGGAGAAAAGAAAGGGAATGAAAACAGGATGGAAGGAAAGGATTGAGATAGAGAAATGAAGGATAGAGGGGGCAGAGTGAAAAATGGGGAGAGATAAGGAGGAAGAACAGAAGGAAGGAAGGAAGGAAGGAAGGAAAGAAGGAAGTAAGGAAGGAAAGAAGGAAGGAAGGAAGGAAACAAGAAAGGAAGGAAGAGAAAGAAAGAAAGAAAGAAAGAAAGAAGGAGGGGAGGAAAGACGGAGGGAATAGAGAATGGAAGAAAGAAGGAAAGAAAGAAAGAAAAAAAGGAAGGAAAGAAGAGAGGACGAAACAATGATAAAGTAAGAAATGAAAGGTGAAAGAAAGCAGAGAGAACGTGAGTGGGACTGGGAATAGCAGAGGGGAGGCGGGAGGAAGACCTGCATATATTGAGACAGGGAGGAAGAGATGAAAAGGAGGAAGGTCGGGGGGCTGGGGGGGGCAGGGGAGGGAGAAAGGGAACACCTGAGGCATCACTCTTAGGAAACAGAGGCGAAGAGGAAACACAGTTGAAAATGCAAAAAATTGGAGCCAACAACATCAGCGACAACAACAGCAATAACGAAACATGTGATCGCAAATATTGAAGGAGTACGACTTTATGGCGTGAATATTTTGTCATTGTTATTATTATTATTATTATTATTATTATTATTATTATTATTATTATTATTATTATTATTATTATTATTATTATTATTATTATTATTATTATTATTATTATTATTATTATTGTGAACTCCTCCGTGGTGCAGGGGTAGGGGTAAACGTCCCTGGCTACTAATCTGCGGGCCTGGGTTCGAATCCTATCGGCGGGAAGTCCGTTTATCTCTTCATTCTTCCTTTCGGGACGGTCGATCAGTGTGCACCTGGGAAACTTGGGGAAGGTAAACTGTGGCGACCTGGATGTCACACTGGCTCTGTGTCGGGTTAAGGGTTCTCTCCCACCACAGGGCACCGCCGCCACGCGCAGCTAGAGCGTATTTTCCCAACTTTACTTATGTTATGATTTTTAATAATAATAATAATAATAATAATAATAATAATAATAATAATAATAATAATAATAATAATAATAATAATAATAATAATAATAATAATAATAATAATAATGATAATAATAATAATAATAATAATAATAATAATAATAATAATAATAATAATAATAATAATAATAATAATAATAATAATAATAATAATAATAATAATAATTACGGTAATAACAATAATAGTACTAATAACAATGTTGTAGTTTTAGTTATATATCTATTTACCTTTGGAGAAATAATAAATAAACCGACGATTTACAAAGCGACCACCTGATCACTACTCTGAGAAACAGCCAACTATGGCCTCGTGGTTTGGGGAGGACCACCTCGCAAGGACCATTTATACAAAGTGAAAGCATTCCCAGTTGCTTTTACTACCATCTGGAAGCACTGCTATTCTGCCCTTAATCCATTTCGGGTTCTTCTGTATGGTCGCATAAGGTATTCAGTGTCTATTTTTTATTATTGACTCGCAGTCATTTAGTGTGTTTAGACTGGAATTTAGCCAAAATTGAATAACCTTGCCTTGGCTCACGATACACCTTTTCGCCAAGTTTCATAAAAAAAACTCAAACCGGATTGGCTGTCAGTTCCCTTCTTCACCGCTTGTGACCCCTCGCATGCGTCTCCGTGGCAACGGGGACGCCTTACCCTTTGTTTACCATCTGTTCTACAGTTTCGGTGTTGCCTACAGCAGGACTGTATGTGTAAAGCACCTATTTTAAGACCAGAACTCGCAATGGTCACACCTTCAGAAATGATATATAATTAGCTCAAATTAAGTTATACTAGAAATGCTAAAAAGCAAATTACAGTCCAGAGCCCAAATATTTAGGAGACGATAAATCTCATATTGCCTTCTGTTGTTCACAAGGTAGATACCGGCCCGTGTCACCACTCACTGCTCATATTTACTATAAAATGACGCTAATTCAGTGGATAATAATAATAATGATAATAATAATAATAATAATAATAATAATAATAATAATAATAATAATAATAAAATAATAATAATAATAATAGCAATAATAATATATATATATATATATATATATATATATATATATATATATATATATATATATATATATATATATATATATATATATATATATATATATATATATATATATATATATATATATATATATATATATATATATATATATATACATATATATATATATATATATATATATATATATATATATATATATATATATATATATATATATATATATATATATATATATATATATATATATATATATAACTATAAGTTGTATTCCGAAATCCCGAAACAGAAAAGAACAGAGTTCACCAGAGCAAGTACCTCCTAGGCAGTTTTCCGGGTAGTCGAGTGTGGCGCTGCGTGTATAGCCAATATGGTCTATTAGGCAGGTATTTTTTTGCGTAACGCTGCTAACCGTCAACCCTACCGAAAACTAACTTCTGATCCTCTTGGCGGGGGATATAATAATAGTAACAACAACAACAAAAACTGCATCTGATGTTGCTGTTGCTGCTGCTGTTGTTGTTTACTTGTTTTTGCAGCTGACGTTAAAGGTTTGAATACAAACCAATAATCCCTAATTGCATATAGTCTTGATGAACGGGTAAATATTTTGGCTTTACACTAATCAACTTAACCTATCAACTCGACACAATCTTCCAAACACCTATCCCCTATTCTTTGACAACACTCAGCTGTCACCTTCTTCAACACTATATATCCTCGGCTTATCCTTAACTCAAAATCTTAACTCGAAACCTCACATCTCTTTTCTCACTAAATCAGTTTCCTGAAGGTTGAGCGTTCTGTATCGTCTCCGCCAGTTTTTCTCCCCCGCATAGTTGCTATCCATATACAGGGGTCTTGTCCGCCCTCGTATGGAGTATGCATCTCACGTGTGGGGGGGCTCCATTCACACAGCTCTATTGGACAGAGTGGAGTCTAAGGCTCTTCGTCTCATCAGCTCTCCTCCTTTTAGTGATAGTCTTCTACCTCTTAAATTCCGTCGTGATGTTGCCTCCCTTTCTATCTTTTATCGATATTTTCACGCTGACTGCTCTTCTGAACTTGCGAACTGCATGCCTCCCCCCTCCCGCGGCCTCGCTTCACACGACTTTCTAATCAAGCTCATCCCTATACTGTCCAAACCCCTTATGCAAGAGTTAACCAGCACCTTCACTCTTTCATCCCTCACGCTGGTATACTCTGGAACAATCTTCCTTCATCTGTATTTCCTCCTGCCTGCGAATTGAACTCTTTCAAGAGAAGGGATGAAAGGAAATTGATCTCTCTTTTTGGCCACTCCTTTGTACTCTATTCAGGAGCAGTAAGTAGCGGGGTTTTTTTCATTATTGTTTTTTTTCACGCCCTTGAACTGTCTCCTTATCTGTAAAAAAAAAAAAAAAAAAAAAAAATCAGCCGAACGTTCCCGAAGTTTCTCGAGTGATTCTCGTCTAATGTGGAACCATAACTTTCTTTGTCTTTCTCCCCATTCATTTTACTCTTACATTTTTTATATTTGTCATTATAGTGTCCTCCCTCTTTTTTTCTTCATCTCTATCACTTGTCATCCTTCGCAATATCCGGATTTTCCTTCCCTGTCTTCCTTTCCTTCTTTACTGTTATATTCGTCCCTTTCCCAACTCGCCTGCCCTTTTCGTTGTCTCTGCGTTGTTGCCTCTGTTTTGATAGCATCTATTACTTCCTCCTTTCACGTCTGCAATAGTCACCACAATGTTTCTCTGTCTATCTCTCAGTCTGTCTGTTTATGTCCTTGTCTGTCTGTCTGTTTATCTACTCGTCTGTCTGTCTTTCTGTCTCTCCGTGTTTGTCCGTCTGTGTCTGTGTCTGTCTGTGTCTCTGTCTGTTTATTTGTCTGTCTGTGTCTGTGTGTGTGTGTGTGTGTGTGTCTGTCTGTCTGTATCTGTCTATCCGTGTGCATCTCTTCCCTTCCCTGTTTCTGTTACTCCTCTTCCTCCTTCCTCCTCCTGTCCTTCCTCGCCCTCGCCCTTTCCTCTGCCGCCTCCATCTTTTCCGGCCTCGCTCCTTCAAGCTTTCCCACGTTCCCCATACACGGTAATCTTTAGACAGGTGTCACTGATATCTTCCGTCACCTGCTGGGCACACATTTCAGCATAGAGAACACGGCTTTCTGTTTTTTTATTTTTTCTCTCTCCAGACTCACACCCCTCCACCTCCACCGCTGCACCCTATATTGACAGCGCCCTAGTAAAAAAAATGTGTCGCGAACAACGTTTTTTAAATATTTTTTTTTTCGAAGTTTCCTTCTTATGGTATTTTTTTTTATGGTTTCATTTCAGTTTCCTGCGTCACCGTATTATTTATGGTACATTTTTTTTTACAAGCTCTCATATATATTCACTGGAGATAAATCAATAATTCCCCGACGCTGAGTAATGTATATTTATTTATACGTTGGGCTTTCGAGACCGTATAGAAATTGCAGATGTAACCTCCTGAAGCTCGCTAGCAAAATGGATGACATATTGTTATGGGGTCTCCTCACGTCTGACCTCAGAACTCTTTGGGCTTTAGAGTGAGGTTGGTTGCCGTATAAGTTGAGACCTATCAATCCGGAAACCCATTCAGTGATTTAAGACACTATATACACTTTCGACACTTACATCATTATTTATTTATACCTTACAGATATTGAGAGAGGCATTCGTTGTTGAGCCGTTAGGTGTAAATGCAGCCCATTCTTTACTGGGTGGACAAGAGACACGGATGAAAGGAAACTGGCCAACCGTTTCCACTCTGACCTGGAATCGAACCGGGGACCTCTCAGTGTGTGTGTGTGTGTGTGTGTGTGTGTGTGTGTGTGTGTGTGTGTGTGTGTGCTTGCACCGAGATGCCGAGTTCCCTGCCAAGTCCTGGCGGGGATAGCGCCCCGTCAGCCACCCACCCTGCCACCCTAATTTTCCCTAAACAGGCCATGAGAGAGACTGATGACAGGGGAGGCGCCTCTCGTCACGGTGATGGAGCTGCTTACCCCACCACCGCCGACGCCACCACCCCGGCCACCACTACCCAATCACTTCAGTCACCCACCCCCACCCCCACCACCCCAACCACCCCTCTCTTACTACCACCGCGTCCTCCCCTCTCCCCCATACTCTTCACTACCACCGCCGACAATACCGCAGTTTGTTATATATACGTCCTCATCTTTCCCCTTTCCCTTGTCTTTCCTTTCCTGGCGCCCGTTCGTCCTTTCTTCCAGCCAGTGAGCCAGCCAGCCAGCCACCCTATCCGGTTCCTTCTTCTCCCTCTTCAATTATCCGATATTGAAGTGCGGGATATATAATTAACTTTCCTGCCGCTGTGTCTGCTTCTCTCAGCACCATTTTGACATTACAGAGCGTGAAGGATGAGATGGATGAGCGCTCGAGTGGGAGGATGGGAGTCGAATGGCTTATAACTCTGTCGTAGATTAGGATGAGTTATATGAAGTGGAAGCGGGTAATTCTTTCATAATTGCTTTAATAATTTTTGTGAGTTCGTTAGTGTCGGTATTACAGGTTGTATTTTGTAGCTGTCATTGGAATCTTTTTTTTTTTTTTTTTCGTTTTACATATTTATTTGAGCTTTTGGGTTGTATCTCCTCCATAGCGTATAATCCCTCAGCACACGTATTGTTATAGATACATGAAGTCATTGCTAAATTTTCACAAAATATTAACCGTTCGGTGGTCACATACTATTGAAACCTATATAAGCTCCATATACTCGAATGTGATTTAAATCCCTGTCTGTCGGCCTGTCTGTGTGTATGTATGTATGCTTGTGTATATGTATGTTTTGTGTATATGTATGTATTTATTTATGCATGAATGTATGTATGTATGTATGTATGTATGTATGTATGCGTGTCTGTTAGTCCGTGTGTTTGTTATTTTATCTGTTTGGCATTGTATGTCTTGCTAGTTGTTTATGTGACCTTTCTCGCTTTTTTTATATAATTATATTTACGTAAGACCCCAAAGTTAATGTTCGTTTGTATTCCCCATCTCACAATACACTGACCACTGAAACTTATAAAAGAGCTCATGAAAGTGTAGTTAGGATTCGAAGCAGGGGCTGCGAAGTGATAAGCAAGTGTATCAGCCATTGGACCAGCTGATTGTACATTTCTGAACAGTACTTTTGACTATGCTTACCAGTTGACACAAAGGAAAGACTCAAATCTTTCTGAACATGTAGTGGCAATTGATGACAAAAGTAGATGTCATAAGAGGTCTATACGGAGGCCCTCATATCCAAAGTGGCACAGGGTAATGTTAGTCTCATTTTTATAACAGGAATTTTGCTAAACATTTCTCTAGACACATGTTTAGATAAATACATGGCCGAACTGTCTTTGTGTTGGATAGTGTGTGTGTGTGTGTGTGTGTGTGTGTGTGTGTGTGTGTGTGTGTGTGTGTGTGTGTGTGAGTGTGTGTGTGTGGGTGGCAGCACTGAGGACAAAGAAGGCAGGAAGACAGACGAACTCTAGGAAACCCACTTTGATGCTTTGCTTTTCCTAATCCTCCTCTTCTTCCTCGTCGTCGTCCTCCTCGTCCTCCTCCTCCTCCTCATCTCCCCCTCCGTCTCCGTCGTCGTCGTCACCACCGCCACCGTCTCCGCCTCCGCCTCCGCCGCCGCCACGCTCACCCTCTTGTTATTTTCCTCACCAGTGCCCACCCTTCCCTGGCCATCAACTCCTCCCTCCCTTCCTCATATTGCCAACCACTCTTCTCGCCAAGTCTAATTTATCTCAAACTTATTTCCCTCTCCCTCCGTAGTTTTCTTTTCGCTGTTTTTGACGCACTTGCCCAACAAGGCAAGTGCGTGCATTGTTCATTTGTGTATTTTATCCGTTTCTCCTCTTCGCGAGGCGGTGCTGCCCCTCTCTCCCCTTTGTAGCTGAGGAGGTTGGGTGTCCGGGAGGAAATAAGTGCAGACTCTATATACGAGCATTTCCTGGCGTCGTGCCAATGCTTGCTCAGTTAGTTGTAGCGGAATTTAAAGGCGTCGTCACGCGAGCATGGTTGTCGAACGACGTCGTGTCCTGCAGTCGACACGTGCGGGGAAGTGAAGTCATTTCTGGCGACACAATGTCGTGATCACGACGGAAAACCGTTTGTCGCCCCAACGACTCCACTTCCCGCGACGCAGCTGCTGCCGGACACAGGCCAGGTGATGGCCACACAGGCCCGGGATTTTTGTTGAGAGAGAGAGAGAGAGAGAGAGAGAGAGAGAGAGAGAGAGAGAGAGAGAGAGAGAGAGAGAGAGAGAGAGAGAGAGAGAGAGAGAGAGAGAGAGAGAGAGAGAGAGAGAGAGATGAATCAATGAAAACTTCTAATTTTCAGAGAAAGCAAAAGTAAAGAGCGTTAAATCGTACACTTAATGCAGCATTCCAGCTTTTTTTGTAATATATTATTTAGAGCAGCGTGCTTGACGGAAGACACGCCATCGCGTTCGTCAAGTCGGGGAGCGGCGCCCCTCAACGTGATCAATATGAAGGGTTTTCTGCTCCTCGGTTCACTGAATGTATACTGGCGACAAAAAGTGATGCGAGGGTCTCCCTAAACTTATGTCATGTGTTGTCTGAGTGTTGTGTTCAAACAGCGTTGTGCGAAGTGATGGACTTCGTGTCGGTGTAGTACATTACAGGTGCAGATTGATTCTTCATGGATGATGACAACAACAATAGTTTTGATAATAACATGAAAGCCAAATAAATTTGAGAAAAAAAGTAGTAATAAGGATAAGCAATTTAATAGTATTGATCAAAAACTTTATTTATGTTATTTTCATCATCATTATCATCATGAGCAGCAGCATTCGCATCGGCAGCAGCAGCCATAGCAAAATAACAACAACAACAATATTAATAATAATGATGATAAATATAATTATATTATATTAGTAATAATAATAATAATAATAATAATAATAATAATAATAATAATAATAATAATAATAATAATAATAATAATAATAATAATAATAATGATAATAATAATAATAATAATAATAATAATAATAATAATAATAATAATAATAATAATAATGATAATAATGATAATGATAATAATAATAATAATAATAATAATAATAATAATAATAATAATAATAATAATAATAATAATAATAATAATAATAATAATAATAATAATAATAATAATAATAATAATAATAATAATAATAATAATAATAATAATAATAATAATAATAACAATAATAATGATAATAATAATAATAATAATAATAATAATAATAATAATAATAATAATAATAATAATAATAATAATAATTATAATAATGGTAATAATAGTGGTAAATATGTTAATAATGATAGCAATGGTTATAGTATTAATGATGCTGTTAAATAACAGTACTCACTGAACAGGCGAAACTATATACACCGGCATCGCCACCGCGGCCACCCGGAGTAGTGTCAAAAGGTGTCGTAGCAGGTAGGGTCAGTGCTGCCTCGCCTGGCTTTGCTTTATTACCCCATTAATATCAGCCGCGTGTTGATGGGACGTCAGACATATCAAGACTGACTTGAATGTAAGCAAGTCATTCCTGTCACCGGCATGTTTCAGCCATTATTGTTCATTTTATCGACTTGTCAGTGAGCGAGATTCATAAAAATAATCAGTTGCACTTTCAGATTTTTTTTTCATCGGTGTCTTGCCTAATATCGCCGATGTGAGATGTGGCGGTGAAAATTGTCCCTCTTCAGGACTTTAGCACATTTTTACATATATTGGATGCAGTGATGTGGTAATAAGTGGCTTTACTAACCTCCTCCTCTACCGCCTAATCCTCCTCCTCCTTCTTTTCCCCCTCCTCCTCCTCCTCCTTCTTTTCCTCCTCCTCCTCCTCCTCCTCCTCCTCCTCCTCCTCCTAATAGATAAAGAACACTTTCAAGCTGATCTCGAACGTTTAAGTAGTTGGGCACGAACATGGCAAATGGATTTCAATATTGAAAAGTGCAAGGTTATGCATATCGGAATAAACAACGATCGTATTCATTATCAGATTAACGGAGTGCGACTTTCTGAAGCCAGTAAAGAAAAAGATCTTGGAGAAATAATTTCGAACGATCTTAAACCGAGTCAACATACATTGCACAGAAGTAGTAAAAACCGCCAACAAACTGATCGGATTTATTGGTCGTACATTTGAACATAAATCATAAAAAGTGATATTGACACTATACAATTCGTTAGTTCGCCCACATCTTGAGAATTGCGTTCAGTTTTGGTCTCCCTATTACAGAGAAGATATAGATAAACTCGAGAGTGTGCAGCGTCGAGCTACTAAAATGATCCCTTGACTGCGAAATAAACCATACGAAGACAGACTTAAAGAACTGAATTTATTCAGCTTATCAAAGCGCAAGCTTAGAGATGACCTTATCGAAGTGTTTAAAATGTTCAAGAGATTCGACAACGTTAATGTTCATGATTATTTTAGTCTCTCAATAAAGCGTAACAAGAAACAATGGATACAAAATAACGAGGAAGCGTTTCAACTCAAATGAATCAAAGCACTTTTTCTTTAACCGTGTCATCAATGTATGGAATGGTCTGCCTCAAAACGTCGTCGAAAGCGAAACTATTTGCACGCTCAAAAACCGACTAGACAAATATTTAGAAACTAACCCGAACATCCGCTGTTTTGCTCCGGTCTAACAGAAAGTAGTGTCAACTTAGTTGTCGTGTATGATCTTCCTTCTGTCCATGTAAAATTCCATTGTAGTTTTTCTATACTACATGGTATTCTTCCTTTTCGTACCAGCCTCGGCTGGAGGGACTGGTGAGAGGGGAGGAGCCTTCGCCTTTGCTGTCCTGTGTCTCTGACTCGTAGATTAGAGTAGATGGTAGCAAGAACAAGCAGCCTAGTTAGGACCAAGAGGTCTGTTGCTGTTTGCTTTTCCTTTGTACTTCTTTGTACTCCTCCTCCTCCTTCACTTCATCTTCCTATTTTTCTTTCTAGTTCCTCCTGCTCCTTTTCCATTTTTCTTCCTCTTACTCTCCATTTTGTCTTTTTCGTCCGCACAATCTTCTGTTCAGCGCCCCTCCTCGCCCCTCCTCGCCCCTCCTCCTCCCTCCTCCTCCCTCCTCGCCCCTCCTCCTTCCTCTTCCACCTTCACCGCCTCGCCTCTTCCTTGTCCTTTCTCCTGCACCATTACCTTCCTCCCCTCCAACGTTTCTTGCTGAAGTCCTTTTTCCTCCTCTTCCTTCCACTCCTTTCCTTCTTCCACTTCCTCCGTTTCCTTGTCTTTCCTCCTCTTCCTTCTCATTACTTTCCTCCCCTCCTACGTTTCTTGTTGCAGTCTTTTTTTCCTCCTCTTTATTCCACTCCTTTTCCTCTACCTCCTATTCGTCTTCTCCCTCCCTCTCCTCCTCTTCCTTCTCCTTGCCTTTCTTTTTGCCTTTTCTTTCCTCACCATCCTCTTACTCGTTCTTCTCTCCACGTTTTTTATTGCTCCACCCTCATCGTCTTTTCCCTTCCTCTATTGTCGTTTCTCCTCGTTCCTCCTCCTCTTCTTCCTCTTCTTTCTTCTTCCCTTTCCTTTTTCCTTTTTTCCCTCAAGAACCTCCTACTTGTTCTTCTCTCCACGTTCTTAATTCTTCCATCTTTCTTGTTCTTTTCTCTCGCTCCTTTGTCCTTTTTCTTCGTTCCTTGCATTTCCTCCTCCGCCTCTCTCCTCTTCGTCCTCTTTCTCTACCTGCTCTTCCTCCTGCTCCCTTTTGCCTTTTCTTTCCACACCATCCTCCTACTTCTCCTCCTCTCGTTCTTAATTCCTCCATCCTCTTCGCCCTTTTCTTCTCTTTCCTTGCATCTATTCCGCTTCCTCCTCCTCTTCCTCTTCCTCCCTACCTTCCGGGACAACAAATGGTACCCTTCAGTATGGGTGGCGTGGGTCGTAGTGGCCAGGCCGTTCGTCCTCACTCTCGCCTTTATTCAATACGACTGGGAATCGAAATAGAGAAGGTCCATCGTTTTATCTTGGGCCGAGAATTCTGGAGTAGGAGCAAGAAAAAAAAGAGGTTGCGAGAGGGACTGATAGAGGAGGGACGGTGAGGGACGGAAGGAGGAAAGCTGGAGAGGGTTGTGAGATGGGAGAGTAAAGGAGAGACGGTGAGGGACAGGGGAAAAGATGGAGAGAAATGCAAGGATGTGAGATGGCAGAATACAGGAGGAACGGCGAGGAATAGTAGGATGGGTGATAGGAGAGAGGTGGAAGCATGAGAAAGGAAGGGAAAGGAGGAGTCGAGAGAGGGAGTGATGCAGGATGGACTGAAGGAGGAAGAAGGAAAAGAGGAAAACTGGAGGATGACGAATTAACTGAGGCGAGATGAAAGAGAGATAGAGGAAATAGAAGAGGGAAGACGGGGGATGTGGAGGGCGGGCAAGCGAGGGGAGAAAGACGGAAGAATAGGCACGAATGGGGAGTAAAAGATCGATATATGGGGATGAGGACGGACACGGATGAAGGAGGAGATAAGAAGAGGGGCTAGAGGTGGATGGAGGAAAGATATGGAGAGAGAATGGCCGGGAAGGAGGAGAATGGGCGAAGAGAGGATATAAAAAGGTTTGGTTGTGTGGGTGAAGGAGAGATGCTGGAAAGAGTGTAAGAGGAAGGAATGAAGGAGGGAAGACTGGATGAGATATGGAGAGAGAGAGAGAGAGAGAGAGAGAGAGAGAGAGAGAGAGAGAGAGAGAGAGAGAGAGAGAGAGAGAGAGAGAGAGAGAGAGAGTGTAAACAAACGGCTAACCAACAACAACAAAAAAATCACTGAAAAGAACCACACACACACACACACACACACACACACACACACACACACACACACACACACACACGGGTCAAATCAGCTTAGGGCGGCCTCGGAAGACCCTGCTACTGGATTACCGGGGGAGGCGTTGACGGAGGAAACTGTGGGGCGTCGAGATGCCTTTGGCCGCTACTCCGTCTGGCTGGTGGTGAGGGGAATGGTAGCAGCAGCAGCAGCAGCAGTAGTAGTAGTAGTAGTAGTAGTAGTAGTAGAAGCAACAGCAGCAGTAGTATGTGAAATGTAGTGTTGACGATCGTAGCTACCGTCGTTAAGGATGTGTTAAAGAATTTTGTGTGTGCGGCGTAGCTACATTATACAAGGTGGCAGATAGTCACTTACCTCAGCATTCTGTATCATACGTAACTTACGGTATTTCTCCATCTCAAGAAGAACACCTAACTACACGGGAAACACGCTCAGAACAATGGTACATATCTTTAAAATGTGGTGGTGTTTTTTTTCTTGAGATTCGTTATGTGACTGTTGTGGTATTGATGGTGATAATGATCGTGTGTTTTTGTTGCTTCTGATTGTTTTGTGTAGATGGGGTTGACGGTGTTAGCTCGTGATGGTGTACAGAGAGCGGCCATAGTGGTGTATACAGTGTTGGGGTTTTGTTGATTGCATTACTTGTTGATGGTGAATAATGATGGAGCTAATTGGTGATATGGTCGGTTTCATTCCAAATGAACAATGACCTTTTACATACCAATAGTTTATCTCATTTCAGGTACATAAAAAGACCTCTAACTCTGTGAGTAAAAATAAAAGGTAGTTTAATTATTTTGCATGTAAATCACATAGGTAATATTCAAAATTACATGAAATATTGTTGAATGTGAAGCTAGGCTGTTTCGAATAAAACCAATGTGATTTATTTGAAATAGGGAATTAAAACACCTTTTTTTTGCTCTTACAGTGCCAGATGTATTTTTATGCACCTGAAATGAGATAAATTAGAGGTACTTAAAGGCCATTGATCGTTCGAGTGTAATCTGACTATACTGTTTGATACAAGCCTGTCTTTCACGTGCTTGTATGGTATATTATAGATGCAAATCGGCATATTTGGATTTATATAGGGTGTATTTTTTTGTATACATGAACATTAAAAAAATACTATTAAAAAATAGCTTGAAGATTTATCACAAAAGTTGATTTTCACCCAGTCACAAACTAGCAATGCGCATGTGCAACATCCACCAAAATTCAGGCCTGTGGATGGACAGATGAAATGAAACCGACTATAGTGGTGGTATGGGTGTGGTGGTGGTTGTGATGGTGGTGGTGGAGGCTCGTGTGGGAGTAGGTAGTGTGACTGCTGGTGCTGGTGTTATATGTCATTCCTCTTTCCTTTTTCCTCCTTCCCCCTGCATCCATTGCGTCCAGCAGCCAGTACGGAGTCTCCCGGGCAGCGGGACATGATACACAGACACCAGACTATGTAAGATGTAAAGATCTGAAAGACGTTCCCTTAATGCAATAAAAATAACGACTCCAAAGGGACATCAACAATGGGCTTTTCGATTTTGTTGTATTTTTATTTCATATTTATAGAAAAGAGGTTAAATTCCCTATCCTGTAATGACGCAGGGTTCAAAAAAGGCGGTTGTCTAATATAATGCTGTCTCAAGAGATCTTTTGCTCAATATAAGTATACGTAAATCAGCTTGAGTTCTGGTAAGCGAGCAGAAGCTTTCAAAGGAGCAGAAGCTTACAGGAGGAGCTTGGCAGGGTCGTCAAAGACGCGAACCAAAATATGTTACAATGATGGTACATAATAGAGAAGCAGCGACACAGTGCAGATCTAAACTGCGCGTCCGCAATCAATGGTTATGACGACATGCAGCACGTCATTGGCGCGGCCCCATTAGTATTCAGCGGCGGTGAAAATAATTATCACCGATCTGACTAACACATGCACCGCACTCTTCCCCCTCGCTTGCTATAACACTCACTCCCTTTCTTTCCAGTCGCTTTCTGTCACTCGTTTCATCGCTCCCTCCTCTCGTTCTTCCCTGTTTATCATATTTTCTTGCGAGCCACTCAGCCAATGGAACTTATTGGCTATACAGGCAGCGCCACATTTGGCCACTCAACTCTAAGCTGTCCTTTCCATAGAGTTCAAGTTATAGACTAGAGTGCGTCTGAGGCTGTCTCCGGGATACACGGCCATGGTACCGCCATCGCTCCAAGCCGATGATTGCACACACTTCACTCCTTCCCGATTTCAGTTTTTCTCCATGTCAAATAGTAGTCAGGAAATCGGGTAGGATTAAAGTGTGTGCAGTCGTTCGCTTGGAACGGTGGCGGTACAAAGGCCTTGTATCCTGGAGACAGCCTCAGACGCACTCTATTACAGAACTTTAATTCTATGGAAAGTATTGCTTTGACAGTTCACCGACTGGCCACTTGTGGCGCTGCCTGTATAGCCAATACGGTCCATTACCTTTTCAAGCATGTTACAAATATATCAATAGAGTTCATAGGAGATTGTTAACCATGCTAAACTTAAATAAAATGTATGTGTGTTTGTGTGTGTGTCGAGGGGGGGAAGGGGTTGTATGCGCGTGTGTGTGCGCGTGCTCCCTCGTTCATGTTCATTTACGTGTCCGTGCATGCTCCTGAGTTTTTACTTTTTTAACTTTTCAAAATTTCCTTTTTTTTATCATACGGGAAGCCAGACTGTGCCGCATATACACACACATGGAAGCTATCAGAGCACACGTTATTGCTGTACGGGCGCATATGGTGTATGGGACCTCCCCTGGCCTCCCTTCCCTTCCCTTCCCTTCCCTTCCCTTCCCTTCCCTTCCCTTCCCTTCCCTTCCCTTCCCTTCCCTTCCCTTCCCTTCCCTTCCCTTCCCTTCCCTCTCGGTTTTCATGACATGTCTTTTCCAGCGCTCCCTTTTCGTCTCGTCTTTCATCCTTCTATCCCTCCTCCATTCGTTCCTCTCTTCTTTTTTCCCTTGTTTTTTTTTTATTTTATCTGTTTTTTTTATTTTTTTATTTCTTTTTTCGCATCCTATTGTTTCTTTGCCAAGGAGTTACAATGGAAAATTATAGTGTCTGTTTGTTTGTTTGTTTGTTTGTGTGTGTGTGTGTGTGTGTGTGTGTGTGTGTGTGTGTGTGTGTGTGTGTGTGAAATTTATCATAGTCTGAACATGTGCTGCCCTTCTCGAAAGAACTTTGTTTTATGATGACGGAACTTTGTGCACAACTTGAACCTTACGTCATATCCCTCTCCGTCTGGGAATCGAACCTGGGACCCATCGGTTGTGAGCCTAGCGCGCTAATCAATACACTACGGAGAATCGTGTGTGTGTGTGTGTGTGTGTGTGTGTGTGTGTGTGTGTGTGTGTGTGTGTGTGTGTGTGTGTGTGTGTGTCATTAACCCATGGTCTGATCACATGCTGAACTCATGATCTCCAGCCAGTTACCCCCCGGAAAGGTCTCTTTGAGCATGAAGAACCGATTTGTTGGTACTGCTGGATCTTCACCCCTCCCCCTGTTTCCCTGCTCAAGGGGGACAGTAACCGCTCCTGTCAGCGAAAAAACTTTTATGGCCTTAGCGCCACTCGAACCTCCTGCCGGGTTACAGGCAAAGGTGGTATCCACTGAGCAATGAAGCGTTTCGTGTGTGTGTGTGTGTGTGTGTGTGTGTGTGTGTGTGTGTGTGTGTGTGTGTGTGTATGTGTGTGTGTGTGTGTGTGTGAGAGTACATTTGTACCTCATCCCTGAGCTGCATTTAAAGTTTAAAAACATTCCCGAAACTCAATATAAAATTAAATTAACGACCTCAGCGTAATTTTTCTCCTCCGCTTAACTTAGTCCCTCGTGCCGGAGCGTCAACAACTGCAGACTGCGACAGAAGAACCTCGGGCGGGGGGGGGAGGGGGGGGGGGTGTTGTCGGACTGGATGGAGGCAGACCAGAGAAAGGAGCCATGAGGGAAGGAACACAGGAAGGAATAAAGGGAGGAAGGTTTGAAGATTATTACAGGGATACATGAGGGTGATGGAGGGAGGAAAGTGACGATATGACGTTTGTAAGATTAAAAAATAGAAACATGTAATGACAGAGGCTGGAAAAATCTTCTGGCGATGCAGAGAATATACCTGGGAAAAGAAAAAGAAGAGGGTAATGAGGAAAATAATCAATGAAATGACGATGTGTAGGACTGGGACTAAGACGAGCACTGTACTGACACCGGCTTTAAAGAGGGAAGGAAAGTGGCAACAAAATAAATATGGTGTGAGATGAATGATAAAATGGGACGCGAAAAAGAAAACCAACAGTATTAGGTGAAGGAGATTTAATGGATTGAGACGAAGAAGAGCACTTTACTAACAGACACTTTAGAGAAGGAATGAAAAGGGGGAAAAAAAAACCCATTGTGTGAGATGATTGGAAAAAAGGAAATATATGCCAAAAAAATCATCAGCATTACAAGGCAGTGTTGGCTTAATGTATCGAGACGAAGAGGAACGCCGTATTGACAAAGATTTTAGAGAAGGAAAGGGAATGCCATTGTAAATAAAAATGGCGTGAGTTGATTTAAAAATAAAAATATGCGCAAAAGTAAAATCAACAGCAGTATTAGATGAAGGAGAATTAAATGCCTGAAGACGAAGAAGAACGCTGCACTGACGAAGACTAGAGAGAACAAAGGGAAGGGCAAAAAAACATGGTGTGAGATGATTGAAAAAAATGGAAAATAAAATCAGCATCGGCATCAGGCGGAGGCGGCTTAAGGGAATATATAGACCGGGCCCGCTTCTTGTTCTCTTTTTTTATCCGACACTTCTCCGTACTGACATCGGCGGGGGGCGAGAGAAACGAACGCCCGCTGGCACTGTTCGGGGCAGCTGTGTACTGTGAATAGGCAATACGAGGCGGGAGAAAAGAAAGGAGGCGAAACAAGGGAATAGGGAGGGAATGGAGCACGCTGATTGGGCTTGAAGAAAACAAATGAGGTCGGGGAAGATAGGGAAAGGAAGGTGTGGGAAACAAAGGCTGGAGGGCAGGAAAAAATGTAACAAGGGTAAGAAAACGTGTTGAGAAAAGGGGGAAGGTTGAGAGGAGAGAAAAAAACTGACTGGCAACTACTCGTAACTATAGGTAAAGGGAATGGTCAGTACCAGGGGTGAAGAAGAAAAAAAGTAGTTCAGAGAGAGAGGAGAACGTCGATCGATGAATACGTATAAGTAAAAAGTAAAATGCAGGCAGCTGTAAAAGAAATATACATATGTTGACACTATACATACATAAACCAGCACTTGAGGCATGAGCATAAACAGTAAAATAGATGTTAAAAATAATGATAAATGGAAAAAGAGATAGAAGTCTAGACGGCGAACTAACGAGAGAACCAGAGGAAAAGAGAGTGAGGAGGAGGAGGAGAAGGAGGAGGAGGCGGAGGAGGAGGGAGTCACGTGGACCAACCAAACTCTTCGTAAGTAAATTCTGTCCTAAGTTAGTGTCACCTCCTGTCTTCTCTCTCTCTCTCTCTCTCTCTCTCTCTCTCTCTCTCTCTCTCTCTCTCTCTCTCTCTCTCTCTCTCTCTCTCTCTCTCTCTCTCTCTCTCTCTCTCTCTCTCTCTCTCTCTCTCTCTCTCTCTCTCTCTCTCCTCTCTCCTCCTCTCTCTCTTTCTCTCTCTCACCTCTCTTTATCCCTTTCTCTTTGTCCCCACTCACTCTCCTACTCAGTTTTATTTTTATCTTCGTCTTCTTCTATTCCTCCAGTAGTTTCTTAACAGTCCAACAACTTCACTGTGGTTCATTTATTTACTTAAGGGTTGTGTTGCATTATTATTATTATTATTATTATTATTATTATTATTATTTTTTGGTGTATGTCAATCACTTCAGTTACAAATATCCTCTGCGTAATTTTGTTGTTGTTGTTGTTATCATTGGGCGATTTAAGTTCCTCGCCACGTTCTTTGTTTCGAGTGTCCTCATTGTTTTTTTTTATGGGAGTCTGTTTTTTTGCGGGTACAGACAGTGTTTACAAGCGTGTGCATCCAATACCTTCCCGTGTGGCGCAGAGTTATATGTTTCAGGTTTATTCTGTTTTCCTGTTTGTTATTGTCATATAGTTTCAGTTTTCATAAGTTTTTTTTTTTCATCTCTTTGTCTGTGTGTGTGTGTGTGAGTGTGTTGTATATAGCTTCGATGTGGCGCCGCTGTCTCTCGTTTAGCCTGCCGGGAGTGAGGTGCTGGGGCTACAGGATTTGCGTAACTTTGGAATGATATAGAATTCCAGTTTTAGAATCTCGCGCGAGCCAAGTATAGAGACAGGTGGGTTGTACCGCGCGCGGAGTGAAGCGTGTGCAAGCCCGCGCAGCTCGCCCACTCTTCTGTATGTTATTGCTTTGCCTTCCATATTTGTTTGCATTCGTGGTTTTATCTGCTCTTATAATGGATTTTTACATGTCCTTGGTACACAGTGTGGCGTGTCGCGTACACATAGTTATGCATCCTTTGTTACGCGCCCCCCTAGTAATATTCGACGTGTATTGTATAATTAGGTTGTTGCATGTGTTTTTACCTGCATTCCAGCTTTAGATTCATTCTCATTCTATTTTTTACTCAAGCACAAAGACTATGGTAGGTATTATAAGTCACTTTCCCTTCTCACATCAGCTATTTCTAAAGGTCAAAGTGGGGGTCAGTCGGGTTCTAATGGGTGTTTCTTGAGGTTCACGGTACAAGAGAAGGGTCACACTACCACCAGGGTCATATAACTACTCCTGGAAATGCCCACAACTCTTACGAAAGCCTTGTTAAATATGTGAACTTGGACAACGAAATGTTTAGTAATACGACCTTATGTGTCGAAGAGCCAAAGGAACCTCTCGGCAAGACGTGACACGCTTTTATATCTCATTTAATTTGTTGCACGAGCACTTATTCTTTACGTGCATATTTTAACAACACATTTTTCCCTCCTCCAGGTATGCACGCTGCGGCGAACGGCCAAAGGAACCCCTCGACAAGACGTGAGTAATATCTGAAGCTACGTACCTTTATTATTTTATTTTTACCTGTGTCGCAGTTTACGTACTACACTTTTTTTTTAACATTATGTTCAACTACCAGGTCTACGCTGTAAGAACCGTATATACAACCAAAGAAAACCCTTGACAACACATATGCACTTTTTTATTTATTTCACAGAGTGGGGTTGAAGTCTTTGTTCCCCCCCTCCCTCCTCCCTGTCCACTCCTCCCCATGTGTGTGTGTGTGTGTGTGTGTGTGTGTGTGTGTGTGTGTGTGTGTGTGTGTGTGTGTGTGTACTTCATATTTTGTTCACCTGCATTTTAACTTGTGGCTCATTTTCACGCATTTTACTCCCATAGGTATGTATACATGCTATGAATCGTATACGTATGGAAACCCCTCTCGTATATGTGATGTTATGTGTTGCTTTCCATGTACATGACCGAATAATACCTTCAACCGGACGGCCCACGCAAAATGTTTCTTCACTATGCCACCGGTCGTTCTTTTTCTTTATTTTAACGTGTCTCACTCGCTGCCGGTGTACAAACGATAGCTAAGCAGGTCTGTGTGTAGTGCCGGAGTGGTGAGAACCTTCAATACTCGCAATGCTTCTATGAATAATTTTTCTCACCCTCCTCTCGACGCAGTATTCATAAAGCCACTCGTCGTGTTGGGTGACGCTCGCCTCGTGTTGACTCCTCCGCTCGTATCAACTTGTTTCAGATAAAGAATAATAATGACTTTCCTGAGAGGTTATTATGCTTCTTCTCGTGCAAGAGCTTGGAGAGGAGTAGGAGGAGGAGTAGAGGAGCTTCCTGTTCCATTTTCCTTTGTCATTAAATTCATCTCATTATTTTAGCTTTTAATAAATACTTGACATTGTGTATTTTCTCGTAAATGATCGTATCGTACTTCTCATTATCTGTGTGTGTGTGTGTGTGTGTGTGTGTGTGTGTGTGTGTGTGTGTGTGTGTGTGTGTGTGTGTGTGTGTGTGTGTGTGTGTGTGTGTGTGTGTGTGTGTGTGTGTGTGTGTGTGTGTGTGTGTGTGTGTGTGTGTGTGTGTGTGTGTGTGTGTGTGTGTGTGTGTAATGGGTGCTATGCTTTCATTACCTCCCAAACCATGTGAGGTGGAAGTGGGATTTGGTCAAGCAAGTTTCGATCATATAATACAAGTAAAACATCTCTAGGTCAAGGATGTAAAAGTTCTAACAGTAAACTTAAGCTAGACCATAAAAAAAAAATACAAGAACAAAACTGTAGCTTTTTATGTGCTTTTAAGATCATTTGGTTACACAGGTCAACACAAAGGAACACAAAGGAAGAACAAACAACAGCAGACCTGCTGGTCCTTACGAGGCTGTTTGTGACAAGCTACACTAACTATCTAATCAAAGGTGGAAGATGAAGGACAGCAAAGGCGAAGGCTCCTCCCCACCCCCCCATCCCTCCAGCCAAAGCTGGCAGGAAAGGAGAAAGAACCATGCAGCATGGAAAAACTGCATGGAAATTATGTAGGAAAGAGGAAAGAACTACCATTACTGCTACCACTAACCAGGCGATAAAAGCGGACAAGGACACCAGTATTCGAAAGAACTTAACGTTATTACGACAATGAGTAATATCTTAGTTGCTGGTTGGCTTCAAAACACTTGTCTAATGTATTCTTGAAGGCCGTAACTGTTTTACTATCAACGACATCACAGGGTAGAGAGTTCCAAACATTAACAACTCTATTGAAGAAGAAGTGTTTAGCTTCATGCGACGAGAATCTTTTACCACTTATCTTCAAATTGTGATTTCTTCTTGTTCTATTTGATCGATCAATTGTAAAGTAATCTTCCGTATTAATATCACTCAATCCTTTAAACATTTTAAACACTTCTATTAGATCGCCTCGCATTCTTCGTTTTGATAGACTGAATAAATTTACTTCTTTAAGCCTTTGTTCATATGATAAATTGCTCAACCTAGGAATCATCTTTGTTACTCTTCGTTGAACCCGTTCCAACTTTTCTATGTCTTTTCTGTAGTAGGGAGACCAAAACTGTACACAGTACTCTAGACGGGGTCGAACCAACGAATTATAGTTTTAATATTACTTTTTCCGATTTATTATTAAAGACTCGTCCGATGAAGCCAACCAATTTGTTTGCAGTTTTAACTACTTCTGAACAATGCTGACCGGGCCTTAAATCGCTTGATACAGTGATTCCAAGATCCTTTTCTTTACTTACTGCAGAAAGTTGTTTGTCATTCATTACGTAGGTCAGTATGTTCAGTGTCAAGATTTCTGTGACTGACTTTCTTTCATTAACTTTTTTTTTATATGTATTCTATATTTTGTGATTTTTCTATTTCTTTAAATTTTGTGGCATCTGACTTTTTTTGGGGCGCGGGGTTAACATGTCAAGGGCACCTTATTATATCTCTTTTAAATAGCCCTTGATCAGCTTCCTCCTTCCGTAAAAAAAAAGTGAAACAGATAAGGAAATAAAAGAATCGTCTTCATATAAACTACCTGTTCATATACCTCTGCATGCCATACCTTTCTTGGCCCAACTTTTCCTCTCATTATCTCTCTCTCTCTCTCTCTCTCTCTCTCTCTCTCTCTCTCTCTCTCTCTCTCTCTCTCTCTCTCTCTCTCTCTCTCTCTCTCTCTCTCTCTCTCTCTCTCTCTCTCTCTCTCTCTCTCTCTCTCTCTCTCTCTCTCTCTCGATCCATATATAATCATGTCGCTAACTTCACTGCCGATGATGAATTACCCTCGTTTCCAGCATGGGACTTTTTAATGGTTTGCATATGTGAAAAAATGCGTTCATAATGAAATACATTAAAGCCGTGCAGCTGCAAATGAAACGTTGATTATCGCTGTACATTATTATTATTGGTGGTAGTGGTGGCAGGAAAAGGATCAGGCGCAGTATTAACTGTGGTAGTATTGAGGGTGATAGGTAGTGATATTAGTAGTACTGTAGTAGTAGTAAGAGTAGATGTAGTATTTTTTTTTAGAGCAGAGGACGCAGCTGAAGGGAAAAAGAGAAAAAAAAAGACCACTAAGCGCTGCTCTTGTAAAGTAAACAGAACGAGAGGTCAAAGTAGAGGGTCAATTTCGGATGGAGAAGTAGTAGTAGTAGTAGTAGTAGTAGGAGGAGGAGGAGGAGGAGGAGGTGTAGGAAGAGGAGTATAATGTTAACAAAGGCAAAGTGAATACAGCAACATCAACATCAGCACCGTCAGTTACATCATCAAGTCACCTCTAATCGAGCGGCGATATGCGTCTTGACCCAGAAGAAGAAGAGGTCTGGAAAGTTTGAAAGTCAGAACAAACAACATAAACTTCCCATAACTCTTTCGGTCCTCCCGTGTCCCGCCGCTCCCTCGAGATGTGTAGTTACCTTCGGCGATCAATACCCGTTTTTTCATCCTGTGGTGCTCCAATTTGGGAGACGCAGGAGCCAGAGGAGGCGTTTGGTTGTGGATATGTTATGTAGGAACGGTTTTGGATTTTGTTTGTTTTGTCTGACCGACGCCACTGAAGGTAAACTGAAGTGTGTGTGAATCTCATTATAGGAAAGTATGCGTGTTATTTGCGATGGATATTTCTTCGTCTCTAATTTGTGGTAAGCTGTGTCACCAAAGATAGGATTCGAGATGTAAGGAAAAGTGTTCATGATAGCATTTGTGTTTGTGGGTTTTAGTTGCTGTGGAGATGATTTTGTACCTCAACTTTGGTTTATTTGTTTCTGTAGCTTCTTCGATTCCTCTAAATTTTTATTCAGCAGTAGTGCGTAAATGTAAGGATCGGGCAATGTGTTGGACGCTGGAAAAAAAAGGAATTAATACATATCTTGAAAAAGGAAATATGATACTTTTGATTTTACAATAATTAATTAAGAGAAAACCTAATCACTGAATGAGTCAATGAAAGGTGTGAAATCTGAGTCATGAGATGAAGCGGAAAAAAATTGGTTTCCGTCGTTAATGATGAAGAGATATTGGTGTGTCTGGAAAGCTATTTTTTTCTTCTCTTGAGATTTTATGAAACTCCGTGGGCAAGGGGAATCTGAGAATGAGAAAAAGGGTGAAGGTCATGAAGGCTGAGACAGGATGGGGAAAGACAAGGAGTAAGTGAGAGGTTTTCCTTGCTAATTAATGAAAAAAAAAAACCTCGCTCTGTGTGTCTGTTGGTGTATGGACGTGGAGTCAGTTAAGGTTTGAGGGAATGAGAGTGATATTTCGTGATATCTTGTGCACTGAAGCCGTGAAGGTGAGGAAGATGATCCCAGGCATGGAGTTAGTGGAAGTACTTTGTGGGGAAGACCTGTATGCCGCCCTCGGTTGTGGAAGTGAGGAGAGTACAAGACGACTGCAATACTGAATGGAAAGGCTTCGTGTAGAATATCTTGGTGCATCCTTCACTCTGTCGAGGCCACGCAAGCGTATCCAATTAGGGCCGGGGCTAGAACGTCACATTTACTGATAATTATTTGTTCAAGAAAACTCCATTCTTGACTCCTCATTTTTCGTACAGGATAAGTAAAAACATTTGATAGGTATGTTTATGTTTATTTGTTTACATATTTAGTTTACTTGTATATTTACCCGTAAGCATTCATACATCCCTTCAACTTTAACACCATGACTTCGGTATAGTGGAGGCAGAAAGATGAAGAGATTAAGTGAGAAGGGAGGCGGGGTGCGTGGGAGAGGAGAGAGAGCGGGCGGGGTAAGGGTCTTTTAATTAATCTTAAGGGACTCGCGTTCAAGTTCCGTGCTCTCGTGTTCGCCCTCGAGGCTCAAAATAACTCACCACGCGCGCCCATTACTCATAAGCCTCGGCTGTGGTTACGTGGGGCCGGGCCGGGCGGACAAGGCTCTACTTTATATAATAGTTACTTCTTGCCTCGTATTGTTTGTCCCTTCTTTTATTTAAGGACGAGAAGCTGATGGAAGGGTTGCCTGCTCGGCTTTCTTTCCTAAGACGCGACTTACTATTGTTGTCGAACTTTACTTATAATTTACGATAATGGAAGGACTGTCTGCTTGAGGGGTAAGGGGAAGGGTCGTTAGAGAAAATTTTGTTTGTTTTGTGTTAAATGGTACTTATTGGTCTCTTTAATCAGGGTGTATCTTTATCTACTTGTAATTTACACGTTATAGATTGTAGAAGAAGAATACGTGGAAGATAATAGGAAAGTAGAAAAAAAATGTTTGAATAGAGTTGTTAAATTTATAGGGAACCTTAATAATTGCAGGTTCCTTTGAGTTTAAAGGAGTTCCCGTGGAAGTAAAAAGAGGCATACCTTTGTCATTAAATACACACACACACACACACACACACACACACACACACACACACACACACACACACACACACAAGCACACGTAAACACACCTACAAACACACATAAACCCCCGCCGAGAACTCATTGTGTGTAATTAACCTTTCAGGCCAAAGATAGGGCAGCGGACTTTTTTCCTGCCCCTGAATACTCCCGCTTGTAACTTTCTCTGCTTGCAATTTATTCTGCAGATTTTTTGTGGTTTTAATTTCTGCCTTTAGATTCAGAGGCAACAAAGGATAATGCAGCCCGGACCAAAAAAAAGAAAAGAAAAAAAGAAGAAAAAAAAAAGAAAAGCAGCGTTCACTGTATTTCATCAACTCTTTTCAAAGGTTTATTTACGACTCAGTGATATTTTGCTGACAAAGGAGAGAGAGAGAGAGAGAGAGAGAGAGAGAGAGAGAGAGAGAGAGAGTTATTCATTCAGTATGTTTCGCTGTTATCCCTCTCCTAGTATTTCATTCCACTTTTGTAACCTTCTGCATGAACGTGCGTGCAATTTCCGTCTTTCACCCAAAGCGGATTAATTAATTCTTGCGTCCGTCTGGTGGTACGCTTTTATGTCCGCATCATTATCCACCTGTTTGTCGCTCCGTCTGGTTGTGTGTCTTTATTTAACCACCTGTCTGACCTATCTGTGCCTTTTACCGAGTCTTGTGTGGGAGGGTTTCTATGAATGTTCCTCTGGTTGTTTGTATCTATACATTTGTTTGTCATCTTGTTTGTTTAATGTTTTGTTGGTGTTTTTTTTTTATCCGATCGTTTAACTTCTCCCTTCTTTCTGTCTGTATCTATCTTTGTCTGTCTGTTTGCCACTGTTTTTTTGCCTGTATATTTCTGCGTCTGTGTCTGTCTGTCTGTCTGTCTGTCTGTCTGTTTATCTGTCTGTCTATCTGTCTGTCTGTCTGCGGTTTGCCTGTCAGCGGTCTCTCTCTCTCTCTCTCTCTCTCTCTCTCTCTCTCTCTCTCTCTCTCTCTCTCTCTCTCTCTCTCTCTCTCTCTCTCTCTCTCTCTCTCTCTCTCTCTCTCTCTCTCTCTCTCTCTCTCTCTCTCTCTCTCTCTCTCTCTCTCTCTCATTTAATTAGGAAAGAGATAGCTTTAATCAATTGCGAACATATATTTTATACGATCAACAGTCGTAAATTATTACTTTTTTCCTCTTGTGTAATTAACGAAAGTATAAAGACAGCTGTATTAATAAGTAGTAGTGGTAGTAGTAGTAGTAGTAGTGGTAGTAGTAGTAGTAGTAGTAGTAACGGCAGCAATGGTATTTGATGGTAGTATTGATGGTTAAAGTAGTAGTGGTTGTCGTTATAGTATTGAATTGAAACAGCATTATTAGTAGCTGAAATATTAACGATGATGATGATGATGATGATGATGATGATGATGATAAAAAAAAAATAATAATAATAATAATAATAATAATAATAACAATAATATGAATAATGATAATATTAACTCGTTGTCACTGTAGTTGTTGTTATTATTATTATTATTATTATTATTATTATTATTATTATTATTATTATTATTATTATTATTATTATTATTATTATTATTATTATTATTATTATTATTATTATTATTATTACTATTATTATTATTAAAATGAAATCATTCTGACATAAAGAACAAGTCGAAACTCGTAAAACCACAATATTTTTTTATCCAGCCTTTCTCGCAATCGGCGCCTGAATTGGGCGAGATTATGTTGGATATTGCAATTTCCTTCAACTGTTCAGTCCGCGCGGCAATCGTCGTGCGGCTCGTGGAAAGTTATTTGCTGGCTTTGGACATCAAGGCCGCAAATCATCCATTGGGATCAAGTCTATAGCCTTGATTTTACCTTTCATACGTTTGGTCGCGGCAATACACGTGGCATAAACACATATAGTCAAGTCGAGGTTGCTAAGTTAATATCCAGGGACTTATATAGGGATTTATTATTTTTCCTTTTCGATAAGTAAAACGAACCATTTTCCCCTTTCATAGAAATTAATTAAAAATATATTACCAACCTACTCATCTGCAAACACACACACACACACACACACACACACACACACACACACACACACACACACACACACACACACACACACACACACACACACCTCCCACATTTCTCAAGACGTCCCTATCAAGTCAGTCCATGTTCCCCTGGCACGCTAGCAGTGAAGGTGTCGCGGCCGCCTGTCCCCCTCGCCCTTGGCTCATTCACTCCCCGCTGATGGATGGTCCTGTCGCGCCCTTTGTTTCTCAGATTAGTTCGCGGGGGTCGCTGTTACGGCCCTTTGATGGCATAGGTTGGGCCGAGGTGTAAGAGAGCAAGGCGTTCATTCCGTTGTGCTGATCCTTTGGTGTGGGGGAAGAAGGAAGGGTGTTTTTATACTCCTCCGTAATGATAATAAGGAGATCAAGTCGTTAATTTCGTCACGCATACCTGTTGTTACTTTGTGGGATTAGCTTATATTGTTTTTATACTCGGTGTGTTAGTTCGCCGGGGAAAGAGGAAGGGCTTTGTTAATCCTATGTTATGAGAATAAAGAGATCGTTAATTTCGTTGCGCTTGTTTGTTTTGTTATTTTGCTGGATGAACACATCAGTTTTTATATTCCTTTTGCAAGTTTAGGTTTTAGCTCAATGCCCTATTTTTAGCAACATCCAACACGTTCTTTTCCAGTTTGCCTTTTATTCTTGTGTCGGATGCATAAACTATAAATAATAATTGTTGACTGTTTTTTTTTACATTCGTTTTTTTTTGTCATTTTCACGAAGGCGACGATGAAACAGCATTCTTTACAATTCAAAGCATAAATACTGGATTGTTTACAGATTATTTTCCGTCACGTTTTCATTTTTCGTTTGTTTTATCGCCGAATCTGTACCATTGTTTTATTGCTGGATCTGAACCGAAAAAATAATAAATCTGCCACTTTGTTGGCACATCGATGGAGAGATGATAAAGAGGTGCGAGGGAGGACCGTGTGGGAGGGGCGAGGGAAGAGGTGGTGGTGATGGTGGGGAGGTTATGTAGGGCGGGAAAGCTAGGGGTGAGGGGTGGGTGCTGGGGAGGAAAGGAAAGGACATGTGGGCGTGTTTGGGTGGTGGTGGGGAAGGGTAGATGAAGGTGGTGGTGGGGAGGTGGTGTTGATATGGTGGGTGGAGGAGATGGAACGGTAGGGTTGGGGTGGGGGTGAGGGGTGGAAGGAGAGGTGTGGTAGAGAAGAGAGAAGAGAAGAGAGGAGAGAAGAGAAAAGAGAAAAGAGGTGAAAAGGGAAAAGATGAGAGAAAAGAGAAAAGATTAAACAAGCGAAAAGAGAAGAGAAAAGAGAAGAAAAGAGAAAAGAGAAGAGAAAAGATAGAGAAAAGAGAGAGAAAAGAGAGAGAGAGAGAGAGAGAGAGAGAGAGAGAGAGAGAGAGAGAGAGAGAGAGAGAGAGAGAGAGAGAGAGAGAGAGAGAGAGAGAGAGAGAGAGAGAGAGAGTTGGTGTCGGAGGTAGTAGATAAATGGAGGGAGGTATGTGTGTGTGTGTGTGTGTGTGTGTGTGCGTGCGTGTGTGTGTGTGTGTGTGTGTGTGTTCAGCGTCCCTCTGCCACCACCCCGTAATTTAGTGCTGTTTGTATTGATGCCTCAGTCTGGGTTGTAGTATTAGTGGTGTTGGGAGGAGGTGAGGGAAGGACTGGTGGTGGTGGTGATAATGGTGTTAGAATGGGGTGGGGGGGCAGGAATGGGGGGTAATGGCAGGGGCAGTGGTTTAGTTGGTGGTAATGGTGGTGGTGGGTTGGGTGTGGTGTGGATGGTGGGGGTGATGGTTGTGATAGGAGAAGGGGAAAGGAGAGGTTGGGGTGGTGGTGGTGGTGATGATGGTAGTTGTTTTGAAGTTAGAAGGATGAGTGGGAAAGATAGTTGGTCTTGGAAGGAAGGCAGTGGATTGGTGTTGGTGGTGTTGGTAGTGGTAGTTGGTGGTGGTGGTGGTGGTGGTCGATTTAGACTCCTCTGTGGTGAAACTGATGATATTAGCGCCGGATGGAGGAAAAGGAAGTTGTTAAGAATACTGATGATGGTGGTTTGTGGTATTAGTGGTGGTGTTGATGTTCGAAGAGATGGTGTGGGTGCTGGTGATAATGGTGTGAGGAGGAGTAGGAGGTAGGGAGAATACTGGTGGTGGCGGTGGTGTTGGATGGGATGCTGATGGTGTTACTGGTGGTGTTGGTTGTGAAATTGGTGTCTTAAGGAGGAGGAGGAGGAGGAGGCGGCTGTAAAGATACTGGTGGTGGTGGAAGTGGTGTTAGAAGGGAGGATGGTGTTGCTTGTGATGGTATTGGTATTGGAATGAATAGGAAGTCATGAGGATACTGGTGGTGGTGGTGGTGGTTCTGGGTGTAATGATGGTGGTGCTGGTGGTGATACTGGTGTTGGAAGGAAGAGCAGAAGGTAGTAAGAGTACTGGTGGTGGTAGTGGTGGTGGTGGTGGTTTTGTATAGGAGGATGATGGAGATGGTGGTGATATGGTATCGTCGGTGGTGGCAGTGGAAGGGAGGAAGGTGGTAGTGGTGGTGATATTGGTGTCGGAAGGAAGAAGAGGATTAGGAGGAGGAGGGGAGGAAAGGTAGTGAGGATACTGTTGTTGTTGTTGTTGGTGGTGGTGGTGGTGTCGATGCTGGTGATGGTGGTGGTGGTGGTGGTGGTGGTGATATTGGTGTCGGAAGGAAGAGGATTAGGAGGAGGAGGGGAGGAAAGGTAGTGAGGATACTGTTGTTGTTGTTGTTGGTGGTGGTGGTGGTGGTGGTGTCGATGCTGGTGGTGGTGATGGTGATGGTGGTGGTGGTGGTGGTGGTGCCTCTGTCGGTGACGCGGGTGGCCTCACTGTTTTAAATATTGCCACTCTTTCTCCGCTCTGAATGTCGGCCTTTCAATAGGAGACGCAGCTTCGGGGAGTCGGCGGCGGCGCGCATTCTTCCGCCGAGTATAAAAAACAAGAATCAACTCAACTTCGCTTTCATTGAGAAGTTTGGAAATTAATTGCGTGGAAATTTCTTAAGTTTCATTTTTACTTCTCCTCCACTGACTGCGAGGCGCTTCCTGACTCCAAGTTTCCTCTTCCTCTCATCGTGATTGTTAGGGAAACCGAGGATGATGATAATAATAATAATAATAATAATAATAATAATAATAATAATAATAATAATAATAATAATAATAATAATAATAATGATAATAACAGTAATAATGGCGGTCGTCTTTGATTCCTCCTCTGCAATCTCGGCGCTATGAAACCTTTGTTGCGTCTTGAGTAATCTTGTATTCAGGGTTTGATTTTAGATAATTTATATACGCTGTATGTCATCTTATCCCGCACACCTTTAACAATTCTCTCTCTCTCTCTCTCTCTCTCTCTCTCTGTGTGTTTACGTGTGTGTGTGTGTGTGTGTGTGTGTGTGTGTGTGTGTGTGTGTGTGTGTGTGTGTGTGTGTGTGTGTGTGTGTGTGTGTGTGTGTGTGTGTGTGATATTGATTCTTGAGAGAGAGAGAGAGAGAGAGAGAGAGAGAGAGAGAGAGAGAGAGAGAGAGAGAGAGAGAGAGAGAGAGAGAGAGAGAGAGAGAGAGAGAGAGAGAGAGAGAGAGAGAGAGAGAGATTTAAAAGATAATAACGGCGAAGGGATGTAAAAGTTGAATAACCGTTTATAAGAATATTCATACAAAGAACACTTACGAAAGCGAGAGTGAAAGAAAGGAAAGTGAAAGGAGAAAAAAGCAGTGGGAGGTGCATTAGTGATATTGTTTGTCTGAATATGTAAAGGAGAAGACGTAGAGAAATTGCAGCAGACTGATAATGTTACTTCATAATTGAACAAGACGTAATAACATATAGAGACGGTGATAGTCTTCCTTTGCCTGGTTGCTCACCTGTCTCAATCATAGCTTTTTTACGTCAGCGTTATCACCATTTCATTCTCATTGTGTTTCTATTTCCTGTCTGTTTCGGTGTCTTTTCTTTCAGTTCTTTGCTTCGTATTTTCATCATTAAGAACAGGGCGGGTCAAGAAGTGTCGGATGTGTACATCACTTATGATTCTCGTAGTTTACAGCCATTATCACACATCTTGGAACGGGACTACACAGGTGCTGCCATCATGCGGCCAGCCAACTCGCAACTCCTCTGACAAAAAAATAGACAATATTAGTCCCATTTCCTTTATAATTATAGTCCCTTTGGTGTAAACAGTGGTTAAGATTTACATCACAGTATGGTGTAGTAACGAGCCGGGTCAGGACAACACTTTCGGTGCCGTTGTGTACCGCCCCGCCGCACTCCACGCCCATGTTCACCCTGGAGTGCCGTCCGCCGTGAAGGTGAGGGACTGCCTTTGTAGTCCAGCATCACAATGAGCTGCTTCAATATCGCAGTGCCGATCACGAAGTCATACTTGTATAAGTGTGTCGCCACCCTCAGCGGCTCGGCATCCAAACAGCTGCCTCCTCCCAGGGACAGTGTGACCCGCCGCAGTGCTTGGCCTTGGCGTGCTCCCCTCGATCATATTATTCGTGCGGGTGTTGGAGGTCACGCAGAACCATCTGGCACCGCGTCCACCAACACCTCCATCAGCTGTGACTCGCCCGGCAGCACCCGCATACAGAAGGCCTGCCTCCACCTCCTTGACTGCTCATGTAGTCGCTTCCGCCACTACTTGATAGACATTTTGGGCTGGTGATGTAGAGGCGGGTACTTCCCCCTCGCCGAAGGTTTGCGCCGCACATCCGCGACGCAGCACGGGCACGCCCAACACCACCCTCTTGGGGTTGTGGTAGTACTCCTCGAGGCTCTCGGGCAACACTATGAGAGGGGCACGCACCTCAGCTTGTCCCCCGAGGGTGCGTGCCACCTCGTACAGCAACAGGATCACCATCAACTCCTTCGGGCCGAGTCACAGGCTGATGCGCATCGTTATGGTGCGCTCCTGTCCGATGATCAGGCCCAGCTCCTTGCTCTGCTATTGGATACACATTACATGCTCTAGCGAGAAGTTGATTGAGCTAAAGCTAGAGCTGGAGCCCAGTAAGACGGAAAGCATTGGCCATTCATGCTGCCAGAGACGATGTAGCGGGGGCTTACGTCCAGACACTCGAACTGACTCATGCGCCGCCGCTTGATGGGTCCCAGCACCAGCTGCTGCCCATTATTGCCCGAGGTCCGCTGCTTCTTCCTACTTGCGGCCTTCGGCAGGCATCTTACTCTTCTTGGCGGCTGGCTCGCAGGTGAGGTTGTCAGAGGTTCGTTGCTTCTTACCTGCGTCCATCATACCGTTGTCATTCAAGCCGCTGTGGTTATCCAAGGGGTTCTTCCGCTTAGTTGTTTTCTTACTCTGGAACATATTGTTCCTTCTACTGCACCGTGTACTACGCCTCCGTGGAGCAGCAGTCAGTATGCCAGGCTACGACTTCGCGGACCCGGGTTCGAATCCCGGGTCGGGCAGTCGGCGTGCAGCTCACCCACCTGTTCATTCTCCCTTTCGGGCTGGTGGATAAATGGGTACCTGGGGAAACCTGAGAAAGGTAAACTGGGGCAATCCCGGGGTTCACATTGGCCCGTGTTACGGGATAATTGGTTCTTACCTACCACAGGCTCAAAGAGCCAACGGTTCGGAGATGAGCACCGCAGCCACGTGCAACTATAGCGTATGCACTCAACTCTACCTTACCTTAATACCTAGATACCTGAGAAACACATAACCTCGGGTTACAACAGAAAGGTTATGGTTGATGCACACTTAACTTTATCTGTGTGTGTGTGTGTGTGTGTGTGTGTGTGTGTGTGTGTGTGTGTGTGTGTGTGTGTGTGTGTGTGTGTGTGTGTGTGTGTGTGTGTGTGTGTGTGTGTGTGTGTGTGTGTGAGAGAGAGAGAGAGAGAGAGAGAGAGAGAGAGAGAGAGAGAGAGAGAGAGAGAGAGAGAGAGAGAGAGAGAGAGAGAGAGCGCATGTAATGTGTATCCAATAGCATACCCAGAGGAGTCGGAAAAGCCTTCACACTCAATGGAATCCGTCCAGTGGTGAGGATACACCCACGCGCGCGCGCGCACACACACACACACACACACACACACACACACGCACACACACACACACTAATAGCCGAACCCACCAAATAAAAAAAATAAAAACATATAAATTGGAGTATGGGATGCTACACATGTTTCGCTGTGGGTTTGGTGCGTGTAAACAAGGCCAGGTCCTGTGCTGATCAGGTTTTTTCTTTTTCGTTTTCTGTGTTTTGAGTAATTGTTGTGACCTGTATTCCATCGTTAATTGTTACATACAGCGGTAGGTTGATACACTAATTTTTTCACTGTGTAACAAAGGGGCGCCGAGCTTCTCGGTGCGGGCATGCGTCGCCATCGGCTGCATTGTGCATAAGTTGCTGGCCACCTTGGAGAAGCCCCTGCAAACTGGGGCAAGAAAACCGATTTTGCACCCCTTTAGTAATTATTCTCGGCCTAAGGAAAATCTTCATACACCTTGCAGAAAGCATATCACAATAAAGCTTACTTGGATATTTGAAATGGCTGTCTTCATGCTTGATTTACGTATAGATTTTGTTTTTCGATAATTTGATTGCATGACCTAAATTGCGTCGGAAAGTAAAAAGGTCGGGTCGGGGCTAGTTATTATAAGGTATAGAATGCAAAGAATGGTCCCATGAGGAATGCACAAATAGGGATGACTTATGTATCTATGCCGCCTCTGTGATTCTAATGTCGAATATGTAATGAGTGACAGTACCTTGCCCAACTTGAAGGAGGGAGGATCAGCACTTGTTACAGATCATTATTGATCTTGAAGAAGTTTTGTTCTTTTTATGAGCTTCCCCGTTATCAGTTGATCGGATATTATGTTTCTTTACTTAATGATTTACAGTATTACCTGAATTGAATTGCTGACTGGTGTTTCTAATAAAGCTTTTTTCATTTTATATCTGTAACAACTTACCCCAGGGTCTGTAACAACATGCCCCGCGCATGGGGCAAGTTGCATACAATGAGTTAGCACTACATATCTTGCTATTTCTCAGGAATGAAAAAAAAAAGATACAATGTTTTGTTTAATGTTTACAATAATAGACATGATGAACTTTCAGCAGTAGGATTTTTTTTTTAAACTATCGTGTGTAGTTTTTTATGGTGCAGCAAAAATGTGAAAATTGTAACAACTAGCCAAGGGCTCCCCTACACCGTGTTCGTGTCTTTCTCGTGCGTGTTACTTCGTCAAGTCGATTATTAGGGCCTCCTTTGCATCAGACTCTTGCGTTCTCTTCAGAGTTGCAGGTCTCCTCTCATAGTCTTTTTATTACTTAGGTCAGGCTTATCAAATGCAAAATCATATATATATATATATATATATATATATATATATATATATATATATATATATATATATATATATATATATATATATATATATATATATATATATATATATATATATATATATATATATATATATATATATATATATATATATATATATATATATATATATATATATATATATATATATATATATATATATATATATATATATATATATATATATATATATATATAAGGGAGGAAGAACATGTGAACCAGTTGCAGAGGAAAAGTATCAAGTCTACTTGTCCTGTACTGATCCTGTACTGGTTCTGTAGCAAGTCAGGCACCAGTGACTCATTGCCATCTCTTACAAGAAAATATTCAAAACCATGAAAAAAAGTATTAGTCCTACTTATGATTTTAATGTGAAAAACTCATCTAGGGTAATGTATATTAAACTAAGGTTTCATTTAACATTGGCCAAGTTTAATACAAGAAAATTTCCTCATAAAACTGAAACAAATACTCAGTGGAAACAAACAAGGATTAATAAAAATAAAAAAAATCCGATTTAAATAAAATAAATCGAAATTTTATATATTTTTTTATAGAAAAAATCTTGATATTTTCCAACCTTGCAGCGATGACGTAAAGAGGACTGTCTTCTTTAATATGTTTTCCGTGCACCCAGAAAGGGGAAGTCAAATTAATGGCGGAATACTGATTAACACGACTTAATAGAGCGGCTGCTCAGGAGCCATATACCAGCAGCTTATTATGCTACCTCATTACTGCGGCACAGAGGCTTCAGGCATTACTGGGAAGTCACTAATAGCCTGTATATTATATTTGATTAATCGGATCTTTCCTTGTTTTTCTTCTTCAAAGCATTATAATCTCAGTTAATGTCAGGTACTTTATTTATGTGGGAAAGGTTTGAATAAAAAAGGAGCCGTCACAGAGAAGGGACAGAGATACATAAGAGCAAAGCTTCATTTTCGCTTCTTTTCAACAGTTTCTTTGTTTTCATCACACTAACGTCTTCTTGGAACCTTTGTAACATACATGATACGCGCCACATATGTTTATTAAAGCACCTCTAACAGTATAGTTCTGCTAATTTTCACTTTAAAAGTCATTAAATGCGTTTCATTTGCATAGTATTTTTAATGTTCCTTTCGCCATCCCAACGAGGCTGCTTATGAGCCGTACCCTTCTATGTCTGTTTCCCTCGTTGCTTTTTATTCATATTTCTAACCCCTCATAAGAACCAGGCCTGGGCACAATAAACGTCCCTCCCTTCATTGTCCCTTCCCGATATATTACATCAGTTTATGCATTATACATACATACATACATACATACATACATACATACATAAACGTAATACATAATACATAATACATACATGGATACAGTCATTCATTCATTCATTCATTCATCCATTCATCCTTTCATCCATCCATCCGTCCATCCTTCCATTCATTCGATCATTCATCCATTCATTCATTTATTCATCCATTCATCCTTCTATCCATCCATCCGCCCATTCTTCCTTTCATTCATTCATTCATTCATACATTCATCCTTTTATCCATCCATCCGTCCACCCTTCCATTCATTCATTCATCCATTCATTCATTAATTAATTCATTGATTAATTCATCCATCCATCCATCCATCCATCCATCCATCCATCCATCCATTCATTCATTCATTCATTCATTCACCCATCCATCCATCCATCCATCCATTCATTCATCCATCCATCCATTCATTCATTCATTCATTCATTCATTCACCCATCCATCCACCCATCCATTCATCCATCCATCCATCCATTCATTCATTTATTCATTCATTCATTCATTCATACATTCATTCATTCATTCACCCATCCATCCATCCATTCATCCATCCATCCATCCATTCATTCATTCATTCATTCATTCATTCATCCATCCATCCATCCATCCATCCATTCATTCATTCAATTGTTCATTCAATCATTCATTCATCCATCCATGCATACACACATACATACATACATTATACATGAGTTTTAAATATATATTGTAAGTAAATAATGGCACGTTCCTGTCATTCCGGCACTGCCAAGAGTGTCAAATTATCATAAAATAAACTTTGCTAAAACTTTCCACTTGCCCCTCAGACCCGAGATGCCTGGCGGCTGACCTCTCCTTGTTCTTTACTTCGTGTGGTGTGTTCCTTCACCGATAAATCATGAAGTGTTTGTATAGGTGTTAAGATGTATGTGTGTGTGTGGGGGGGGGGAGGGGATAGTTTTATAGTAAGAAAAATGGATAGATAGACATAATAAGATAAATTTAGAGATAGAAAGACAGACAGATAGATAAACATACAGACAAAGACAAACACATAATTTGATAGACATACATACAGAAAAACAGACTGGTAATTTGATAGACATACAGATAGAAAAACAGACACAATTAGATAAACATAGACAGAAAGACTGACACATAAATAAATAAACATACAGACAGACTGACGGACAGACAGACGGACAGACAGGTTAAGTAAACAGATAACACGCATTATTGATCGTTCACACGCAAAAAATATATAAACGTAGAATTTATGAAAGGAATTTAATTAAGGCTCGAACTGGATATTTGGTGTTTTCCATCCCACGGTATAGTTTTCACCTGACGCTCGGCAACCATTTAGGGATCTGTCACCACCGCCCCCCTCCCTCCCTCCCTCCCTCCCTTCCTTCCTTCCTTCCTTCCTTTCTCCTTTCTTTCCTTCCTTCCTTTCTCCCTTCTTTCCTGCCTTCCTTCCTTTCTTTCTTTTCTTTGTTTGTTTGTTTGTTTGTTTGTTTCTTTCTTTCTTTCATCCATCCATCCATCCATCCTTCCATCCTCCTTTCCTCCTTTCTTTCTTTATTTTCCTTTCTTTCTTTCTTTCTTTCTTCCATCCATCCATCCATCCATCCATCCATCCATCTATCCTTCCTTCCTTCCTTCCTTCCTTCCTTCCTTCCTTCCTTCCTTCCTTCCTTCTTTCCTTCCTTCCTTCCGCCCCTCCCTCCCTCCCTCCCTTTTTCCTTCCTTCCTTCCTTCCTTCCTTCCCTTCTCCCTTCCTTCCTTCCTTCCATATTGATTCGCCCCCTCCCTGGAGCAAATATGGGCCTTTGTCTTCCGGCGGTCCATGACGAGTCTGCGGGATTGCTCCATAAGACAATGCGGAATAGAGCAGTCACCCACCCACAGTGCAGCACTAGTAATATCAAACACAAACTTTCTTTTCATTCAAACCTTAACAAAAATCTATGAGGAAGCTTGGGATATGACGACCACTAACACCACAACACTAGTAATATCAAACACAACCTTCCTTTTTACTGCTAACACTGACGAAAGCTCGAAAAGGTAGCTTGGGATATGATGATCACCGCTAATTGACCTTTCTTTCGGCCACCTCTTTTGATTCTTTTTTGGGAGCAGAGAGTAGCGGGCTTTTTTTATTATTGTTTTCTTTTTTGTGTGCCCTTGAGCTGTCTCCTTTATTGTAAAAAAAACAACAACACCACAACACTAGTAATATCAAATACAACCTTCCTTTTTACTTCTAACACTGACGAAAGCTCGAAAAGGTAGCTTGGGATATGATGACTGCCGCTGACACCGCGCCACTAGAAATATCAAACATAGCCTTTCTTTTTACTCCAACACTGACGAAAGCTCTTTAAGGAAGCTTGGGATATGATGACCACTAACACCACACACGAGTAATATCAAACACAGTCTTCTTTTTTTACTTCTAACACTGACGAAAGCTCGAAAAGGTAGCTTGGGATATGATGACCACCGCCAACACCGCGCTACTAGAAATATCAAACACAGCCTTTCTTTTTACTCCAACCCTGACGAAAGCTCTATAAGGAAGCTTGGGGTATGATGGAAATGTGCGTTACTTCAATATTCTTACCGCGACGCCCTCGTCAGCTACCTGCTTGAAATATGGAGCGACGTACTCTGCGTACTCCAGTAATGCAATGTTAAATATGCTTTGGCACGAATGACCAATGGCCGCTCATTAATACCCGCCCACTTAATTCGCCCAGGTCACTCAGTCGCTCGAACTATTAACAATGAGACTCGCTTCTTGCATTCCAACACCGACGAAAGGTTTAGAGATGCTATGGAACGAATGGATATATTGACCGTTGCTTTAGTATGCACCACCATCTGTTATGAGGTAGGGCAGCAGGTCACCACCACCACCATCACCCTTCACCACGACTGCCAACAATAATAACAAGTCTGGGGTTAATATGAGTCCCGGCCTGCCCTCACATCCAGCGGGGAAGACTGATTGTTGTCGTTACGTCCCCTTGACTGTTCTCGGCCGCGGCGTCAGGGGAGCCACGCGCGCGCTGATTGAGAAGAGGGAGAGGGGAAAAAATGCAGCTGAGAGTAACTACGTCGTCTCTCCTCGCCCTTGTCTGCGCGGCGAGGCGTGGGGCGTCATCTGTTGGTGTGTCAGGGTAGTGTGTGGGTGTGGGTGGGTGTAGGGGTGAGGGGGTATGGATGGGTTTATATCTGCTTATCAGGCGAGCATATTGACTCGAGGGGAAAGGGCAAACATGAAGGAATAGTAGGTTAATAGGAATCAGCGAGGGACGGAGATAAATGGCACTGCTTGGTATCACTGGGAAGGATTGGTGATGGAGAATTTAGGGAAGGCGTCTTGTAGTTGAAGAAAAAGAGGTTGCGATCGTGATGAGACAACCATTTAGGTGACTGCGTTTAGGTATTCAACTCCCTTCCCGTTTCTCTCTGTCAGTGCGTGTGTCTGGCCGTCTAATTGTTTCTGTGTCTGCCTGTCTGTCTGCCTCACCCCCTCCCCCGGTTTTAGTCTACTGTTTATGAATAATACCTTCACCACTCACATTCCTGGTAACTTACACAGGTCAACCCTACTACTAAATTCTCAACTACATACAAAGGAGCGGCTCGGGCGTTCTAGCAGCGTGATCCATGGCCAGCGACCTGCAATAGTGGAACCAACGCTGTGCTCCTGTCTTCCGCCCCGCTACAATATCCTTCCCTTCGCGTACCATACAGACGTACGGTATGTGGCCGCCTGGCGTGTTTATACCGGTGGCTTTGGCCTCGGTGTGCCGTGCTGGAGAGGAGAGGATTTGGGGGAGAGTGTTAGGTGGATGTGCTCTGGTTGTTGAGGGAGAGAAATGTTGTCTCACTCTCTTCTATCACGCCTGCGCTGACTTATATATCTTTGAGGTTTTCGTAACGGGAACGCACACGAATTTTTTTCATGTGGTTGTGGTGTCAAGGTGTTTAAGTCATTATGTGTAATTATTCTGCTTATTTTCCTTTAAAGGCAAAAGTTGTTGTAGTGGAAATGCTTGTCTGTCTGTGTGTGTGTTTGTTTCTGTGTGTGTGTGTGTGTGTGTGTGTGTGTGTGTGTGTGTGTGTGTGTGTGTGTGTGTGTGTATGTGTGTGTGTGTGTAAAGTTTGATTAGGTGGAAATGCTTTATACACACACACACACACACACACACACACACGCGCACGCGCATGCACTATTATTAGGGGTCGTGTTACAGTGTTCTATGTGTCTATTATCGCATCGTTACCATGGACGTGTACCCAAACGTCGGCAGCCACGCTCTCGCTTTGTTCGGCTTCTTCGAATCGCTGGCGGACGAAGGCTCGGCGGCGTAGTGCCTTGAGGATCATGTAGCTATAAATAAACGATCAGCTCCGTTAGCATTTTCGTGAAATTAAAAGTGTGTTCAGAGTATCCTTGAATTTGAGTACTAACCCTGAAATAGTACGCCTAGCTAACCCCAAGAAGAGTGTATCAAGACACCTCTCCACCCGAAATTGACCTCTCTTTTGGCCACTCTTTACTTTTGTCTATTATGGGAGCAGTGAGTAGCGGGCTTTGTTTTCCCTCTGCACTCTTTTTGTTGCTACCATTTACCGCTCATGCATTTTTTTTTATCAGTTACTGCACATGGGTAAATGGGAAATGTGAGAAGCAAAACACATTATTATTTTTCGTCGCTTGAGAAAGAATTAACCAAAGAGAGAAGTCAAACAAACACCATCATTGAAATCAAGACTTTTTTTCTTCACTGCGTTGAACATTCTCCCGCTAAACACTATTCTACATACGTTATTTTTTTTATGAGCACCACGCCCAATAGAGGAGGAAGGAAATTGTAATAGAAAAAAGGGAAAAAAGAGACAATGACATGCTAAACATATATAACGTGTGGGAAGGGGTAAGGAGGGAACGTGATGGGAGGGAGGGGCAGCATGTAGATACAACGAAAGGGAGAGGAGAGGAGGAATGGACGATTGAGAGGAGGAAGAACGAGGGGGGCGGGTGAAGGGGGGGCTTAGTGAGCAGACAGGCGAAGGAGATGGAAGAGGACGGAGGGAGAGGCTTATTGGGCTGTCTAAGAACTGTTATTTGTTATCGTCGTCGAGGATAAGCCTGAGATGGGCATGATGAAAAGCCTTATGCCAACCAGTGAGAGAGAGAGAGAGAGAGAGAGAGAGAGAGAGAGAGAGAGAGAGAGAGAGAGAGAGAGAGAGAGAGAGAGAGAGAGAGAGAGAGAGAGAGAGAGAGAGAGAGAGAGAGAGAGAGAGAGAGAGAGAGAGAGAGAGAGAGACAGAGAGAGACAAACAGACTGATAAAGGAAACCAAAGATGGAAACAAATTATGGACATCCGGACACTCTAACAGAGAGAGAGAGAGAGAGAGAGAGAGAGAGAGAGAGAGAGAGAGAGAGAGAGAGAGAGAGAGAGAGAGAGAGAGAGAGAGAGAGAGAGAGAGAGAGAGAGAGAGAATGCAAGTGGCTTGACAACCAATTAATCGCGTTGATTAATGGAATAATAACAATGGTAGCGCTTTTATTACGGCTGATATATTTGAGAGAGAGAGAGAGAGAGAGAGAGAGAGAGAGAGAGAGAGAGAGAGAGAGAGAGAGAGAGAGAGAGAGAGAGAGAGAGAGAGAGAGAGAGAGAGAGAGAGAGAGAGAGAGAGAGAGAGAGAGAGAGAGAGAGAGAGAGAGAGAGAGAGAGAGAGAGAGAGAGAGAGAGAGAGAGCGGCTTTCGACCTGGATGCCATTTCCATGTCCGTGGCCAAGTGAGTTACTGTTTGTATTTTAACCTTTGACTGTAGCTATTGCCGGAATTTTCTTTATTTCAGCTTTATACTAGTATTTTAGATGAAGCAACACCTTGTTACCGCACAGAACACAAGCTAAGGGGAAAACAAAGTGGGCAGGCCAAGGGCAGCACTAAAGAGCAAGGGCAGGGGCAAGGGGAGGCGGTGGCTGAGTGGTTAGCGTGCAGGCCCCGCATTCACCGCGTACTGGACAACGCGGGTTCGAATACGCCGCTATCACCTGGGATTTTTCAGTCACCGCCGAGTGGCTTAAGACTACCCACATGCTGTCCTGAAGACCACCCGTCAACCCAGACTCTAGAGGAAATCATGAATCATAAACGAGCTCTGGGGGCAGCATGAGCCAAGAAAAGATGGCGCCGCTATAAAATACTTGCCTGTGCCATGACGGGCTGGGGCCAACCACCAACCAGGCCCCTCAAGAAAGCCTACCGGCGGGCACTTAAAAAAAACATCAACAATAAAAAAACAAGGGTAGTACAAAGGAGGCAGACAAGGACAAAACAAGTGGGCAGGTCAAGAGCATGACACGTAATTACGAAGGACATACTTACTTATGGCTGAAGGAAGCGTTTTTATTTATTTATTTATTTATATATTTTACTGTGAGGGAAAAAAAATCAAATCAAGTTCCCGTAGATTCTGTACCCTGCACCAGTAATTGCTGCTTGAGGTATCGGAGAAGACGAGTCGAATGTTTTTTTTTTTTATATATATATTTTATCATGTTTTTCTGTTATCTTTTTTTTTATTTTCATTGTCTTCGTGATCTTTTGTTTGCCTTGTCTGACGGCGAAGGATGCAAGCGAAGGAGTAAACAAAGAGAAAGAGGAAAATGCTCTTAATCCGGTAGCAGCGACGGACCAAATTTGTGGCTTTACCGTGTACCAGCGACAGGCCAAGTTTTTGCCGTGATATAAACCCCCCAAAATAGATGATGCATAAACCGATCAGAAATGCGTTGATATATATTATGAAATGGTTTACGTGAGTGATGATTCTTTCTCATTATTTTACTTAGAGGGGCCTTTAACCTAACCTAACCTAACCTAACCTAAGAAACATGACCCCCACAACTACCGGGTTAAAAGTAATGTTCCTATAAGAAAATACAAAGTATCAAAATTGGTTCCAGAGATGTCTTGCATGTCCAGTATTCGACGGTTTAGTGCTTTCTCTTTCGCCACGGATTGTCCTCCACTTCACTAGGCAGGTTAGCGGCTCTGTGTGACGCACGGATTGGCGCCGGCCCGATTCTTTCATTCGCTGGGTCGGCGATGAGACGCTTTGAGGAGAGGCGTTCACCTGTAAGTGTAATACAATCGTAGCACTCACCTGTAATAGACAACCTGGATTGAGCTGATGACCGTTACTCTTCAGCATGTTTTCAAGCTATATATAATTTCCTGCAGTGTGTGTGTGTGTGTGTGTGTGTGTGTGTGTGTGTGAGAGAGAGAGAGAGAGAGAGAGAGAGAGAGAGAGAGAGAGAGAGAGAGAGAGAGAGAGAGAGAGAGAGTATTTCCTCCTTATTTGTCTTTATTCTCAACCCCCCCATCCCCCATCCTATACTCCTTTTTCTTCCCTCTCCTCCCCCATCCTCCCCCCCTTTGTCCCTTATCTTCTCCCTTCAATCAGTCTCTTCGCTTTAAGTCATCCATCCCGTCCCTTCCACCAACCCTTCTCATTATCCCATTTTTATCTTCGTCTTGTCTTATCGCTAAATGCTCGCCTCCGTTCTCTGTCTCGTATTTCCGCCTCGCCCCTTACTTCGGTGCCACGGTAAATTTCAGGGCAAGATATCGCTCCGCTCAGATGTTTGCTTTGTTCTTATCTCATTACATTTACGTTTTTTTTTTCTTTCCTTTCCTCCCCAGCATTGTTTCGGTGTAGTACTGTTATGTCGCTTTTCTTAATGGCTAAATAATATCGTCTTGTTTCGGGTTATCGGAGGAATCTGAGTCCTCCCAAATGTTGCTGCTGGTTTGTTTATTATTTAGCTTTACTGTGCTTTTTTTTTCATTCTTCTCTGTTTCGGTGTACTGCTACGATTTTTTCATATTCTAAATAGCTAAATAATTTCGTCTCGTCATTTCAGCTTATTGGAGGAACCTCAGTCGTCCCCAGTGTTGTTTCTTGCTGATCTGTTATTTATCTTTACAATATATTTTCCTTCCTCCCTAACATTGTTTCGGTGTACTCTCACGTATTTTTTTCTTGATAGCAGTATGATTTTTTTTCTTGATAGCAGTGTGATTTTTTTTCTTGATAGCAGTATGATTTTTTTTCTTGATAGCAGTATGATTTTTTTTCTTGATAGCAGTATGATTTTTTTTCTTGATAGCAGTATGATTTTTTTTCTTGATAGCAGTATGATTTTTTTTCTTGATAGCAGTATGATTTTTTTTCTTGATAGCAGTATGATTTTTTTTCTTGATAGCAGTATGATTTTTTTTCTTGATAGCAGTATGATTTTTTTCTTGGTATTAGTATGATTTTTTTTCTTGATAGCAGTATGATTTTTTTTCTTGATGGCAGTATGATTTTTTTTCTTGATAGCAGTATGATTTTTTTTCTTGATAGCAGTATGATTTTTTTTCTTGATAGCAGTATGATTTTTTTTCTTGATAGCAGTATGATTTTTTTTCTTGATAGCAGTATGATTTTTTTTCTTGATAGCAGTGTGATTTTTTTTCTTGATAGCAGTATGATTTTTTTTCTTGATAGCTGTATGATTTTTTTTCTTGATATCAGTATGATTTTTTCTTGATAGCAGTGTGATTTTTTTTCTTGATAGCAGTATGATTTTTTTTCTTGATAGCTGTATGATTTTTTTTCTTGATAGCAGTATGATTTTTTTCTTGATAGCAGTGTGATTTTTTTTCTTGATAGCAGTATGATTTTTTTTCTTGATAGCAGTATGATTTTTTTTCTTGATAGCAGTATGATTTTTTTTCTTGATAGCAGTATGATTTTTTTTCTTGATAGCAGTGTGATTTTTTTTCTTGATAGCAGTATGATTTTTTTTCTTGATAGCAGTATGATTTTTTTTCTTGAAATTAGTGTGATTTGATCTCGTCGCTTCGCCTTATTGAAGGAGTCTAAGGGTCATATTATAAAACATTTCATCGCCCAAGAACACTAATTTGACAGGGCTTTCGTAGGAGTTGTGGGGATTTCCAGGAGTAGTTCTATGACCCTGGTGATAGTGTGACCCTTCTTCTGTACTGTGAACCTAGAAACACATATTTGACAAAGCTTTCGTAGGAGTTGTGGGCATTTCCAGGAGTAGTTTTATGACCCTGGTGATAGTGTGACCCTTCCTCTGTACCGTGAACCTGTAGAAACACTCATTAGAACCCGATTGACCCCCTCTTTGACCTTTATAAATAGATAATGTGAGAAGCGAAAGTGTTCTGTAATACCGCTCTAAGTCTTATATATTATTTAACTTATTTTTTTTATCACTTAAGTTGTGTCACGTATGGATGTCGATAGAACCCTAACGATACTCACGCTTTTGTGATTTCAGTTTCACATGTTCCTCGTCCATAACGGTGACCTGTTTTTATTAAGGTGTCAGTGTGCGTGTTCCTTGAGGGTATCAGTATTTTATTTATTTATTCATTTTCGCCTTGTATAAATATCTATAGAGCCCTACAGACATTCATGTTCTTTCGAGTTCAGTTACATATGATTCTCTCCGTTCAGGTTGACATGTTTTTATTAAGGTGTCATGTGCGTGTTCCTGGAGGGTATCAGTGTCTGTTTGTCAGGGGAAGGCTCAACACCGTCTCCTGCGAGTGTCCGGGAATGGGAATAAAGTCTTGAGAACCAGAATGAAAGAGACAAAAAAAAAAAAAAGAATTATTGCATAGTACGTAGTGATGTATTCAGAGAAATAGATTGGGTGGCAGTCAGTAGTAGTAGTAGCAGTAGTAGTAGTAGTAGTAGTAGTAGTAGTAGTAGTAGTAGTGGTAGCAATAGTAGTTGTAGTAGTAGTAGTAGTAGTAGTAGTAGTAGTAGTAGTTGTTGTTATTTTTGTTATTACTGTGCTGGTATTTTTTCACGTAATTTTATCTTGTTGCAATAATTTTGTGTGTGAGCGTGTGTGTGTGTGTGTGTGTTTGTGTGTGTGTGTGTGTGTGTGTGTGTGTGTGTGTGTGTGTAGGCGGGCTGTGTCATCTTGACGTTATCACGGAAATGTTGAAATGCACCTGAAATCTTAATTCTCCAGACGCCTGCGGCCCAGTTCCATCGACGGAGCTTTTGATGGTGGGGGTGATGGTGGTCGTAATGGTGGTGGTGATGGTGGTGGTAATGGTGGTGATGACGGTAGTGGTAGTGATGATGATGGTGGTGGAGGTGGAAATGGGGTGGTGCTATGGATGTGTCTTGTTGTTTGGTGATGGTTATTTCAGTGTTCATTTTCATATTACTAGACGATATGGGACCACGATATCTGCAGGGCAACTACGGTGTAATATCACAGCGTTGTTTCAGAGGAGCAAACAGCATTAAGGAATCGAGGGAAGTGTGGTAGGGCGGCACGTCTATATCGTTATGGGTGTGAGAAATGTCAGTGCGTGGGATGGCCGCTAGGGAATACGAGGGAAGGAGTTATGTGGGTGGACGAAGACGTGTTAACTGGACATTGTGTTAGTGATGCGAGGAACTGATGATGGCGGGGGAATGGTATAAACGGATATGGGAATGTTAGTAAGTAGGGTGATCGGGTGTGTTAACGAGGGAAAGAGCTCAGCAGGAGAAGGAAAATGTGGATACTCGACATTGTTTCAGAGGGGTGAGGAACATGAAGGAACCGATGATGAGTGGGAAGGATGTATATGGATGTGAGAATGTTAGTAAGTAGGGTGATCGGGAGTGTTAACGTGGGAAGGAATTATACGGGAGAAAGATGATGTGTTAACTGGACATTGTTTTAGGAGGGTGAGGAACACGAAGGAACTGACGATGGCCGGGGAAGGATGTATATAGATGTGAAAAATGCAAAGGGTAAGAGCTCTGCAGGAGAACGAAGACGTATTAACTGGATATCTTGTTAGAGGTGCGAGGAACATGAAGGGACTGATGAGGGCGTGGGACTGAAGTGTATGAAAGTAAAGAATGCAAGTAGTGTGATCATGTTGACGAAGGAAGGAGGAGGAGAAGAACGAAGACGTATTAATCTGCCTTCGCATTAGTGTGACTAACATAACAAAAAGGACCAGGCAGACTAAGGGAAGGATGTGTGTAATTATGCCGGTATAAACGAGTGTATGTGGGGGTCGAGTGTGGGACTTTTTATGCCCTTGATTTTAGCGGGCGGCACGCGAATTTAATGTACTTAATTGTAGCATGGGCGTTCACTCGTGTAGGCTCGCGTGCAAAGGAGCAATATCACTATAGTTGCAAATACACAAAGTGAGGCGCGATAGCTATGGGTTGTGTTGCGCATAGGAATTGGTTCACTAATGTTGGTGTGTGTGTGTGTGTGTGTGTGTGTGTGTGTGTGTGTGTGTGTGTGTGTGTTGGTGTGTGTAGAAGAGGGAGAGGTGGGGAGGAGTGAGAGAGGTGGTGTTGTTGATTGCAGGAGGCGATGGTGCTGATGGTGTGTCTGTTTTTTTGTGTTGGTGGTGCTGTGAACCGTTGCTGGGGTGATGTTGCTGGTGCTGCTATTGTGTTGGTGGTGATGATAGTGTTGAGGTGTTGCTGCTGGTGATGGTGTTGGTGGTGGTGGTGGTGAGGAGGAGGCTGATGTATTGTTTATGGTGCTGTAATGTTGATATGTTGGCGTTGTTGATGGGATTGTGTAGGTGGTGGTGGTGGTGGTTGTGGTGGTGTGAATATCCTTTTTTTTTGCAGTGATGGTAGGTGTGTATGTATTAGTGGCAGTGGTGGTATTTTTTTTTTATGTTTTGTCGATGATTTGTTATTGAGGGCGTTACTGTCGTCCTTGGTATTGTCGTCCTTGTTATTGTCGTCCTTGTTATTATCCCTGCGGTGCTGCTTTGTTTCGTGTTGCTCTGATTTTCCTGCTCTGTGTTCTGCTGGAATTTTTTGTCGTCTATTGCTGTCGTCGTTGTTGTTGTTGTTGTTGTTGTGGTTGTTGTCATGTTCTTATCTCTGGTGCTGTTTTTATTGTTCGTGGTGGTGGTGGTGGGGGGGGGGGGGCGGCTGTGGTAATGACCTCAAGAAAGTGTTGCATGCGTAGAGCCTTTCCTGGTTGTGGTGGTGGTGTTGGTGTCACTGCTCGACTGTAAAGAAATAGACAGTGACACACACACACACACACACACACACACACACACACACACACACACACACACACACACACACACACACATACATACACATATTAGGGGCCTGGAAGTAATCAGTGGTCAGCATGCGATTGCGGTATCCTGGAGGACCTGCGTTCTAGTCCAGCCCGCCGCTACTAGCTGATAATTCTCAGTCATCGCTAAGCGGCCGAAGAGAATCCACATGCTGTCGTGGTGATTCTCTAAAGATCATATGGAGCTCCGGGGGTAACACGAGCCAAGCATAAATTTCACCACTAACGGCTGGGGCTGACCTACAGTTCCCATCATGAAGACTTTCCGGTGCTGTTGGACAAACGTAAAATCATACAAACTTAGCCAGTAATCTTGCTCAATAGTACATTCCGCCTTTGTTTTTGGTCTCGGAAAATCATTATCAGTCTTTTTCCCGCTATTTTTTCCATTTCTCCTTTTCTCTCTTCTTCACCTCGCCTCCTGCTTTTCTTCTTGCCTTGTCCTTTTATTCATAACCATATTTCATTTTTCCCTTTCTGTTTTCTCTTTTTTCTTACTGTGCTTTCCGTTCCCCGCCCTCTTAGACTCTTCTCTCTCTTATTATCGCCAGCAATAAAGTTTGCGTGTTTGTCCTCTCACGTGGCCTTTGTTCTGTCTTCCACTTTCCGCCTACGGTTGTCTATTTCGGTATGTTCTTGTTTTTTTTTTTTGTCTGCGCTGTCTGTCTGTCTGTGCTCCTTGCCTCATTCTTCCAGTCATTGTTTCGGTTTTTGCTCCGAACAAGTCTCCGTCTATTACTCTTCCCATTTCACTAACACCACCTTTTCTACCTTTTTTTTTTTTGTGTTTTTTTCTCGGTTCGCAGTCGTATATAAGTTGTCTTCTGTGATCACCCGCGTGGAGCATGTCTCTTAAACGCCCCCTTTATTTCCACTAACTAGTAAGTAGTCTTCTTAGCCTTGTGTAGGAGCTGACGCGGCGGAGCAGAAAGGAGTTATTTTGTGGTGAGAAAAAAAATATATGAATGGCTAATACATTTTTGACGAGGGTTTGTGGGAGGGCAGTGTGTGATGGTAATGTGGGAGGTGGCACTGCTGCTGCCCGCAAAAAGAGAAAAGGATAATGAAAAAGTAAGTAACCCCCAGCGTCCATCAGTACACTGGCACTCTATCTGTCTTGTTTCTCACCCACAATTTTCTCCGAGTACTCATCTTCGTTGCCGCGCCCTTCAACCATTGTCGGAAATAGTGAACAACTCTTAGCGCTTTTTCACCATCGTTAACGGCTTTATTTTTTGCTTTCCTTTATTTTAGTTTACTTCTATTTTACTTCTTTTCGTAGGCCGTCGTCCTCTCCTACCACTCGTGGCCTGATAAGAAACCCGTCACAGCGTGGGCATCTGTAACCCTAAGAGTCTTACTGAAGAGCTGATAGACACAACTCGTGGGTCCTGGATTCCCCTCGCTCAGTTATTATTGTTTACGTCATGACTGAAATATGGAATAGTGAAGTATTGCAACTTTTCTATTCCAAAACTTTTACACAACGTAGAATTTAAGAGTGGACTTTTGACAAAACAGCTATATTCTGGAAGGTGATTTTAACATATACGCTCGGAAATTCGTATGGCTAATGATTTTCTGTACGTAAGCTTCTATGAATTTTGTGTTTTTATATGAAGTGGACGCGAACATTCGGTTGTATTGATCATTTCCATCCTTCCTTTCTTTCCTTCTTTTCGTTTCTAGCTATACATACCATCCTTTCATTCTCTCCTTTCCTCTCTCCCTGTATACAGCCATCTTCCCTTTCTCTTTCTCCCTCCCTCCCTCCCACCCTCCCTCCCTTTCCTTCTCGCCGCCCCTGACCTCTGAGTAGCATTGTGGCATGCGGCTGTCCTCTGATTCCCCTGAATATTAATGCCCTGGAGCCTCAAGCTGAATACCATTTCAGCCGCCATCAGCCGCTCTGCCCACGTGGATAGAAGCTGAAGAGATGAAAAAAGGTAGATGGGGAAAGCAAGCCCGAGTTAGTAAAGCAAGTCTAAAAGAAAAAGGGAGGTCCAAGAGATAAAAAAAAAGGTAGAAGATGGGAAATGCAAGGCCGAGTTAGTAAAGCAAGTCTAGAAGAAAAAGGGAGGCCCAAGAGATTAAAAAAAAGGTAGAAAATGGGAAATGCAAGGCCGAGTTAGTAAAGGAAGTCTAAAAGAAAAAGGGAGGTCCAAGAGATAAAAAAAAAGGTAGTAGATGGGGAAAGCAAGCCCGAGTTAGTAAAGGAAGTCTAGAAGAAAAAGGGAGGTCCAAGAGATTTAAAAAAAAGGTAGAAAATGGGAAATGCAAGGCCGAGTTAGTAAAGAAAGTCTAGAAGAAAAAGGGAGGCCCAAGAGATTAAAAAAAAAGGTAGAAAATGGGAAATGCAAGGCCGAGTTAGTAAAGAAAGTCTAGAAGAAAAAGGGAGGCCCAAGAGATGAAAAAAGGTAGAAGATGGGGAAAGCAAGACTGAGTTGGTAAGGGATAAAAATAGTATGGCTAGGAGAAGAAAAAGGGTAGTCGAAGAGATGAAATAGAAGTTCGATTTAGTGAAGGGAAGGTATAAGGCTTGGAGAAGATAAGGGAAGGTCGAGGAGATGATAAGGGAAGGTCGAGGAGATGATAAGGGAAGGTCGAGGAGATGATAAGGGAAGGTCGAGGAGATGATATTAAAGGTATAAGATAGGGGAAGCAAAGCCGAGAGTTATTAAAGGGAAAGAGCAAACCTAGACGAGGAAAAAAGAGGAGGTCCAGGGAATAGAATGGAGTTAAGGGAAGGGAAAGATGAGGCATAATAGAAGGGAAAGGAACATAACAAGGGGAAGGAAAGGAAAAGATGAGGCCAAGGGAAGATAATGGAACATACCAATGGGGAAGGAAAGGGGAAAGATGAGGCCAAGAGTTAGGAGATAGAAGGAAGGGGGACGATGAGGGAAGGAAAAAAAAGATGGTTAGAGGGGAAGGAAATGGAGATGGTGATGGAATGGGATGAGATAACGCAAGGCTAAGGGAAGGGGAAGGGCAGAGCGAGGAGAACAAAGGTCGGGAATAGTACTAAGACAACGAAAATAGCTGGGAGATAACATTAGGGATAAGAAAAGGGAGAGAGGAAGTTTGGGGCTAAAGGAAAGAGGGAGGCCTGAGAGAAGGGAAGGGAAAGCCGAGGGAATGAATATGGAAGGTGAAGATATAGGAGAAGACTGAGGGGAATATTGAAAAGGAGTGCTGAGGGAAAAGAAAATGGCTTGGAAGGGACACAACGACAGACATGAAAAAGAGCATGGTTTGAAATGAAGAGTATGACCGACTTGGAATAGAAATTGGCTTGAGAGGGACACGAAGACAGACAAAGAAAAGAATATGGCTTGTGCTGAGGGGAAGAAAATGGGTTGAAAGGGACACAGTGACAGACATGGAAAAGAATATGACTTAAAAGCAACAGAATGACATGAAATAGAAAATGGCTTGAGAGGGACACTATAATGACAGACAGGTATAAAAAATGTGCAAAGACTTACGTCAACATTTCAGTCCTGTCTCTACGTAGAACCTTCCTGTGTTAATAAGTCATCATTGTTCGGAAAAATCAATACCAATTATATCCTACTTTATTTTCTTCGATACAAGTTAGAATGGTGATTTAACTTCTTGAGAATTTTAAGAATGAGGATCTCGGTGGAGGCTGAAGTGTATTGATAAAACATTTTCTGGTCGTATTGGAACTTGATAAACGTCCTCCTGTGAATTTTATGCGTTTTCCTTTCGTTGCTGATTGATTTAGTAGAACCGGGAGTGGCTCACAAGGCAGTGGTCAAGAGATGAAGACCCTCCCGTATCCTCAAACATTGCGGGGCTAACTAACCTAACTCCCACGTTTGAGGAGGCTTTCGCAGGAGTTGTGGACGTTTTCAAGGGTAGTTTTACGAGCCCGGGACCATGTTCTCAAACGTTTCGCCGCTTACACACACACATATGATGGAGTTTTCGCAGGAGTTTTGGGCATTTTCAGAGGTACATTTATATGACCCTGGTGGTAGCTTGACCCTTCTTCTGTACCATTAACGTGAAAAACACTCATGAAAATCCGATTAATCTCCTTTATGGCCTTTGAGAGGTGGAAGCGTCTGAGAATACCGACCCTGGTGGTAGTTTGACCCTTCTTCTGTACCATGAACCTCAAGAAACACTCATGAGAACCCGACTGATCTCGTTTTCGGCCTCTGGAAATAGTTGATGTGGGAGGCGGAAGCGTCTTGAGAACACCAACATGAGACTCAGACCGGACGCTTCTTAACCCTTTGACTACGAATTTCCTACAGTCAGACATCACCAAGCTACAAAAATGGAACAAAAAGTGGCTGCTACAATTCAATGAAGAGAAATGTAAAGTCATGCACCTTGGGAGGGGATATCCAGCACACCAATACCACATGGGAAACACTCCACTATCCACCACAGAGAGAGAGAAAGACATGGAGTATAGTTACCAGGCTATCAATGAAAGCCAAATCCGTGCCAATCGCAGCGGACGGGTTAATGGCAGAGGCTGAAGCAGTCTCCTAACGCGTCTTCATTATGCAGCTTCAAAAATACCCTCCCTTGAATCATGTGTCTTTTCCCTCCGTTGCTAGATGGCTTGAGCGGACTGAATGAGACTCCTGAGGCTGTGGTCCAGAGTTCGATGCTCAGACTGCAGTGAGTGGGTGGTGTTTCGTCTCTCTTCCATTAGTCTTTGTCCTCAACTTTTTTATGTGTGTGTGTGTGTGTGTGTGTGAAATTTTGTAAAGTGACCCCTGTTCACCGCCAGAAATTAACAGTGACCTTGATGAATGGCTAATTAATTATTCTGTTGTCCACTATTTTCTCCTACCTGCTTACGGATATCTTCGCTTCGCTTCTCTTTTCTTTTCTTCTCCGATATTTTACTTCCAGATCTCCTGTTATCCTTCATCTTTCCTCGCTCATTATTTTCCAATCTTCTTCTTCTCTTTCTTGCGATCTCAATTATCTTAAACTTACCCCTTGTCTTCCCTACTGTCACATCTTGTCTTTTCTTCTCGTCCGTTCACTTATCATCTCTCCTCGTGCTCTTTGCTTCACAACAATGGTCATTAGTCTTTCCAAACAAGTGTTGTATTCCACGCACTTCCTGGATTGCGAACGCTCCTCACGCAGGGTTCTCAAGAGTCTGTTTCCGGATAATAACATGAGAGCATTGTTTTTCCGCCATCCTTCCTGTTGATAATAATGCTGAAGAAAGGTGGCGTCCAGAAATACCTCTGCCTGCCTCTTATCTACCACTATTTACCTTTCTACCTTTATCTTTCTTTCTTTTCTGCTGGAAGTACGCCTACACACATCCAGTGTCCTATAACTTTTCTTTCTTGTCTTTCTAAAGCTTCTGAAACCATCCTTAACAGGAAACTTTTTAAGTATCAGTAAACGTCTGACCTTCTCTGATCACCAGTACAGATTCGGCAAAGGGCGTTCTACCAGTCATCTTGCCTTTCTAACTGACTTCTGGTCATCCCCTCTTAGCCGTTTCGGTGAAACTTTTGTTGTTGACATAAGTATCACGAAAGCTTTTGACAGCGTCTGACACGTATCTTTACTCCAACCTACCCTCCGGTTTCTATCCCTTGCTCTTCATTTATATTTCCAGTTTCCATTAAGACCAGTTTGTCAGAGTTGTTGTAAGCAGTTACTATTCTTTTCCTAAACATATAAACAGCGGTGATCTAGAGGGCTCCTTTCCATCTCTCACTCTCTTTCTGTTGTTCATTAATGATTTTCCTTTCAGAACAAACTTTTATTGATTTTTTCGCCGACGACTCTACTTTGCTTTACTAAGAATCTTTTAGCAAAAAATTCTCGGAACAGAAATTACAGAAGTTACAGGACTCAAGGCTGGGCGCTACAAAACGCTTAAATTATGACCTTGCTATCATTTCTAAATGGGGCAGAAGGAACTTAGTGTCCTTCAATGCTCAATTAATCCACCTGTCAACTCGACAATCTTCCTGACATCTATCTTCTTTTCTTAGATAAAACTCAGCTGTTCCGTTATTTGCACTAAACGTACTTGATCTGACCTTAACTGAAAATCTTAAATGAAAACTTCATATTTTTATCCCTTGCTAAAACAGTTTCTTTGAGGTTGGGCGTTCTGTATCATCTCTACCAGTTTTATTTACATTTCTCGAGAAGTCACGCCAGCTTGTCAGATGTAGTTGATCTCATTTGTTACTTCAAAAGGAGATGTTCACGTCCATTTCTAGCGTTGAAGAATGTATTCCTAATTCCAGCTAGGGAATGATTTTCACCAAAGTCTACTCCGAACTTTTCTCATAAATTGTTGTGAATAAATGCGTTTCTCTGGCGACCCCCCATGGATACGACATGATAACAGTCCGTCCCTTCATAATGGATTGAACATCATCGTAAAATGTCTTAACATCCTCGTCGATAAAGCCAGATGCTGGGACATACACTTGAATTATCTCTTTTGTATCTCATTTAATTTTAAGCTACCGATGCTACTCCCTCATTTATAGTTAATAATGGGACAGAGTTCTTTTCTAGACTTATGTGAAATAAAATGCTACTCCGTGATCCTGCGTGCTGCCCTCAGCCTCACCTCGCTCTTCAGCATTTTGTTGTTCCTCGCTAAGCCTCCTCACCTCACGGAGTCCTGCAACATCCCATTTGATACTCGACAACTCCTTCATCCACTTCACGAGCACTATTAAATCAGCTTCCGTTCTCTCTCTCTCTCTCTCTCTCTCTCTCTCTCTCTCTCTCTCTCTCACACCCACTCACTTACTCCCCTCCACATATGTGTGTGTGTGTGTGTGTGTGTGTGTGTGTGTGTGTGTGTGTGTGTGTGTGTGTGTGTACACGCGCGCGCGCATAATGTGAAATGTTCCCTTATTAGGAAATGATAAGACAAAAATGCTTCATGAAATCAAATTGAAAGGTTGAGGCACTCAGCCACGAGGCGCACACTTCACGCCGAGGAGGCTCGGCCCGGGCTGAGCAGCATTGGTGGCTGCGCTGGAAAAGCCAACATCAATGAAGGCCCGTGTAAGGGCCTGAGAGAGAGAGAGAGAGAGAGAGAGAGAGAGAGAGAGAGAGAGAGAGAGAGAGAGAGAGAGAGAGAGAGAGAGAGAGAGAGAGAGAGAGAGAGAGAGAGAGAGAGAGAGAGAGGAAGAGAAAAGCATCTGTGCGTGTTCGTCTATATTTTCATGCAGCAAATATGGTGATTAACATTTTTCTCTACGTGGCTCTGAATGTCAGGCGCCTCGCTTACTCCCACTCGAGGCGAGCCGAGGTGAGCTGACGTGAGATAAGACGAATGAGAGTGAAGTGAGATGAGAGAGAGCGAAAATAATATTTCACCGGACAAAAAAAAGAAAAAAAAATAGAGCAGCACATAAAACCAAAATTATACATCGCACATAACACCACATCACAATAGACCAAACACACACACACACACACACACACACACACACACACACGCACACACACGACCACGCACACGCCAACACCGTGATAACAATTGTCAACTCTACTAATTTCCAACTAGCCATTAACCAGCAAATAATGGCCATAACCCCTTTTATTTCCAAATTCCATCCCCCCATTCCGCGGCGCGATGACGGTGACGCGGCGACCAGGTTAAAGGTGACCCTGCGCCCGTTGCCACACAGACAGACGCCGAAAGACCGAAAAGGGAAGTAGACAGCAACAGAACGATAAGCACTGATAGATTGAAAGGACGATAGACAGCTGAATGACAAGTCCTGACAGCGAAAGAAAGACGGACATCTACAGAACAATAATAACTGACAGACGAAACGAACGATAGACAGAAGGATGACATGCCTTGACAGTGAGAAAACTATAGACAGCGACAGAACGATAAGCACTGATAGATTGAGAGCACGATGGATAACGACAGAACGACGAATACTGACAGACCTAATGAATGATGGACAACGAGTGAACGACAACCAAAGACAAACCAAAAGATTGATAGGCAGCGACTGAAAGACAAACAATGACAGTCTAAAAGAATGATAGATAACGACGGAACGACATGAACTGGCAGACAAAGAATGATAAACAACGATTGAGCGACAAACAATGATAGATAAGGAACGATAGATAACGACACAACGACAAACACTAACAAATCGAAAGATTAACAGATAAGAAAGTGAATGATATCGAGAGAGCGCATAAGTTACAAACACTAGCAAACAGAAATATTGATAGGCAACGACATTTTACAGAACGACAGACAGAGCCACGACAGATACCGGCAATTTTTAAATACCGATTCACTGACAAACATCATCTGACACCAACAGACCCTAACAGACCGAAACACACTGACATCACAAGGAACACACAAATCTATGGACCCCGACAGACGCCGCCACCCAGACACACGTGCAAAGACCGAATAACACCAACAGACCCCATCATACACAGACAACCACAGATGGACGCCAATATACCCCGATAAGCAGATAGACACGACATTCACAAACACCAAACACGAACATCAACTCCTAATAACGAGTCAGTGATAGGCTTATACAGTGTAACAGACTCCGACAAATTGACAGACGCCCTGACATACCCAGACACCACTAAGGCACCAGTGGACCCTGCCTGACAAATGAAAGCCCCGAACACTTTAACACCACGCGCACAGACGCTCAGAGAAAGTACCGACAAGAAAATTAAGAAAGACACCCACAGACTGAGACACTAGTATAAAGATCCTCAAGACCTACCTACGCACAGTCTCATAGACAAGAGCATTCCCCAAGGGACACCAAAAGACACCAACAGACACGTACAGACACAGACAGATACTCATTTACCCCCCCCCCTCCCTCCCCCCCCCCCCCCGAAAGGTACTCACAGACTGACCGTCGAGAGACGCTAACAGACACTTTCTGGTCCTGAGAGAAACATATACAGACAGTCAGATCATACTAACTAACAGGTAGAAAGACAGACCCTAACACACACACACACACACACACACACACACACACACACACACACACACACACACACACACACAAACACACATACACACAACGACCCTTCCCAAGCATCATAAAAGCAAAAATTGAATAAAGAAATTAATAAAAGTGTTAAGTAAATTGGCTTGTCTTCTTCCCCTTCGCGTGCCACAAAAAGTAACAACAAAAAAAGGGAGAGGAAATAACCCGAGTGTGTGTGTGTGTGTGTGTGTGTGTGTGTGGGTGGGTGGGTGGGTGGGTGTTAGTGGGTGGGTGTGTAGCAATATGGACTTCCCGCTACTCGCCCTACAAAACAAGATCGAAAGAGACAAGTCACTAAACATTTTACCTTCTCTTCCTCTTCCCTCTCCCCATTCCTCCTCCTCCTCCTCCTCCTCCTCCTCCTCCTCCTCTTCCCCCTCTTGCTCTTTCTCTCCTTTCCTCCTTCTCAACAGCCTTACGTAGAAGTACTTAAGCTTCTCAACCTCTTTTTCCGGGAAGAGAAGACTGAGAGGAAATGTGATACAAGTCTTTCAGTTCGTCGACAAGTATGACGTTTTTGACCACGCCAAGATTTTCGTCTTTACACAACCTGAGACCGAATAATAAGAGTCGAACAGTTGAAACAGAGCATTTCTAAACTTTTTATTTTTCATAAGAATGTCTAAAGTAACGGTTCGCCTTTCCGTTGACTTTGTTCTGAACCATTTAATTATTTAAAAAAAAGAGAAGGCTATAATATAACAAAAGAGCAGCCAGCAAAACGATGCCCACAAACACAGAACGGGAAAAGTCAGTGTAGCGTATGGAGTATGCATCTCACGTGTGGGAGGGCTCCACTCACACAGCTCTCTTGGACAGAGTGGAGTCTAAGGCTCTTCGTCTCATCAGCTCTCCTCCTCTTACTGATAGTCTTCAACCTCTTAATTTCCGCCGCCATGTTGCCTCTCTTTCTATCTTCTATCGATATTTTCACGCTGACTGCTCTTCTGAACTTGCTAACTGCATGGCTCCCCCTCTACTCAAGCTCATCCCTTTACTGTCCAAATCCCTTACGCACGAGTTAACCAGCATCTTCGCTCTTTCATCCCTCACGCTGGTAATCTCTGGAACGATCTTCCTTCATCTGTATTTCCTCCTGCCAGGAGAAGCGAGTAGCGGGCTTTTTTTTATTGTTGTTTCCTTTTTTGTGCCCTTGTGCTGTCTCCTTTGCTGTAAAAAAAAAAAGTTTTGAAAGTGTCTTGATACTCGTCCATAAATTTTTCAACTTGTATGGTGAAAATGCAAATATAAAAGGCTCTTCCAGAGCTTTCCAGTGAATGGAAGAAAGCAAATAATATTTGGTTATCTTTACCTCCGCCAACGAAGTTAGAGGTGGTTATATTTTTGGTCCGGTCAGTATGTTTATTTATTTATTTATTTATTTGTTTGTTTGTTCGTTAACAGTCTCCTGTGCACAATTTTGGGGATATCTCAACCAGTTTTTTCAGGGAAGCTTCGTGTCCATCCAGAATAGAACCCATTAAATATTTTATGTCAAAGGTCATAGATCAAGGTCAAGGTCGCACTAAACTCAGATTCACATATTTTTGGCCCTAACTTCGGTTCTCGTCATCGTAGAGACTTCAGACTTGGCTCATATTTTAGCCAATGAAAAGACGCATTTTGCGTGGCCATGACTTTGACCTTTGACCTTGACCTCGAAAAGTTCGCCCGAGGTCATAGTTTCCAAAAAACTAAAATTTCATCAAATCTCGAAACAAATGCTTCCATATGATGCACCTTGCATGGCCTTTACCTTGACCTTTGACTTTGTCCTCGAAAAGCTCGCCCAAGGTCAAAGTTTCCAAAAAAAAAATCAAATTTCGAAACAAATCCTCCATATGATGCACAGGATCAAAGTTGATGCCCATACCAATTTTCAGGACGATCTTTGGCACTCTCCGAGTGCTATGTGTCTAGTTTTCATTTGGTAACGCGCTTCAAAGCGATTATATTGGACTCGAGTAAGTAACCAGCTGGCACTTATGTGGCGAAGGCCAAGAACGTATCTTCTCTTAAGAGAGAGAGAGAGAGAGAGAGAGAGAGAGAGAGAGAGAGAGAGAGAGAGAGAGAGAGAGAGAGAGAGAGAGAGAGAGAGAGTGTGTGTACTATGTTGTATTGTACTATATCGGTACTACATTGTTATAATGACCAGATAATTTTTTTTGTATTTTGCAATACAGTGTGCATCGTAGACACGGAACATGGTAAAGATAGAGTTATGATAAAAATACTAATAGTTACAGTAGTATGAGTGATAATAATTATCATATTGAATATTATATTATTATTATTATTATTATTATTATTATTATTATTATTATTATTATTATTATTATTATTATTATTATTATTATTATTATTATTATTATTAATATTACTTCCGCCAACGAAGTTGGGAGGAGGCTATATTTTCTGTCCGGTCAGTATGTTTATTTATTTATTTATTTATTTATTTGTTTGTTTGTTCGTGAACAGTCTCCTGTGCACAATTTTGCGGATATCTAAACCAATTTTTCAGGGAAGCTTCGTGTCCACCTAGAATAGAACCCATTAATTGTTTGATGTCAAAGGTCAAAGGTCAAGGTCAAGATCGTACAAAAGGTCAGATTGGCCATAACTTCGGTTCTCTTTTTCGTAGAGACTTCAGACTTGGCTCATATTTTAGGTCATGGAAAGACGCACCTTGCATGGCCTTGATCTTGACCTTTGACCTTGACGTCGAAAAGTTCGCCCAAGGTCAACGTTTCCCAAAAAATAGAATTTCATCAAATTTCGAAACAAATGCTTCCACACGATGCTCTTCTCATGGGCTTGACCTTGACCTTTGACCTTGACCTTGAAAAGCTCGCCCAAGGTCAAAGTTTCCAAGAAAATTGAATTTCATTAAATTTCGAAATGCTTCCATTTGATGCATAGGATCACAGTTGATGCCCATACCAATTTTCAGGACGATCTTTTGCGGAGGTGTGCACTCTGCGAGCGCTATGCGTCTAGTTATTATTATTATTATCATTATTATTATTATTATTATTATTATTATTATTATTATTATTATTATTATTATTATTATTATTATTATTATTATTATTATTATTAATATTATTATTATTATTATTATTATTATTATTATTATTATTATTATTATTATTATTATTATTATTATTATTATTATTATTATTTTTATTTTTATTATTATTATTATTATTATTAATAATTTTATTTATTAATATTATTATTATTATTATTATTATTATTATTATTATTATTATTATTATGCTGAGACCCTTTCTCTTTATTATGTACATCAACGATTTAGAAGCAGGACTGAAAGCCTTTCTCTCAAAACTTACTGACGATATAAAGTGAGTGGAAAGGCCCTCACGACGGCCGAATGGGAAGTCTTTCAAAAGGCCCTTGATCAGATCATCTGATGGCAAATATCCTTCAACCTTGACCTGTGTAAAGTTTTGCACATTGGGCCCAGAAATATTAACCATACATACCGCATGCGTGGGAAGCCTCTGCAAGTCGTACTGGAGGAATCTGATCTTGTAGTCACCATCATCAGCGACCTGAAACATACAAAGCATTGTAAAGAAAATAATTCTAAAGCCAATACTATACTCGGGTTAATAGTGAAGAACTTCGAGTGGAAGACACCGGGAGTAATGTTATCTTTATAAGTCGATAGCAAAACCTCACATGGGATGTGGCGTTCAGTTCTTGTCTCCTAATTACAGGAAGAACATGGAATACTGGGAAGAGTACCGGAACGTGCTACGAAAATGATACTACATTTAATAAGAACGAAACGACCTCGTTACGCTGGAAGAGACGTTTACGAGAAGATATGATACAGGTCTTCAAATACCTGAAGAAATTCAATATCATCGATCATTCCAAGTTTTTTGAGCTCCAAACCAACCTAAGGACTAGAAAGGAAGGTCTACCTATTCAAGCGAAGCGATGTAGTACAGGCATCGGCAGACTTGTTCCTCAAACCGAGTCATCCGTCAATGGAACAACCATCCGTCAGAACTCAAGTAAGAAGTGCGGAAACTTTCAACGCCTTAAAAAATCCCATTGACCATTATTGTGTTGAGGCAGGAGTAAACTTAACGTACGCACAGAAGGGTTTTATTTGTGTAGCATCATTTAACTTGCTTGTCGAGCATATTTAATCACTGGAGAGCGCAATCTTGTAATGAGTCAATAGACTTTATGTTGCCTACCTTTCCATGTTTCCTTGTTTCATGTACCACTTGTCCACCGCCACCACCAACTTTCCATAATTTAAAGTTCTGTTCCGCTCACGTTCTTTAAACAAGAGTCAACACACTGTTATCTGCTCGCCGAAACATTGTCATCCGCATGCTTCATTTGTTTCCTCCCTCGCGCCGCAGCAGCAAAAGTGGGCTAGGAAGGGCGTGTGGCGTCCCGCGGAGTCGCTCCACCATTACCTTCCTCTCTCTCCCGCCTACAAATAGAATTAGAGGCTGAATAAAAGAACGATAATCCATCTATCACCCTCTCCCAATTCCTTTGAGAGCAGATGGATCCAAGGAAACTCTCTCTCTCTCTCTCTCTCTCTCTCTCTCTCTCTCTCTCTCTCAAGAGAGAGAGAGAGAGTTTTGTTACTTCTCATAAACAACCATTAGACATAACGCACTCACGCACTCATATTTGTTGTATCTACACACATAGTTGTATCTACACTTCCAACTGCCTGCCTTGCCTGCGGTGCCCCTGCCTTGCACGCGGGCCTCTGATTAAAGTCATGTGAGAGGGTAACACTGTACAACTCGCCTTTGCGCCCTGGGGGTTCGTAAATGCATCGCTGTACACGTATTGCAGTCATGTCTCGTTTATTTTCCGTTTCTTATTTTCTTTCTTGGCTGTTATTTGCTTTTATTGTATTAGCTCTTTGTTTCCCTTTGTTTATAATTCCCCCATTTTTTGTTGCGATTTCTTCATGATTCCCTGCATTGGTCTTGTAAATTCAATGTAAGCATTTGTGAAGATAACTAATAATAATAATAATAATAATAATAATAATAATAATAATAATAATAATAATAATAATAATAATAATAATAATAATAATAGCAATAATAATAATAATAATAATAATAATAATAATAATAATAATAATAATAATAATAATAATAATAATAATAATAATAATAATAATAATAATAATAATAATAATAATAATAATAATAATAATAATACAATAGTAGTAATAATGATATTTATAATGATGATGAAGCGATTAATATTTTTTCTTCATTCATTTTAGTTTCAACAAAGGCTCAGGTAACAAGGTCACCCTTGCCGACCCACGCCCCGCCTCCACCACTTTGCTGCCCCACAGTAAACAAACCTTCAGTCAAAGCTACTTCCCTGCTTAACATGATTTCATAGTAAAGGAGGGAGGGTAATGGTGTGGGTGGAGCTTTATTTGAGGTCTCCTTCATCGCTCCACAGTGAAAATTTTCGAAATATTCACCGCTAAGTGGCAAGGATCGAGCCCTGGTTTTCAGCATTAAAGTAATGACAGAAAAAAATAACTGGTTCGATCCCCGACACTTCGTGGTAGTGGTGCAGATTTTCAGATTTTCACTGAGTTGTTGTAGTTTCTCTGGTTCATATTAACTCTGTATGTGCCATTCTCTGTCGATTAAACGCCTTGACAGTTACCACGAGTTTGAGCGGGGTCACTTTTTCTTCTTGTCCACAGAGCTGGGCTGGGGTGTCAAGTTAAGTGCCGTAGAAGTTACTTCTGGCACGGTGATCTTTTAGATCATCAGTGATTTAATTGGTTTGCTGCCCTGACTTCTACTCTGAGGACACGGGTTCGATTCCCGGCACGCAGTGGTGTATATTTCGGAATTTTTCACTGCGTTGTAGCATTTTCCCTGCTGAGTAAAATTACAAAGGAAACAAAGGTAATTTTAAAAAAAAGTTGACAGAACAACAAAATTTATGACGATTGGGAACGAACCACTTGAAAGAGTAGAGTAATTCACACATCTAGGACAAATAGTTATTGCACACCCAGTTCACTGAAAAGTTTAATGGGACTGAGTACATTTGGTAAACAGGGTATTGTTCTAAATAGCATATTTAGTTATTGAATGACATTTAAGTCTTAGCCAGTGATGGAGAGTTTTGAGGTATCAAGATTGTGTGCACGAGAACAAGTATATAGTGTGTATATTGCGTATATGGACGCAACGTCTAGCTTTGGACTGACAATTAGAATAGAGATCGTTGGAGGGAGCAGAATATAAATCACTGTCAGTAACCTCAGAAACCTGTTTCCGTTAGGAAGTGAGGGTGAGGTTTTGAGATGGTGTTGCACAAAATGGAAATTAGAGTTAAGTTCGAGCATATTACAAAAGTTAACGAGGAGATTTTTGGAGGAAATACCAAGACACCTCTTTGGGTCGGCATCAGAAGTGGGATCCGACCTGGGGACATTGATGGTTATCTTTCCTGATGGGGACTCCGAGGCGGGTTGATAACTATTAACCAAAATTTTTGTATAAAATATAGGCTATGGTGTGTGTGTCATTTGGAAGTAGTTTTGTGTGGAAAGTAAGAAATTTGTATCCCTAGATAGCATGCTTAGCTGCTGTCTGGTGTTAAATGAGACAAAAAGAGGATGGACAGGAATGATACTAAAGTGTATATGATGGGCTTGCTGCACCCTCTCACAACAATTATATACCTCAGTGGGAGTGACTTTCGCCCGTTGTGGCAGGTGTCTGGCCTACCTGTTTGTGTATGAAATATAAAGTCAAGGGGAAAACGAGCCTAGCAATGAATATTGTTTTAATACAGTAAAGGTAATTGCCATTATATTGCGTTATATTTACACGGTCGTCTGATTTTACGAGCACATTTGGTATAAACGCCAAATCCACCGCAGTACCATGAAGTCTCTAAACATGGCCGCCTGGTGGTAGCCGCGGCCGCCCACCACCTCCAGCACACCCGGATGCTCAACTGACCCACAAATATCAGTGTGTCCCCATATTGGCCTGTCTGTCAAGCTGTCTGGGTGGATCTGCTCAACCCGGCCGTAACTCAACCTAACTCATCTCACTTGGGAAACTTCATCTTGACATTAGGCTTACGCTGGTGACTTTTGCTTCAGTCCCCCGTCTCTCTCTCTCTCTCTCTCTCTCTCTCTCTCTCTCTCTCTCTCTCTCTCTCTCTCTTTTTTTAATCAAGGGAATAGTACGAAGAGGAAGTGGGTTAGTGGTGAGGTACAGGTGGGGAATAGGAAAGACAGTAGGAGTGTACAGTTGTATGGTGTAGGTTCGTTAGTTGTTCTGGTGTAGTTATTGTTTATCGGGCACCTTATTTGTATACCCCGGGCGTGCTGGGGGTGTGTGTGTGTTTGGATTGTTTGTGTATAGAGAGCTAAGCTAAGCTATGGCGTCACTTGTGTGAAGTGATGTGTGGGCGGTTGTTCTCGTAGTGACTTCAAGCTGCGTGGAAACCAGGGGTGGACCAAGTTCGTGCTGCCGTCAAGCTCCTTGACGTGGGTGTAGTTCACGTCGTCTTGCTGGTCTAGTTTCTCCCATATCTTTCCGGCCGCCTCCCGTAGCCTTGTGCTGACTAGTTGTACTCCGAGTCTGCGGTGTTGTGCTGCTGTGTTTATTAGCTCTGTCCGGTGGCAAATCTCAGCGCTTTGTTCTGCAGCCTCTGAAGCTGTAACATCTTGGTGTGGGAAGCCATGTGTGTCGGGGTGGGTGAGTAGTCTAGTATAGGAAGTATCTTAGTCTTTATCAGATACAGTTTGAGCCGCTCTGTGAAGTGCCAGAATCTGTTTAGTGATGTGAGGGCTGTTTTAACTTTCATGGTTTTGTCGTTGACGTGTTTAACGATCAGGCCGCTGGATGTCACTGTGTGGCCTAATATCTGGCATTGTTTTTGGTGGGAGATGGTGTTGCCCTGTATTTGTATGTCATTTAATTTTTTCCTGCCGAGTGCGACCACAGCGGACTTGTCTATGTTTGTTTTGATCTTCCATTTTTTTTCAAATGTGTTGAGTCTGTTCGCCTCCCGCACGACCAGGGCGTCATAGTGGTCTAGGGTACCGTTGGAGGTCACTATTTGTGTCGCGTCGTCAGCATAATATATTTCCATACAGCTTCTGTTATCAGACCGGGGCATGTCAGAGGTGTAGGTGATGAAGAGTGTTGGTGATAACACGCTGCCCTGTGGCACGCCGCTGTGCAGTGGGAACGGGGAGGATATTGCTGACTTAACTCGAATGGAAGCTGAGCGCTGATCAAGGAAGCTACATAACAGTTTTTCCGTTAGCTCTGGCAGTCCGAGTTGAAGTATTTTGTATTGCAGGTCCTGTAGCCAGACTTTATCAAACGCTTTGCTGATGTCGCGTTGGATAATAGTGCAGTTTAGTCCTTGTCCTTTAGTGAGTGCTACTTTTTCGCTGGCGATGGAGATAGCTGACGTAGTGCTCCTCCCTGCCCTGAAGCCATACTGGGACGGGTTATAAAGGTTGTTTTCCTCCAGGTGACATCTGAGTCGTAAGTTGATTATTCTTTCAAAGATTTTTCCAGGGACTTCTAGGAGTGAGATTGGTCTGTAGTTCTTGGGATCCGTGGATCTCTCTCTCTCTCTCTCTCTCTCTCTCTCTCTCTCTCTCTCTCTCTCTCTCTCTCTCTCTCTCTCTCTCTCTCTCTCTCTCTCTCCCTGAGATTGTTTATGTGTGTGTGTGTGTGTGTGTGTGTGTGTGTGTGTGTGTGTGTGTGTGTGTGTGTGTGTGTGTGTGTGTGAATGACTAATAATAATAATAATAATAAACGTTTTATTAAGGAGGAATGATTGCAGCTCTAGAGCTGAAAATTTACATAAATTACATGAGCAAAATACATGTAAACAATGTGATGAGTGATGATGATAGTGATTTTAATAATAATAATAATAATAATAATAATAATAATAATAATAATAATAATAATAATAATAATAATAATAATAATAATAATAATAATAATAATAATAATAATAATAATAATAATAATAATAATAAAAATCATAATCATAATAATAATAATAATAATAATAATAATAATAATAATAATAATAATAATAATAATAATAATGAAAAAAATAATATTTACAGATTCTATTAAGGGGTTTACAAGTTGTTGATCATCCTGACCATTGCGGGCACGGCGCTGTTTTTGTAGCGGTCCGTCCGTGCCCGTATTGGAGCCAGTCTGTTGGCGTGCCTCACTGACTGGCGGGGACGGGAGACTGTAGGCGGGAGTAGGTTGCGGTGTCTGGGGTGGTTGAGCAGACCGCTCGCACAACGCTGCAGCAAGGTCGAGTGTCGCTCTTGGAGGGTGGTGAGGGTGAGGGAATCGAGGGCGTCTTGGTAGGTGGTGTAAATGGGGCCAAGGATGATCTTGCAAGCCCGTTTTTGTACCGGCTCAAGTTGGCGGCGTTGTGTGAGGTTGAGGGAGGAGGACCAAGCTGGAGACGAGTGCGTGAGCGTACGGAGCATAAATGTGGTGTACACACTCGCCAGCTCACGCCCGGGAATCCCCAGCGTCTTGAGCCGCCGCAGGAGGTAGAGTTTGTTGGTAGCGGATCTGATGAGTTGAGTGGCGTGGTCCTTCCATGTGAGCTTGTCGATTGTGACCCCAAGTAGCTAGGTTGACTGGACTACGTGAAGGGGAGTGTCGTTGATGGAGACTACAGGAGGGGCGACGGGGGCTGAGGAGTTGTTGTGCATGACTGTAGTTTTGGTGTCGTTAATGGTGACGTTGCTGTATAGCAGGTCTTGGAGTTGACTGTAGTGTGTGTGTGTGTGTGTGTGTGTGTGTGTGTGTGTGTGTGTGTGTGTGCGTGCTTGAGTGTCATCATTCATCATGTCATCAAATGGAACATTTTTTATTATAATTATCCTCATAAAATAACAAAAACAGTAACACTTTTGTCAGTATTATGTTCAGCAGTAGCAGCAACAATAACAACAACAGCAGTAGCAACAACAACAACAACAACAACAATAACAACAAAGTTCAACATCACAACTGACAATTAACACATATTTTTATCGCCCTTGTGCTCCCGAAATGCCGTCAGCATGGCCACCGCCTCCCCGCCGAAGCGCGCATCATCGCCACTCACAGAACAATGATGGCAATATGAAAACGATGTGTGCATATAATTGATTCATCCACCAAGGCCGGACTGTGTGTGTGTGTGTGTGTTTGAGTCAAAAGAGGAGTTAGTTGGTATTATTGGGTGTTTTGATTGCTAGAGAGTGAAGGAGAGTCAGAGAAAGAGTGAGAAAGAAAGAGAATGCGAGGGAAAGAGAGTGTGAGAAAAAGAGTGAAAGAGAAACAGAGAGAGAGAGAGAGAGAGAGAGAGAGAGAGAGAGAGAGAGAGAGAGAGAGAGAGAGAGAGAGAGAGAGAGAGAAAGTGAAGAGAGAGAGAGAGAGAGAGAGAGAGAGAGAGAGAGAGAGAGAGAGAGAGAGAGAGAGAGAGAGAGAGAGAGAGAGAGAGAGAGAGAGAGAGAGAGAGAGAGAGATAACTGAGTGACAAATGTGAAACGCAGTACAAAAATGTTTAAGTTTACAACGGGATATTAAAAAGTGTGAGTGTGTGCGTGCGTGCTTGCATGTTTGAGTGCTTGAGCAAGTGCGTGTGTGCTATCCATGGTATGTGTGTGTGTGTGTGTGTGTGTGAGAGAGAGAGAGAGAGAGAGAGAGAGAGAGAGAGAGAGATAATATAACAAAGTCACAGAATCACAGAAGGGGACATTCTTTAGTAATGGTCATAAGAAGCTTATAGATACTGACCAAACCAGAGTTAGTATGTTTCAGATAAATGTGCAGTGAACCGAGCCGATAAGTTACACACGTGTTATGGACGCGGCGCCACAGCTGTCTTTGTCAGTGTGAAAGAGACGGCGGGTTCGAGGACTGAGGAGGAAGGAATAGGAAGCATGGATCTGAAGGGTCGTCAAAGGCACAGTCCGCAGGGTAGTGAGGCGATAGTATTTTACACTTACCGAATTATTGAGAATGTAGTGAAATCTGGTTGGAGGACACCGTAGACCTCTTGGGCGTTCAACTGAAGAATGTCAAAGTTCTTTATGCGGCGTTTTTTTAACTTGAAGGTAGTTTAAAAGCTACAATTGAGTGTATACGGCCTGTGAAGAGTATTTGTGCACAGCAATCATGGGAGATGTAGATGTAAAGTGCATGTTTGTGACTCATTGATTTGACGGAAGAATAGGAAGACAGTGTAGTGAGGCAGCTCGGGGCGACTCGTCAGGTTGTACAGTGACGTGTTTCTGCTGCCGATGGGAAGAAGAAAGGGAGATTGATCAGAAAGGAAGCCTGAAACAGACAGTTATCTTTACAAGTATCTTCTCTTCATCAATGTTTTCCTAGCGTTACGTGAGTAATTATATTATTATTAATTAATCCTATGAAAGAATTAATAATTGGTAATCGTGTTGCAAAACTTATAAATAATATAATGCCCAACTTCACTACTAGCAAAGAATAAATCTGATGTAGGAGTTTAAGAAATACAGTTTTGCTGACATTTATTGGGCTTTTGTTGTGTAGTTATTAGAAGTATTACCAATAGTTGCTCCCTGGATTTATGTTTTATTTTTTTCGCCTCTTTCTCCTAACCTCTTTGTAAGACTTTCCATAAGGTAATGTAGTGCATGATTATTTATGGGGGAGATTTACTCGTACTTAATAATGCGTATTGAGTAGCCAGTGTAAATACCGTCCTCTACAAATTTTTTACCTGATATAGATTCATATAGAGGTACTGATCCTCTTGGCTCTTTCCCGCTATTTTTCAAAATTATTAGTAAACTCCTAGCTCCCAAACTGTCCGTCATTTTCAGAATTCTAATTCGGCAAGGTCGCTTTCCTATCTGTTGGCGTATTGCTAATGTTACTCCTATCCCAAAGAAACGACGGGAAACGACTCACTAAATATTTCAATGACTTTAATCTTCTACCTCCTAACCAGTTTGGTTTTAGGAATGGCTTGGGAACTTGTGATGCTCTTTTGGTGTTGATACATAACCATCAATCTTCTCTCGATTGTGGACATGAGTCTCAGCTTCTTTCTTTGGATTTTAGTTCAGTCTTTGATATGGTGAATCACAAGGCATTCTTGTTTAAATTGGAAAATTCTGGTGTAGGAGGTCATGTCCTAGATGTGATCCCTGAGTTTTTAAATGACGGGAAACAGCGCGTTATTGTTGATGGTTCTTTTAGTGATTTTACCTCGGTGAAGTCCGGTATTCCTCAAGGCAGTGTCTTGGGGCCTTTGTTGTTTATCTTATTTACAAGTGGTATGTGGGGTGGCATATCCTCTAGACGTCTAAAGTCTAAAATGTTGGGATACGCTGATGACACATCACTTTATACTACCATCTCCTCCCCCCAACACAGAGTATCAGCAGCCAATGTTTTGGAAGAGGATGTCTCCAGAATTCATTCTTGGTGTACTCAGTGGGGGATGAAGTTGAATCCTTTAAAATCCCAGGATCTCATTATTAGCAGATCCAGATATCTTCTTCCTAGCCACCCTGATGAGTACTGCTCCCCTGTTTTCCTCTCTGCAGCAGAGTCCCATATGAAGCTCTTGGACCGGTCGTTTAATCAGATCAAGTTTTTGCTACATAATCTAGATATTAATCTTGAACATCGCCGCATTGTTGTCTCTGTTACTCTGTTGTATAAGATCTTTAACAATCATAACCATCCTTTACATTCTAAACTTCCTCCATCTTTTCTTCAGTCTCGTTTCACAAGGTTTGCTTCAAATCTCAATGATTTGGCATTTTCAGCTGTACGTTTTAATACTTTCCAATTTTCTAGAAGCTGTGTTCCATGCATAACTAAATTGTGGAACCAGTTTCCAAATGATGTTGTCAAAGCTGAAAACTTGCAATTATTTAAGAGCAGAGTTAATAGTTTTTTACTTGCTCTTTCCTAAGGCCAATGTTCCCCCCTTTGGGACCCCTACTGGGTATATAGTGCCACGAACTCTTCAGAGGGGCTGACATTCTTGGCCTATAATAATAATAATAATAATAATAATAATAATAATAATAATAATAATAATAATAATAATAATAATAATAATAATAATGATAATAATGATACACAAAAAAACTTGGAACTCCTACTAACTTCTGTAAGTGATGTACAAGACCACTGTCAACGTCCATCGTCGTGTGCACCTTAAGAACGTTCTCCGCTAAGTCTATATATACCAAGTCAAGTCACTCTGCTTCAAAACTGCGACAGGATACGCGCAGGGGGCGGTTTGGGGGCGGAGCAGCGGGATGACGTCACTTGAGGGTAAAAGAAAAATACCCGCCAGTTCAGGGGTGACTAAAGTTGCGGCCGTGTGTGCACTTTGGATGTGCATGCTTGCCTTCTTTCACCGCGCGTTCTGGCAAACCACTGACGAAAAAAAATATGCCTTTTTATTGTGCTATTGCGTGACTGTAATTCCAATGCCTACAAACGGCAGTGTGGGGTGTGAGGGAGGGCATGTTGAAATGATTGATTTAAATTAGTCCGCCTTTCTTCGTTTTCTCTAAATCCCTGTTTCTACATTCTCTAGTTTGGCTCCAAGCAGTGTCACGCATAAACCACGCCTCTGCCGTGTCTCTTCCCACAAAGCTGCGTATGGCTTGACTTGGTATATATAGACCTAGGTTCTCCGCTGTCTAGTCGTTCTACCGTTGATGTCCTGTGATGAGCCGCCGCTGATCCTCGAGAGGGAGGGAGGCGCCGTGGTAGTGGCCGTGACTTTTCTCATCAGGGTCTGCCTGTTGAACCGTCGCCGGGCGCTGCTCACTGAGAGACGTAATGGCGTACTGTATTTAAGACTCAGTGTCACAAATCGTTATCCACGTTGCAAGTCAGGTTTCCTCTAGACTTAATAATTTTACCTTATATGTGGTGAAGACAGGTTTACAAATGTCTTATTCTATTTTTCACTTCAACTTACCTTTTATAATCAGTCTTAATTCTGTTCACTGGATAACTGTCAGAGCACTGGAGTGCTATTAGACCATTCGTACGGCATTAAAAAGTTATGATGCTGACAATCAATAGAAGCAATTAGTTTTCAGGATTGTTTTACAGTGACTTAAGGATGAAGTAACGGCTTGCTATAGGTGTAATATCTCTATTGTCAAAGAGGCTCAGAAATTGCTCATGTCCGCTACACAATGCTGATCCTATTTGTATTGGAAGCGACACATTTCGTTAACTTTATTGCGAGGAAATCAATTATTCCTTTGTCCTTTGCATTGCAATCCATTTCATAAATGAAATTCTTAGTTCCAAATGACTGGATAAAAGGTCATGCATTGAGCTGCTAATTAAATGTAAGGTAGATTGTTTTGAGTCATATACGAACGAGGCAAGACAACCTAGGAGAACACTGGCTTGAACTGTGCTTTTTGTCATTTACCTCTGCTAGACTACCAATCCTGGGCAGAAAAGTTTATACAGGATAAAGCGCTTGAATATTTCCCAATGCTAGGTTATGCTTTCTGGAACAATGTCAAAGCCTTAGCTACATAAATAATGAACTGTATTACGTCTCTCAGAAGTTTTTCGTGAATGTTTATTAAGCTTTGGTTACTTGCTAAGAAAAAGAAAAGTATTTAAATGCTCATTTAATGCAATCTTTGATTGCTCAGTGTCCGCTAAAGTTGCTCAAGTTTGTACTTGTAGCCTGCATGGTTGACTCTTTAGTAAAAAAATATCATTTTCAGAAAACCAGAAGATAGTGTTTGCAATAACAGGGACCAGATAGCTGTAGAGTCCCTAAAATATGTAATTCATGGAGCGATAATCAGTGTTATACAATAAACTTGTGTTTGGGGGGTGGAACTGCAGTAAACTAATGAAAAGTTTAGATAAAATAAAATATAAAGTTTCTTCCTCAAGTGTAACGGACGGAAAACAAAATGTTAAGCGTCCAATAAACGTAAATGAATTAAAAATATTTTTCCGTAGAACCCTTCGTTTATATGTTTTGGGAAGCCTTCCCCAGCCGTGTTTCTTTATTTTTATTTTATTTTATTTACTTTACCACCCTAGTCTAGTCTCCCTTCCTGTAAATATAATAAAAACCATCCGCCCACACGTTCACAAAGCACTTACACACATGCACGCTCGTACGCACACGCTCTCACACACACACACACACACACACACACACACACACACACACACACACACACACACACACACACGTCTGTCGTCCCTTCCCTCCACACTTTAGCATCCGTCCACATAATAAAAGTCGATACACAGAGAGACGGTGTTTCGTTTCTGAGGAACCGAGAATCAAACCGACCTACTTACTGACTGACTGACTGAATTAATGAATGAATGGCTTACTGACTTACTTCTTGACTGACTGACTGATTGAGTGGCTGAATGACTAGTTGACTGACTGACTGGGAAGTGAACAACCCTCTGAGATACCAGTCACACGTCTATTGTGTTGGGTATATTTTTATCTTTTTACATAGGTGTATTGTGTCAGATTTTACTCTTTTTTCTCTTTTTTTATTCTTTTTCGATCATTTGCTCGTTTACTTTTTACCATCATTACTTTTTACTCTGGGATTTATGAATGAGTATTACTTTTTGGTGGGACATTTTTTCGCGATTCCTTGTTTGTTTATCATTGACTTTTTTTTTGTTACATGTTACCGTCCTCTCATCAGTAATACCACCACAACCCTTACCACCACCACCCTTACTACCACTACCACCACCACCACTACCATTCACCATAATCACCACCACCACCACCACTACCACTACCATTCACCACCACAACCACCACCCTTCCCACCACCATTACCATTATTCACCACCATCACCGCTATCATCACCACAATCATCACCACAACCACCACTACCATACACCACCACTACCGCCACTACCATCACCACCACCACCACTACTATCACCACCACCACCACCACTACCATCATTCACCACCACCACCACCACTACCATCATTCACCACCACCACCACCACCACCGACTCCGTCCCTCAACATCAGATGGCACAACACTCCACGGTCTGTGTATCAAAAGCCAGACATTTACACATTTCTACATTTTCAGCTTTCATCCTATTTGCATGGGTAAATCTCGATACCAGTTCATGTATATTGCTGTTGGCGTATATCCATACATTATGCATGGGTGGCAGCGCCCGCTTTGATATTCTCAGCCGCCGAGGGAAAGAGAGAGAGAGAGAGAGAGAGAGAGAGAGAGAGAGAGAGAGAGAGAGAGATTTTAGCCCCCACCCCCTCCACTCGCCTTTGACAACCACCCACCCACCCATCCACACAGCAAGCCAGCCCGTCTCCTTTTCTCCCACCTTCCCTGTCACTCCTCTCAGCCTCTTCCACCTCTCGAACCATACCACATTTGCCACACCACCTTCTCTCTCACCCTCTTCTCTCTATCTATCTGTCTGTCTATCTATCTATCTATCGCCTTTCTTCCTCTCTTCAGTCTTTCCACGAGCCGAATTCACACGTTTCAGGTTCGTACGTTCGTTTCTCTTCTCTCAGATATCATATTTTGCTGCGTGTCACTTTCTCACATTCTTCCTCCTTTCCTCCTCCCTGCAGACTACGGTTATGTATGCCTTCGTGTGTGTGTGTGTGTGTGTGTGTGTGTGTGTGTGTGTGTGTGTGTGTGTGTGTGTGTGTGTGTGTGTTTGTTTGTTTGTTTGTTTTCTCTCTCTCTCTCTCTCTCTCTCTCTCTCTCTCTCTCTCTCTCTCTCTCTCTCTCTCTCTCTCTCTCTCTCTCTCTCTCTCTCTCTCTCTCTCTCTCTCTCCCCCCCCCCCCGACTAATGCTCTCCGTCTCCTAAAAAATAACATTAGCTCCCTCGTCCTTTGTTACTACCACCACCAACAACAACCTCCACCACCACCACCACCGCCTCTTCCGTCTTGTTACAGCCTTCTTTTCTCCATTTCCTCTTACTTACTACTCCCTCCTCTCCATTTCCTCCTCCAGGCCTGTTACCTCATTCTCTCCACTTTCTTCACGCGACTTTCTCTTTCCCTTTTCTTTTCCTCTTCTTCCTGTTACTTTTTTTTTCCTTGCCTCAGTCCGTGTCACCCTCCTCCTCCTCCTCCTCCTTCTCCTTCTCCCTCCCTCCCTCTGCTGTTACTCTCCCTCCTTCCTTCCATTTCCACTCTTGCTGCTGTCTCTTTCCTCCCTGCCACTTCCCTCTTCCGCCCACCTCCCTCCTTCCTCTCCTTGTTTCCAGCCGGATGTTGCGTCTCTCCCACACTGAGGCCTTCAATCCCGAGAGACGTCTGGGAGGTGGTGGAAGGCGAGGCGGTGAGGTGCGCGGTGAGAAGTTAGGGAAGGAACTGAGTGGTGGCTCTGGGTGATGAAAGAGTGGTGAAGGAAGGTGTTGCTTTGGTGGTACTGGTCAGGGATGGCTTGGAAGGGGTGTGGCGTGGCTGATCTGCATGAGTGGGATGTGCTGTGAGTGGGTTTGTGGGATGGAGTAACAAGCAGGGATGGGGTTAGATAATGTAGTGGTGGAGTATTGTAAGAGTCATTGGGGATGCTTTTCTGAGAGTAATGGTGTGGGTTTCTTGATAGTGTGCGAGGTGGAAGCAAGGCAAAGAATGGATGACGATGTAGTGGTGATATATGGCATTGGCTTTGGTTTGCGTGAGGATGTTGGGGTGATGGGTTAGAAATCATGTGTTGTGGTAAGTTATGGCAGGGGTGTGATGGTGGTAGGAATGGGATGGGATGGGATGGCACGTGTGTTTCAGGGAGCGTAAGGAATCTGGGGAGAGGCAGGGATGGGATGCGAGATAATGAAGTTGTGATCTATGCCGGAGGTGAGGGAGGGGGCTGTGTGTGTGTGTGTGTGTGTGTGTGTGTGTGTGTGTGTGTGTGTGTGTTGTTGTTGTTGTTGTTGTTGTTGGTGGTGGTGGTGGTGGTGGTGGTAGTGATGGTGGTGGTGGTAGTGGTGATAAGGGAGACCTCCTGTTCGAGGCTCTGAGAGTACGTATGCATATTTTATTTGAGATTTATTTATGCTTCCCACTTTTATGATTTATTGTGTGTGTATCGCAATGCTGGGCGTGCGGCGCCGTCTATAGTACGTGTTGGTGAAGATGCCTCGATCGTCTGTACTGTAAATATATAGCAAATCGTCTGCGATGCTCTGATGTATGTTTTTCTCCGTGGATGTGTGTATTATTTGGCTCTGTGACTTGCAGCCAGTTGATAGCAAAATAATATTATTCCATTGTATTTTTAGGTTTGTCTGTTTTGGTAAATGTCATATATCCCTGTGGCTGCCGGTGACTGGGTGCCTTTGATTTTGAAGACGCATTTATACCTTTTGGGGGGCTAGTCGTATTTTTCACTGAATCCCCTTTGGAACTGGGAAGAGGATGAGCATCAGGGAGGAGAGAGTATACAATCGTCAATAGTGGGAGGGATTCACAGCCCGTCCAGCCCCATAAGGTAGAGTAAGGACATTAAATGAAAAGAAGGGAAGAAGAAGGTGTCTTACTTTATACCGTTGGTCCGGAGGGGTGTCTTGAAAAAAGCGCACAGTCTTCACACCCGCCAAGGACTCAGACATTCCTTCATTTTTAATACGACACCCAACTCTCTTTTTTTTAACTACAATGAGAAGAAAACTTAAACATACTAGTCTAGCTTAAGAACCTGTAGTCTTCCTTCTGAAAACAAAAGTGCACCGTCTCCCACCATCACAAGCTGTCAGCGCCACCATCACCGCCTCCCCGCTACTGCTGTCACCACTCCTGCCTGCCCGCCGATGACACCTCCACCTGGACATCACCGCCGATAACATCCCAGATATCCCGCCGCCGTGACATCGCCGCCGCCTCCACCGCCGCACGATGCACTCATGATCTCACCGCCCGGAACTTAAGCTAATGGAGTTCGGCAATGGATTACTAGCGCGTCAGATGTGAGAAAGCCACCGCAACTACCACCATCATCACCACCACTACTACTACCACCACCACCACCACCACCACTGCCACCGTCACCACCACCATCACAGCCATCGCCACTATCACAGCTATCGCCACCACCACCACCACCACAGCCATCGCCACCACCACCACCACCGCCACCGCCACCGTCACCGCCACCGCCTCCGCCACCACCACAGCCATCGCCACCACCACCATCACCATCTACACAGCCATCGCCTCCCCGCCACTCTGCCTGTCTTCGCTCTTTGATGACACTAAAGGCAAGCACAGTTAAGCAGCAATGATCCCTTACTGAGGCTGCAGTTCACAGATAAATTTTGTTAGCAGCTGTCTGATTATAGTGCCTGCAGTACTCAGTTCACTACAGAGTGTGGGCTGCCGACACCTCTACGAATATAGGAAAATGCCAGCCACATTATCACCTTAATTGCTGCCATGATAGAAAATTAATGTAAAAAATTTACTATCATATTATATTTGACGAAACTTAAAAGAATGAGAAATCTTGCTGGAAATTTACAAATCATCCGAACACTGCACTTCTTTTACATTCATTTCTAGTTTGATAGTTTGCTGAAAACATGGTCTGTTTGCATTTTATCAAGACAAAAGAAGAAAAAATAGAAAAGTGAAATACGGAAAAACATATATTCACACACACACACACACACACACACACACACACACACATATATATATATATATATATATATATATATATATAGATATATATATATAGATCTATATATATATATATATATATATATATATATATATGTGTTTATATGTATGTATGTATTTATACGCGAATGTATGTATGTATGTATGTGTGTATGTATGGATGTATGAATGTATGTATGTATATATATAGATATATAGCTAACTGTCGAGTGAGGGATTTCAAGTCAGATGGGAATTTTATACAGAAGTTAGTTATATGAAAATTATGATTTGTCACAAACATACACAGACAGATTAAGAGAGAGAGAGAGAGAGAGAGAGAGAGAGAGTGTGTTGCCCCATTGCTTGATAAGTCATGAACCCTTTATAGTTCACTTTTAGACTATTTTATCAAAAATATATAATAGAAAAGGTCTTAACTTTAATCGTTGAAATATACAATAACAATACTAATATGTGACTTACTCTGTAATATATATAAAAGCAACGCATAACCAAAATATAACATACAGTAAAGACTTTCCGTCGTCGTTCCGGGGCGTGAGTTTCCTGCTGAAGTGTGGCGTGCGTGTGTTGCCCGCCCCGCCACCTGCACCAGCCTGGCGCGCGCCATCAACTATGCATGTCAAGCCCGGATCATCTCTGTCTGCATACCTTCAACATCTGTTATCTTGCGACAGCTTAACACACACACACACACACACACACACACACACACACACACACACACACACACACACAGATACACGATCATAGTGTGTTCTAGTATACTTTCACGCCTGCTTGGTTTTCCTTGAATTCTCTTATAGTTTGCATGTTCTGTAATGCCATGCAAAGCGCTCTACCGACAGCAAGGTTTACTTACACTCTTCAGTACTCTCTGCCATGGAATAATGAGGCTATGTAATGAATGTTTTCCACTGATGCTTCTCATTGCAGTTAACAGTAGTTTTCATAGATGTAGTCTCGTGGTTTTTTTTTTCAATAGACATTTTCATCAAACAGATCCCTTTTTTATTTTGCATGCACTCCGACACTTGAAGTACCCAGATTAAATCCTTTGACACTTATTTCTTTTCACTTATAATATTCTGTTTTACAATTTAGCGGGTGTAGTTTTATTTCTGCAGCGTTCACCATCAGTTTTTTTTTTACATGCTCGTATGATCGATAAGAACTGTAAGAGCAATCTTTCCCTGTCTACCGGCTTCTCTATGGAACCTTCAGTGGACCAAGAAGAAGGAAGCCAGTTTTGCACATCAAGACTTCTCATGCGAAGAACTTGGCAAACGACAGTCCTGGCAGTCAATTTTTTTTAATGGCTGACGTATAATATTCTGCGATGCTGTTTGACATAACGATAACGTCTTGCCTAACCATTATTACTCAGGAAAGTAACCATTGTGCAGCGTGTAACTCCGCTATTCAGTCTTGTGGAGTAAAACTGTCACTGAGTAAGCCTTTTCAGTCCTTTTATTCTACTCCGTTTGTCGTGTGGTGGTTGTTGCAAATAAATCGTTTTGTACCAAAGCTTTATATAAACGTTAGAGGGCTTAGACGTCACAGTTTACATAATTTTGTTAACCAGGAAAGAAAAGAATGAAAAGGATAGTTGACCAGTAGTGATAAAAGTGTAACCCGTAATGTGTGTGTGTGTGTGTGTGTGTGTGTGTGTGTGCGCGCAGAGAGAGAGAGAGAGAGAGAGAGAGAGAGAGAGAGACCGGCGGACCTTTGGAGTCTTGGCCTTGGAGATATATAGGGTAGATAACTTAATCAGGCAGGAAAAAGTGGCTCTGAAGGGAAGGTTACTCCACGCACGGCCATCAAGTTTGTATCGCGATTTTTAGCCTCACGGGACTATACCTTAACCGTTTCCAGCCACCTCCCTCCTTCTTTCCTCCCTTCTTTCCTCCCTACTCCTCTCTATAGCCTGCAACCGTTTTTCACTCCTCTCCTTCTTCCCTTCTTTCCTTATTTAATCCCCACACTTTATGTACTCATTCCTACCCATTCTCTCCTTCTTCTCTCTCCTTCTTCCCTTCTTTCCTTATTTAATCCCCACACTTTATGTACTCATTCCTACCCATTCTCTCCTTCTTCTCTCTCTTTCTTACCTCTCTCCTATCTGTAACCTTAACCGTTCCCCACCCCTTCCCTCCTCCTTCCCTTCCTTCCTTCCCTTCAATCCTTTCCTATCGCTTTTCTCCTTTCTTCCTTTCCTTATATTTTATCATAACTCCCTTTATCGTAACCCTTTCCCAGCCGTTGTCTTCTTCCCTCCCTTCCCTACTTCTTCCTCCCTACTACTGATATATGTAACCTATAATCCTCTCTCACCTCGTCTCTCCTTTCCTCCCATTCCTTCCTCCCCCCTCCATCTTTTATACTTGACCTTTAACCTTGTCTTAAGTATTCTCTCCCGTTTTTCCTCCCTTCCTTATTTCCCCCGTACTCCTTTCTATTACCTGCAACTGTTTATCACCCTTTCTTTCCTTCCCATCCTTCTTAATTTCCTCCCCACTCTTTGTCTTCCCTTTCAAACACATTCTTTCTTTCTTCCCTCCTTCCTTACATTCCCTCTCACTTCTATTCGTGACCTATAACCCTTTTCCACCTCTTCCCTTCTCCTTCCCTTCCTTCCTTACCTCCTCCCTAATTCATATATCTGTAACCTGCAATTCTTTCCCACCCCTCCTCCTTTTCCTTCCCTTTCTTCCTTACTTACTCTCTACTCTTCTCTGTAACCTGTAACCCTTTCCCACCTTTTCAAACCTCCTTACCTCCCTTCCTTACCTCCCTATTACTTCTTTATCCATACCCTACAGTCTCTTCCCATCCCTTCCTTCTCTTTTCCCTCCCTTCCCTACTTCCTCCCTACTCTTCTCTGTAACCTATAATCCTTTCCCACCTTTTCAAACCTCCTTACCTCCCTTCCTTACCTCCCTATTACTTCTTTATCCATACCCTACAGTCTCTTCCCATCCCTTCCTTCTCTTTTCCCTCCCTTCCTTACTTCCTCCCTTCTCTGTAAACTATAACCCTTTCCCACCTTTTCAAACCTCCTTACCTCCCTATTCCTACTTTATCCATACCCTACAATCTCTTCCCATCCCTTCCCTCTCTTTTCCCTTCCTTCCTTACTTCGTCGCTACAAATATTCGTAACCCGTAATTCTTTCCCTCTCCTTACTACCGCCCTACTTCTGTCTATGGCCTAATATGGTACCCTTTTCCACCCCTTACCTCCCTTTTTTTCTTCCCTTCCTTACTTCTTTCCTACTTCTATCCATAATCTGTAACCCTTTCCCATTTATTCTCTCCTTCCCTCCCTCTCTCACTTCCTCCCAACTCTTTTCTGTAACTTTTAATCCTTTCCCAACGTTTCCCTCCTTCTTCCTTCCCTTACTATCCCTATTTTTTTCTCATAAACCTAACCTATAATCCTTTCTCAACCCTTCTGTCCGTTTTCCCTCCTTTCCTTACCTCCTCCCTTCTTCTATCTGCATCCTAACCCATCCCACCCTTTCTCCCTTCCTTACTTTCTACTTGCTTCTTCAGTATTTAACCTCTAACCCCTTCATATCCCTTCTCTCATTCCCTTATTTCCTAACTTCTTCTCTACTTCTATCCGTAAATTATACATCTTCCCCCATCTGTTATCTCCTTCCCTTATTTACTTCTTCCGTACTTCTTTTCATAACCTCAAACCCTTTCCCACTCATTATCTCCTTCCCGCATTTTCTTATACTTTCTTCCTTATACTTTATCCTGACTGCTACCCTTCAATCGTTTTCTCCCTTAGCTCATAATATTATTCCTTACCTCACCTCTCCTTCTATATGTCACAACCACACAGCACAGCACTCCCCCAACACACCAACAGCCTCCCAGTCTTAGTCTATTCATCCCTCTGTCTTAGTGGGTGGAAAAATACCGCAGAGTCCAGGCATTTGTATATTAATAGCATTTTCGAACACTTTGGTGCCTCCCCCGCTCGCTGTCACGCCTAGCAAACCCTGACTTTCTGGACTCACTGCATGGAAATACGACGGCTAGGATCCCCTCCAAGCCAATTTGACGCTCCGCTTGTTGTTGTAAGTGTTTTAAGGGTTAAGGTGATTGTTAATGTCGCCTGAAGTGTGTGTGTGTGTGTGTGTGTGTGTGTGTGTGTGTGTGTGTGTGTGTGTGTGTGTGTGTGTGTGTGTTAGTTTCTCTCTCTCTCTCTCTCTCTCTCTCTCTCTCTCTCTCTCTCTCTCTCTCTCTCTCTCTCTCTCTCTCTCTCTCTCTCTCTCTCTCTCTCTCTCTCTCTCTCTCTCTCTCTCTCTCTCTCTCTCTCTCTCTCTCTCTCTCTCTCTCTCTCTCTCTCTCTCTCTCTCTCTCTCTCTCTCTCATCAAAAGGACACCATCAAACAAAATTCCGCAAAAGAAGCACAACTACACAATTGGTTCGCTAAATGCCGCTGCAGGGAAGGGATAAAAAATAAACTCCACGAGATAGTAAAACACCAGCTTCATTTCCTCCCCGTAAATTGATGTTCTCTCGGGAAAGGCGGAGTGGCTGAAGATGCAAACCGAGGAAGACTGATGAAATGTCGTAGAGCATAGCCGGAACAGTAATGAAGGAAGGAAGGAAGGAGTGAAGCTGTGCGTGCGAGATAGATGATGTAAGAAAATAATCTGGTTAGCTTCCATTTGCTCAAGTTTCCACAATTCCTTTGATTCCTTATAGTTTTTAGAGGTTTGGGTCCTTATTATTAAACATTTCGGCGCCCCTGCACGCACATTTAATAAAGCTTTCTCATAGAAGCTGTGGGGATTTCCAGGGGTTGTTTTGTGACCCCTGTGATAGTTTGACCCTTTTTATATACCATGAACCTAAAAATTATACACATTAGAAAACGATTGATATCATTTTCAGCCTTTGGAAATTTTTTGATGTGAGAGGCAGAAGCGGCTGAGAATGCCATCTTGTGTATCCTCTGGACCTTCGTTGTGATCGGCTACAGATACAATGCTAACTCTTCATTTTTTACCACTAAACTTTACTATTTTCACATAAAGAAACAATTAGCAGGTCACGTTGAACTACATAACTCAATAACTATTTCCAAATGGTGATTGGCTACTGATAAAATGCTAACTCTTCATTTTTTACCACTAAACTTTACTATTTTCACATAAAGAAACAATTAGCAGGTCACGTTGAACTACATAACTCAATAACTATTTCCAAATGGTGATTGGCTACTGATAAAATGCTAACTATTCATTTTTTACCACTAAACTTTACTATTTTCACTTTAAGAAACAATTAACAGGTCACGCTGAACATCATAATTCAATATTACCCTCGTGTCCCTTGCTAACTTCCTTTGCTTCCTTCTCAATCTTCTTCCTTCACGGTCCCTTGTTGGCAGAGTGTTCCAAAGTGGCGGAGGACCCATCGTGCCTGTAGATAGCTATTAAACGTGAGCACAAGGAGGGCTTATTGATTGGGGCCTGGAGATGAGAGGGAAGCGACTTATTAGCGAAGGGAGTTCAAAGGATGTCTGAAGGGCGAGGAGGAACAGACAAATACACACAGCGGATGTTGATGAAAAAAAGGAAATGCACAGCCGAGAGGAAGTGAAAAATTGGATCAGAGCGAGAAGCCGAGTCCACAGATGATGAGTAGCAGGCAAACACACGGGGAGGAAAAATAGGTTAACAAATAGAGGTGGAAATCGATAACGTAGAGACAGTGAGGCATGGACTCTTCCTCCTCTCTCTTCCTTTTTATGGAGGCTTAAGACAAGTTGACGAGAGGAAAAAAAGTATCTACTAAAGGAAGTTAGCAAAGGAAACGAGGGTAATATTATGTGAATTATTATATAGTTTAATGTCACTTTTTGTTTGCTTCTTTAAATGAAAAATATATATGTTTGTAGCGAAAAAATAAACAAACATTATTTAAGTAAGGAAACAGAAAAACCGTCAGATGCCTAAAGAAAAAGAAAAAAGAAGCTTACGCAACAGAGAGAGAGAGAGAGAGAGTCGTTAGAGGGACGGAGGAAGAGGGAAGTAAAGGTGAGAATTAAAAAAAAAAAAAAGAGAGAGAGAGAGAGAGAGAGAGGCGATAGAGGCGTGAGAGAGAGAGAGAGAGAGAGAGAGAGAGAGAGAGAGAGAGAGAGAGAGAGAGAGAGAGAGAGAGAGAATATGTAGATAGAAATAGTACGTTTTATTTTTCTCGTTAGTCATCAAAGTAATCAGTAAAGGTTGTAATACTAGTAACAATATAGTAGTAGTAGTAGTAGTAGTAGTACTAGTAGTAGTAGTAATAGCAGCACTAGTATTATAAGCAGGAATAGTTAGTAGTGGTAGTGGTAGTAGTAGTAGTAAGCGCATCCTCGTCGATATTGTAGTAGTAGTAGTAGTAGTAGTAGTAGAAGTAGTAGTAGTAGTAGTAGTAATAGTAGCACCAGTATTATAAGCAGGAATAGTTGGTAGTGGTAGTGGTAGTAAGCGCATCCTCGTCGATACTGTAGTAGTAGTAGTAGTAGTAGTAGTAGTAGTAGTAGTAGTAATAGTTGCACCAGTATTATAAGCAGGAATAGTTGGTAGTGGTAGTGGTAGTAAGCGCATCCTCGTCGATATTAATATTCGTACACGGTGCCAAATCCCCGGGAGAGATCAAAGAGAGGGCAGGCAGAGCTTTCATCTCCCTCGTGTCTTCCCACTCACTCCAGCATCACTCCCCCCCCCCCCCCGCCCCCGCTCCCCCCTCCCACCCACCCTCCTCAACCAACCCTACCTCCCTCGCTTCCTCCTCTCTCACCCCGTCCAAGCTTCACTCCCTCTCTGTTTCCTTCAGGTCATCCTCTCCACCCCTTCCTTCTATTTACACTATTTCCGTTTTTCTATTGCTTCCTCCATACCTCTATCCTTCGCCCTCTCCGTTTTTCTATTCCTTCCTCCATACCTCTATCCTTCGCCCTCTATCGCCCACTCCTTAATTCCTCTTCCCATCTCTCATCCCCTCGTTTCTTACATCCTTTCCTCCATCTCTACTTCCATCACTTGCTTCCTCTATCTTGCTCTCGTTCCCTCCACACCTCTCTACTTCCCTACCTCCCTCCATTCATGTTCCCCTACTTGCCTTCTCCCGTCACATATCCCTATACCCTACCTTCCTCCCTTCCACCTCTACCACAGAAGGAAGACTCGTCCCACCTCGCTCCACTCATCGCTCACACTCCTGCCACCTCACCCCATCCTTGCTCATTAGCGTCTATAGCAGTAGGAAATCGGGGACATCAAGGCGGGTCTGAGAATGGCCTAAAGGAGGAGGAAAGGCGGCGGTAGAGCATCGTTGAGTATTTGTGTAAAGTCCTTCTGCCCCTTTCTTTCATTTCACGATCATATATACTAAAGATAGGTTTCCGAAGTGACTTTACACAACCTCCCTAAGATGCTTGTTCCTTCTGCTAGAGAGAAGAGGTACAAGAAAAAGGGGTTGCCATGACACCGCCTTAAGCCTTGAAACAACAAAACTTGAGTAATGTAAAAAAACAATGACTCACACCCGTTGTTTGTGTTGTCTTTTGCCATCCGTGTCTGTAGTGAATGAAAGTTGAAAGGTCTCGCGTGGGTGACTCGTGTATTTTTATTTATTTTTTGTCTACCGAAACAAAAGCAGTAAGGGGGAGAGCACGAAATGGAACTTCAAAATATCACCATATAAATTCTCTCTCCTTTCTATTTTCTCTTAGTATTTTCGAGGAGTCATGTCTGTCCAGTGATTTACGGTGATGACAATGGTTGGCTTTTACAATTAATGGTTTTTCTTTTCATCATTAGCTCAATCGTCTATTTTCTAGTCGAATGTTTGGAATTTAGTGAGTTTATTTGTGTCGGACATTCACTCAGATGGCCCTGCTTCGCTTGGCTGCAGCTGGTAAAAGAGAGAGAGAGAGAGAGAGAGAGGAGGGAGGTAGGTGTATAGGGTCGAGGTTGAAGATGTAAGCGAGTGTGTAGGCGCAGAGGAGAGCAGGTGAAAAGGGAGCAGGTAGAGACTGAACATGACAAGGTGAGATGGAGGACGATGATGACTTGTTATGAAGGTGAGAACTCATTATTAGACTTATTACCCCCACGGCCTCCACCACCACCACCACTTTCCTTTTTACCGCCTCAAGTACTACCTCCACCTCCTCCACCGTCGCCTGTTTTCTGTTATGGCGTTTTCTCTTTCCTCCGCCTCGTGATAAGGTAGTCTTGCGAGCGTAGTGTTTGCTTGTTTTTTATATTTTGTCGCTCGGTCTTTTCGATCCGTCAGTCTTTTACACTCATTCTGCTTCTGTTTCTGTCTGTCTCTCTACTATTTCCTCCGTGTGTGTCTGTATATTTCTGTGTCTGTCTGTCTCTGTGTCTTTCTGTTTGTCTGTCTCTCTCTCTCTCTCTCTCTCTCTCTCTCTCTCTCTCTCTCTCTCTCTCTCTCTCTCTCTCTCTCTCTCTCTCTCTCAACACACACACACACACACACACACACACACACACACACACACATATGGTAGTAGTCAAGAGCTCTTCGACTTCACTTGCTGACTCTCATTATAGAGCCTCTAAGAGAGAGAGAGAGAGAGAGAGAGAGAGAGAGAGAGAGAGAGGAAGCAGCGCAACATTTTTATTTTATTCTATTTTTTTTTCGTACACCATTAAATTTACCGGCTGGTCAAATATGAATACTTGGAAATCATTTGACGGAGAGCAATTGAATGGAATGCATGTTATTAATTTTCTCCGCGTGTTGGCGTGCCGGGAGCGTGGAGGGATGGACGGGGGTGGGGGGTGAAGGGGGTGTTGGAGTGGGCGGGTTGGCTAGTCCGGGGGGGGCTTTCGGTGAGCCTTTCTCCTTTTGTATCAGTCTCTTCAACACGTATAAATGAGATTGCCTTCGTGGTATAGCTATTCACTGGTTATTACTGTCATTATTATTATTATTATTATTATTATTATTATTATTATTATTATTATTATTATTATTATTATTATTATTTTTATTATCATTATTATTATTGTTATTATTATTATTATTATTATTATTATTATTATTATTATTATTATTATTATTATTATTATTATTATTATTATTATTATTATTATTATTATTATTATTATTATTATTATTATTATTATTATTATTATTATTATTATTATTATTATTATTATTATTATTATTATCATTACTACTATTATTATTGTTATTACTGTTGTTCGTGTTTTTGCTGTTGGTGGTAGTGCTGTTTTTTTTTTTTTTTAAATGAGCACTTCCAGTCTTCCTCCTCCTCCTCCTCCTCCTCCTCCTCCTCCTCCTCCTCCTCCTCCTCCTCCTCCTCTTCCCTTTTGCCTTCGCTGTCGTCGCCTTTGCTGTCCTTCATCTTCCACCTTTGATTAGATAGTTAGTGTAGCTTGTCACAAACAACTTCGTAAGGACTAGCAGGTCTGCTGTTGTTTGTTCTTCCTTTGTGTTACTTTGTGTTCCTCCTCCTCCTATTATTATTATTGCTGTTTTTACTATTATCTATACGTTCATCTTCATCGTCATCATTATAATCAGGGATGGAGTATGCGTATTCGGTATGTATTCGAGTTCTTTCGAATACCGTATTTTATGAGAGTATCCTTATTCGTATTCGAATGCTTATTGATGTAAATCAAGGTATTCTCAGTCCTGTTCGAATACAAGGAAAAGGTATTCGTATTCTGCGAATAATCTGAAGAATTTTTCAAAAATTTATCATCAGAAATAATAACCGTTGTTCTTTAGAACTCCAGCCTCCTGGGTGGACGTGTAACCGTCGTGTATAGTACAGGTCCGTGAGCTCATTTTACTGTTACATAACTATAGAACAGTGCTATACCCAGCTAGGTCAAGAAGGTATTTTTAATGGAAAGTGTTCATTAATGTATTCATGAATGCTTTCAAGAACTATTCGTATTTGTATTCGAATTAAAACCATGTCATTGTATTCGAATCCGTATTCATATTCGTTGGATTTTGAAGTATTCGTATTGGTAGTCGAATACACAATTCTTGTACTCACTCCATCCCTGATCATAAGTGTCGTTTTATATATAGTTACATAAAGCAGACGTTAAAAATACCATCATCATCAGACTGACACCCCACCCGCCGACACTGTTTTGTTTTGCTTTTTTCACCTTCTGTCGCTCCTTCATTCCGGTATTACTCTTTTGATTAAGTTAATGGCACAGTAGCTTCCGCTGGGGTTGACACACGGCAAAAACACTGGCTCACGTGCTCCGGGTATAAAAGGCGCGGCGTGAGGGTGGGAAGCAAAGGGCGGACAGGAAAGGGTGAGTGAGGGCCGCCGCGAGGGAGAAGGGTGGGGGAGGGGAAGGGGCGGGTGGTGGTGGATAAAATGGAAGAGGGGACGAAGAGAAATGAGCAAGAAGTCGTTGAGGAGGAATGGAAAGGAATGAGAAAAGGAGAGTGAGGGTGGACGTAACGAAGATAGATAGATAGATAGATAGATAGATTGATAGATAGATAGACTGAGAGAGAGAGAGAGAGAGAGAGAGAGAGAGAGAGAGAGAGAGAGAAAACACTTGAAGGCGAGAGTAAGGTAGCCTGGAGAAGAGAGGATGAAAAAAATGTGAAAAAAATATTAGGGAAACTGAAGGCTGTTTAAGGGAAGGAAGGGGCGGCTTGAGAGGCCTTGGCAATAAAGGAGGCGTCGGCGGAGCAGCTGTCAGGCCGCGGCAACAGTTCCTGCAACAAAGTCCTTAACTCCTCACCACGAAGCGCCCGCCGGAAAACTCTTATTGAGTCTCTGCCAGCAGCGGTGAGCGTGGAGGGCGAGAGGTTAGAGGCGGGCCTGACTTTTTGTGACTTGCTGATTGTTACTGATGTTTGTCCTTTGCTTCAGTCTGTCAGCATTTTTCTAAGACCTGTCGCTCGTTAAATCTGTTACCATGACAGGGAACCGTCAGCCTTGCTACTGAACATTCATTATTAACGAATTTCGCTATTCTCATCCTTCGAAATAAGTATTATCGTTTGACTTCATATTTAAGAAGAAAAGTAAGTAATGACCATCATTAAGTGTGAGCACATGCATGTATATATGTATTGCTACCAAAGAACAGTGACACATTGTGTTCCTTAACAAAGGCGCAAAATATCTCAACGGAGGGACAAAACTCCCCTCAACAGGGGCCGCGGGTTTCCCTCTGAAAGTTATTTTCAGGAAGGGGATAAGTTTGGTTTCTACTGAGGGAGGAAGTTCCTCTCAATATTGGGACAAAGTTTTCCTTACCAACAGACAAGCGCAAACAGCCTACCGCCTATAAATTCTTAGGCCGGTGGTCGATCGTGGTCCGGGCAGTCGGTGCACAGACCACCCTGATCTTCATCCTCCCCTCCGGCCTGGCGCCATAAATGAGTAACTGGGGATGGCAAGCTGTAGCAACCCGGATGTAACACTTGCTTTGTGTGCCAGGGTAATCTGTTCTTATACGTTAGGAATTAAGGGTCAAAGAGATGAACACCGACGCAACGCGCATCTTTGCACATCCCTTCAACTTATACTTTACGCCTTCAAACCTTTCTCAGATTCACAACAATATAAGGGCAAGTTTTCTCTAATAAAAGGGCAAATATAAACGACGACTGTCTTGTGTAAATTGTAATGTGTTAGCAAACGAGAACTCATTTACATAAAGCCTCGTGCCATCTGCATCAGACGGAAATCTCAGGAAACACGAATCGAGCCGCCGGCAGGAAAAGTGGAAAGAAAAGTGTGATATGTGTAAGGAAAGGTGCCTCCCCCCTCCCGCGGCCCCTCTACACACGACTTTCTACTCTAGCCCATCCCTATTCTATTCAAATCCCTTACGCAAGAGTTACCCTGCATCGTCATTCTTTTATCCCGCTCTTTGGTAAACTCTAGAACAGCATTCCCTCGGCTGTATTTCCTTCTGCCTACGACTTCAACTCTTTCAAGAGAGTAAAGAAACACCTCTCCAACCGAAATTGACCTTCTTTTTTTTTTTGACACACAGGAGTAGCGCCTAGCAAACTCTTTTCCTTTTAGCCGTTTCCATTAATGAAAGAAAAATTATATTGAACGTTTTTGTCCAATAAATCACTATGTATAATTTAACCACAACTTCCAACGACCGCGACAAATTGACTCCAGTTTCTATTACCAGCCGTTCAGCCTTCCGTCGCGGCGCCAAACAGGTGGGAAAGTAGCGCTTTGTTCAACGCTAATTAGCGCTGTACGAACTTTGATGTTCAGTCTGGCGGAAAATCAATTGTTGTGGCGGTGTTTCGTGACGCACTCGACTTGTTTTTGTCCAGTCTCTCCACGTGCGTGAGGAGATCCTCTTTTTGAAGTCATCCAGTCTGTGCCTCGGCTTTATTCAGGCATGTGATGTTTATTGACTTAAGAAAAAGCGTTTTAATCCCTTGGTCCTTCACTTACTTCACGACCTGCTCCTTCCATTGCTTCATTTCTTCCTGATTTTCCCACTCTTTCTCCGTTTTCCTCTCTATTCGTAAAATTAAAATCAGCGCTTGGAAGAATTCGTTGTTTGCCCCACCGTGTAATTTTTCACCCAGCTTTCAAACTTATGATTCATTCTGCAGCCATTAACTTGTATACAACCACAGAGTCTCGACCATAAGTTCCTGTGTATTCTTTCATTATCCATCCCGTATATGTGCCGTCGTCCAGGAAACTAGTGAATGGATGTCGTTAGGGCCGTAATGAATAGCCAAGTTAGCTTCTACTTTGGTTAATGTTAGGTTTGTTTTGATTTGGTGTACGTCACGACTGGACGGCACACCAGCAGATCCATTGTACCCTAGATTTTGTGTGCATAAAGAAAAGGCATCATAACAAGAACGTGATTGCAGCTGTTCATCCACTC